>NC_042620.1:131335238-131638977 GCF_901001135.1 Rhinatrema bivittatum | reverse complement strand
CAAGTGGGGGAATTTTACAACAGGTGTAACATCCTAGCCTTGACCATTTCACAAGTTCTTTCACCAAGTTGCCCAGTGTAGAGCAAGGTCCTCCAAATACCCCTGGTTCTTTAGTCTACACTTCCCCAGTTACCCCGACCCTTAAACCCCCAGACATGGCTGATTTTTATTTTTTAGCATACACCTCCTCCATAGCAGAAGTAGTTACATGACACTGGACCTGGGCGTGCACTCAGGTGCATAAGTATTTGCGCGTGCTTCTCTTAACCCCATCCCAGAATGTCCATTCCTCACCCACCTCACGCTTCTTTTTTCTCCAATGCGAGATATGAGTGCATCGGCATATGCATGCACATCCACCATTATATAAAATCGGGTATAAATGAGCATGTGCTAGATGCACGTTTATTTCCCAATTTTGGTGCGTGCATCTCTTTTAAAATTTACCTCTAATAATGTAGTATGAGAATAGCAAGGGAGGCAATAGAGGAGACAGGTCGTTTTTAAGAAAATGAGGTAGAAAAAGAGCAGAGTCAGACAGTTTATTTTTTTTATTTAAAGGATTTAGTTCCTGCCTCTTCTGTTCAAGGCAGGGGACAATAAAACATTATAAAAAATAAGATACCTTTAACACTAAAATAGCGAAACAACTCTTAAATAGACATTTCAAATAAAATCCTGCAAATAAAATGTGTTTTCATGTAACAGTACTATTAAAGGGTAAGCTTTAACATATACTCTTCAACATATACCTCTTTAACATATATACTCTTCAACATATACCTCATCCCACTATGCAAATACCTATCAGAGGCAAACCTCACCTACTTTGTCTATGCAGACGACATACAAATATTACTCCCCATAACAACTCCATTCAACTCACTATGGAAAAATGGAACAAACTCAGCTCAAACTTATCCCACTTACTATCAATTATCACTATGTCTCAACCAAGCCAAAACAGAAATCATTCACATCCACGATGACCATCCCTCCTATCCACTCATGTGCACCCCCTCTGACCACCCAGGAAACTCAATCAACCCGGAGTGCCACAAATCTCACAAACCTCACTCACGCCGTCCACAAGAAACCTAGGCGTAACAATTGACAGCCAACTCAACTTTAAACGACACATCTCCAATACAATCAAAGATGGATTCTTCAAACTGCAGACACTAAAAAAACTCAAACCCCTTCTCCAAGAGCACGATTTCCGAACAGTCCTCCAATCAATTATCTTGTCAAGACTCGACTACTGCAACTCCCTCCTCCTCCTCGGACTACCAGAAATACACATCAAACCACTCCAAGTTCTACAGAACGCTGCCGCCAGAATCATCTCTAACAACAAAAAATCCCCTCACATCACACCTACGCTCAAAGAACTCCACTGGCTACCCATTACACAAAGAATCCAGTATAAAACCCTCACCCTCATGCACAAAAAAATAAACAACAACAAAATGGACTGGCTAAACAACGGAATACAACCTTACCCCACTCAAAGAACTCTCAGATCCACCAACACTGGACTCCTAGCCGTCCCCAATCTCAAAGCTGCACACCTCAACGTCACCCGCAAACGAGCCATAACAATAGCGGGCCCCACCTTATGGAACACCCTCCCCACCTGTCTCAGAAATGAACCTTCACTGCAAGTCTTCAAAAAACACCTCAAAACATGGCTATTTTTAAAAGCTTTCCCACCCGACACATAACCCGCCCAATCGCACCATCCACTCCATGCCCCCTCCCCAAGCATCTCGCCCACACCTTTCCCTCCCTACACAAGCATCTCCCACCCCCCTTTCCCTCCCTATCACTACCTTCCTCCCACACATCCCTTTCTCTCCCCTCCCCCTTCTACACTCCCTGCTCTCCTTACCATAATTTATCCTCATCAACAAGCCATTTATGTACATATGTTAATACTATAGTCTAATGTTCCATGTACTCCTGTTAGTTCTGTTACAACTTGTTATATTTATTACCATGTTATAATGTAAAATTTCTTGTTATATTTATTACCATGTTATAATGTAAAATATTCTTATATCTATTTAATACCATGTTATAATATAAAAAGGGCTGTTATCACCCTATTCCTTTAGTTATCTGGAAACCGATGTGATATCTCGATCGAATGTCGGTATACAAAAGAAATAAATAATAAATAAATAAATAAAATAAAGTGAGAAACAAATCAGTTCAGGACCAGAAAAAGGAGGTATCAAGCTCCAGATTCAAACACTTGAGCAAATAAAAACGTTTTTAACCATTTTCAAATGCCCGCATTAACTCTTTGTCCTCAGACAAAGAGTTCCAAAAGATGGGACTAACCACAAAATACAGACTTTCAGATACTTGAAAGGTTTTAATGATCCAAAGTCAATGACAAACCTTTTCCATTGGAAAAAAATCAGCAGAACCAGGGGTCAGGGAGGAAGACTCAGAACCAATGTCAGGAAGTATTTCTTCATAGAGAGGGTGGTGGATGCCTGGAACACCTTTCCAGAGGAAGTGTTGAACACCAAAACTGTGAAGGATTTCAAAGGGGCGTGGGATAAACACTATGGGGCGGATTTTCAGAGCCCTGCTCGCGTAAATCCGCCCAAAACCGGGCGGATTTACGCGAGCAGGGCCCTGCGCGCCGGGAAGCCTATTTTACATAGGCCTCCCGTCGCGCGCAGAGCCCCGGGACTCGCGTACGTCCCGGGGTTTCGGAGGGGGCGTGTCGGGGGGCGGGGCCGGAGCGCGCGGCGTTGCGGGGGCGTGTCGGCAGCGTTTTGGGGGCGGGTACGGGGCGTGGCTACGGCCCGGGGGCGTGGCCGCGCCCTCCGTACCCGCCCCCAGGTCGCGGCCCGGCGCGCAGCAGGCCCGCTGGCGCGCGGGGATTTACGTCTCCCTCCGGGAGGCGTAAATCCCCCGACAAAGGTAAGGGGGGGGTGTAGACAGGGCCGGGTGGGTGGGTTAGGTAGGGGAAGGGAGGGTAAGGTGAGGGAGGGCAAAGGAAAGTTCCCTCCGAGGCCGCTCCGATTTCGGAGCGGCCTTGGAGGGAACGGGGGGAGGCAGCGCGGCTCGGCGCGCGCAGGCTATACAAAATCGATAGCCTTGCGCGCGCCGATCCAGGATTTTAGTGGATACGCGCGGCCCGCGCGTATCTACTAAAATCCAGCGTACTTTTGCTTGAGTCTGATGCGCAAGCAAAAGTAGGCTGATCGCGCTTCTTTTAAAATCTACCCCTATGAATCCATAAAGTCTTGAGGATGTGAATGAAGAGAAGAGGCATGGGGGAGGCTTGCAGGAATGTTGGCTACTATCTGGTGATTAATACCCTTATTCAATAAACTTATACATGGTTAATGCGACTCCAACATTACTCTATTATTTATTTATTGATTTATTGATTTTTCTATACAGGTGTTCAAAATTAAGTATCACATTGGTGTACAAATTAATCATGTCCTGTTATCGGCATTTAAAACATCAAATTAAAAGAAAATACTATTCCATCTTAAAAATAAGCAAATAAAACAACAATAAAATATCAGAAATACAATATTTTTAAGAAAAGATAAACATACATTTCTACGAAATTTAAAAACTAAACAAAATTTGTCTAAGCAAAAAACTTCTGATCTTAGTGTCAAGCTGTTCTTAAGGAAAGGCTTGTAGAAAAAGCCATGTTTTGATGCCTTTTTTAAAGGCTTGCATGTTTGACTCGAGTCACAGCTCCCATGGAAGAGAATTCCACAGCAGAGGGCCAGCAATAGATAATGCCCATTCACGCACTGAATTTAAATGAGCCAGTTTAGGGGAAGGTACGGTAAGAGGCCAGTATTAGCTGACCTAGTGGATCTTTGTGGAACATGAAAATGTAAAGATGCAGTGAACCATTCCATTTTGTTATTATATAGAGTTTTATGTATGGTGGATAGAACTTTGTATGGTATACGGTGAGTAATGAGTAACCAATGAAGTTCTTTAAGTATTGATGTAATATGCTCAATTCTCTTGGTATTGGTTAGTATCCTAGCTGCCGTGTTTTGAAGAAGTTGGATGGTCTTGTGTGGTAGCAGGTAATCCCAATAGTAAAATATTACAATAGTCCATTTTTTTAAAAATGAGAGCTTGTAATCCAGTCCTAAAATCTTGCTTGTATAACAAGACTTTAACCATCTTTAATAATGTTATTGATGCATGGTTTGAGGCTTAGTTCACTGTCCAATTTGACTCCAAGATCTTTTATTTCAAATGACACTGGGTATTTGTTTGTATTCTTTATTACTTCTCCTTCAATTGTTTCCGTCAGTTTGTCACAAATTACTAGAAATTCTGGGTTTTTTGGATTAAGGGAAAGACTCATTTGTGTTAAATGTGGGAAAAGGATTTGCATTCACAAATAAGCATGGGAGTAGCTTGCTTGTTGCAGCGATTACTACCCCAAAACAAATAAGCCTGATACTTCACTTTCAATGCATATCCAGTGTAGCTCTCTGCTTCAATGGCAGGGCGGAATGAAGATAAGAGGATTTACAGTCAGACAACTACCAACAAGAACTGAATTGCATAGTCTGGGTAAACTAATAAGCGTGGTAGTAGCTTGCTTGTTGCAGTGGTTACTACCCCGAACCAATAAGCCTGATACTTCACTTTGATGCAGCTCCAGCACTGCTCTCTACATCAATGGCGGGGGTGGAAGGAAATTAGAACCAAAAAGTTACCAATAATGGCCCTGACCTCAATGGTCAGAGTAACAGATAAGTATGAGAAAAATAAGTGTGAAAACTTTCTGGGCAGACTGGATGGGCCTTTTGGTCTTCTTCTGCCGTCATTTTTATGGAGCGGATTTTAAAAGGGTTAAGTGTGTAATATACACGTGTAACCCTTTTAAACCAGCTCCTGCAGGCGCCAAGCCTATTTTGCACATGCCCGGCAATGCACGCAAGCCCCGGAACGCATGTATGTCCCGAGACTTGAAAAAAGGGGCGGGCTGTGGGCAGTCTGGGGTGGGGTGGGGGCATGACCAGAGGCATGCAAAGGGCCTCTAGGCTGGGGGATCGCGCCAACTTGGCCGGCATACACAACATACACCTGCCCAAGAGCAGGCGCAACTTGAAGAACAAAGATATGGGGGGGTTTAGGTAGGGCTGGGGGGGTTAGGTAGGGGAAGGGAGCGGCCTCGGAGGGAACAGGGAAAGCCATCGGGGCTCCCCTAGGGCTCGGCCCATGCAAGGTGCACAAGTGTTCACTTGCGCGCACTGACCCCGGATTTTATAACATGCGCGCGGCTGCACGCGCATGTTATAAAATTGGGCATAGATTTGTGCATGCCGGGTTTCGCGCACAAATCTACGCCCGTGCTTAGCTTTTAAAATCCGGCCCTATGTTTCTATGTTAATACACTTGCTCATGGGTCTCTCTGTAAGATGTGCATGCTCAGGATAGGGAATCTCTAAGAGGTTTGATTGTGCTGATCCTAAAGCACAAAAAGGACAGTATATGTATAAGGTTGCACAAATCCAAGGTATAGAATTATTATTCAACAACTTATGTATGAGCAATCTGGCTTTATATTTCATTCTCCATTCAAGAGGAAGCCAATGTAATGATTTGAAGACAGGTGTTATATGTTCCCTGTTACCCGTACTTGTAGAGTAGGCATGCACCCACATTTTAAGCCAAATGTACCATCCTAAGAATATAAACTAGAACTTCAAGATAGATGTATTACAATAATCAAAACTTAACTTATAAGAATCAGCACTTGCTGTACTGAATGGAAATCTGTTCTCAGCAAGGGCTTTAACCCAATGAATCATGCATAAATTAAAGAATATCCCCTTACAGATTTAGCATGTAGAGATGAAGGGAAAAATCAGGGCTTTAACCATATGCCTAGGTTCTTAACATTATATCACTACTGAAAACAAGTACTTGAGGCATTTTTTTGGTGCAAATCAACTAAGAATAATAAATTCCATTTTATTTACATTCAAGCCAAATCTATTATTATGGAGCCACTGTTTGATTGCAAATAGATAAAGAGATACCATAGCAAATGTATCAGTACATGTAGTTGTGTTGGGTGCAAAAACCTGAATGTCATCAGCATAGATTCAATAGCCAATACCCAAGCCAGATAGAAGTTTACTAATTGGTAATAAGTAAATATTAAATAGGACTGCCGATAGGGTAGAGTCCTGTGATACTCCAGTAGCCATTAGCCAAGGGTTGCCAAGATGATTTAGGAAGGCCAAGATAAGAAAAACTGGATTTTTCTTATCTTGGTCTTATAGAATAGGTAACTAAGGAAGGAGAGGTGGGAGTTGCCATGTTGCCAGAAGGAGAGGGTATAAATCATACTCAGTCAGTAAAAGAAAAAAAAGGTAGAATCACCATGGAGAAACCCAAAGGGAAACTATGTGACTTGAGTTGTTGGAAGAAAGGAGAATATTTTAGTTTTGGACAGGTTTAACAGGAAAAAATGAAATCTCATCCAGGAGAAAAGTGCAGAGAGACAGAAGATAGCTGAAAAGACACTGAAAAAAAGGGGTGAAAATAGCAAAGGAAAATTAAGTTATCTATAAAACAGTGCCAACAACAGTCAAAGAAAGAGATAATGGACCTTAGTGAATGATTATACATTTAGAAAAGGAGAGGCTTGGGGAATGTCCATAGATAATAGAGGTTCAGAAGAAAAGGAGCTGTTGACAAAAAAAGGCTGAAGGAGTGGTGGGACAGGTAGGAAGATAGATAGGCTGAGTGGAATCTCTGAAACCTGAGCAAGTCAGCATGGAGATGAGAATGTACTGATTGAGCATACTGAAAGTATTTGTAAACCGACTCAGTCTGGAGTCCTTTGTACTTGGGTGACCTAGGCTGAACACGGGGGTGTGATGGTAGGTAAGGACTCACGATGTTCACTTAAGGGGGCACCTTTGAAAAGCCCTCTTTCCTGCAGGGTGATGTGAAGGTGAATAAAGTGACCTACTCAGACTGTCTCCCGAGGGTAGGGAAGGAAAATAGGAATAAAAATTAGGAAATGTCCTTTTAAGGGGGGTGAATGGAAACACTCTGCAATAAGCAAGTCCTGTAGTAACAGTTTTAACAGATTTATTATACTAAAAAATGGAATAAATAAAGCAAAATTAAAAAAACAGATTAGCAATAACAATATGACAGATACTTGCAATCTTGCAACCAGTATTTCTTTTCAAACAACACTTTAAGCAAAGGTACTTTGACATACTTTTACATAGGCTTAAAAAAAATAAAAATTTTAACAAATTCAAACTTTTTCTTTCATGCTAAATAGCTTGAACCACTATTAATACTGATAATCTCTTTCTTATAGAGCCTTATACCATGTCCAAGAATCAGATAAGTATTGTCCCTGAATACTTCCTTGTTTTACTCTAACCATGTGTACTTTCAAACTGGTATGTTTAGAAAATGATCCTTTGTATTGTTTTTTTCTTCTTTACACAGTCTCTTCACATGCAGAGTCCCTTGAGGTAAGTATCTATGTGTGTGTCTGGGGGGGAAGGGGGGGGGTTTGTGATAGTTTTCTGAGTTTACTGAGCTCAGTAAATGGTGTTAGACTGGCAGATCTAGTTTCTATGTCCTGGATGTCAGTATGCATACTTCTCTCTTGTGGTCCATTCAGGTAGCAGCTCAGTTACAGAGGTCTCTGTGGTAGAAGGCACCTCCGGATGACAGGTTTGATGGCAGCAGGTATTGGTCTCTCCTTCAGGATTTCCACCTCCTTGACTATACCAAATCAATAAGAGAGACTGACTCTCTGGCATCAAAAATCTTCTGCAAGCTAATTAAACCAGTTACCTAGCTAGGCAAAATAAAAGGATAAGCAAACATTCTCTATCTTGCATATTATTTAAAGAGGGTACAACACACATTCCCGTTCACAAATCTCTACCCTAACCTCTAATAAGGACAAGAAAATAGCAAATGCCATTAAGTGTCTTGTCTCTTTACCTTGGTACAAGGAACAAGGGTAAACCTCCAGTCAAAATAAAAACCTTGTGTGCTTCTCTCAATTTCCTATGGCACACAATAGTACTGAGCTTACAGAACTTTCCCTAACTGTTCCCCTTTAAATTGATGGCTGAATTATTAGAAAGGGATCCAGGGGTTATCCGGAAAACTATAGAATGGTGAGCCTGACTTCAGTGCTAGGAAAAAATCATGGAAATATGCTAAAGAACAAAATCACAGAACATATAGATAAACACGATTTAATGGGACACAGCCAGCATGAATTTACACAAGGAAAATCTTGCCTCACAAATCTACTATATTTTTTTGAAGGGGTTAATAAATGTGGATAAAGATGAGCCAGTAGATGTAGAATATGATCATTTTAGTAGGTGTTTCACAAAGTCCCCCACGAAAGGCTTCTAAGAAAATGAAAAAGTCATGGAATAGGAGGCAATAGTGGTTAAAAGACAGGAAATAAAGAGTAGGGTTAAATTGTCAGTTTTCTCAGTGAAGAGAGATAAACAGTGGAGTACCTCAGGGATCTGTTCTTTGACCAGTGCTTTGTAATATATTTATAAATGATCTGGAAAGGAGAAAGATGAGTGAGGTGATGAAATTTTCAGATAACACAAAATTATTCAGAGCAGTTAAATCACAAGTGGATAGTGATAAATTGCAGGAGGACCTTGTGAGACTGGAAGATTGAGTATCCAAATGGCAGATGAAATTTAATGTGGATAAATGCAAGGTGATGAATATAGGGAAAAATAATTCATGCTGTAGTTACATAATGTTAGATTTCATGTTAGGAGTTACTACCCAGGAAAAAGATCTAGACATCATAGTGGACAATACATTGAAATCATCGGCTCTGTGTGCTGTGATGGTCAAAAAAGCAAACAGAATGTTAGGAATTATTAAAAGGAAATGGAGAATAAAATAGACCATGTCATAAGGCCTCTGTATCACTCCATAGTGAGACTGCACCTTGAGTAATTGTCATCAATTTTGGTTTCTACATCTCAAAAAAAGAAATCGATGCACTAGAGAATGTACAGACAATGGTAACCAAAATGATAAAGCGGATGAAACAGCTCCCCTATGAGGAAAGACTAAAGAGGTTTGAGCTGTGTAGCTTGGGGAAGAGATGGATGAGGGGAGATAGATGAGGTCTACAAAATCATGAGAAGACTAGAATGGGTAAATGTGTGTTGGTTATTTACTCTTTCAGATAATAGAAGGACATGGGGACATTCCATGAAGTTAGCAAATAGCATATTTAAAACAAATAGGATACAGTTCTTTTTCATGCAATGCATAATTATGCTCTGGAATTCATTGCCTAGTGGATGTAGTTAAGAAAATTAACTTAGCTGGGTTTAAAAAAGCTTGGACAAGTTCCTGGAGGAGAAGTCCAAAACTGCTATTAGTTAAGTTGACTTATGAAATAGCCACTGCTTATTACTGGCATTAGTAGCATGGGTTCTATTTAATGTTTGGGTACTTGCCAGGTACTAGTATCCTGCATTGGAAACAGAATGCTGGGCTTGATAGATACCTGATGTGACACAGTATGGCAACTTCTTATGTTGTTATTTTATTAAGAATACCCCAAGACTCCAAATGAGGGGAAAATGACACCAACCAAATTAATATAAAGCCCTACATAGGGTGAAGCCAGAGGAAATCTCTGGAGGAGGCCTGATATTATTTCCATATGGAATCATTAGGTGAAGGAGCTAGATGCTCAGGCTTGAAGTTGGTCTTCACTGGAAGCTAAGATGCCACTGACTCAATGTACCAAATAATCTATATACACTATCTGTTTAATATGATTCAGGGAATCCAGGACAGGATTCTTCTTCTGAATCAGCTTTTGCAAATACTGACTACATTACCTCAAAAGCAGTATCATAGAGGAGCACAGTCTTTGTTCTGGGTACTGTACTTCTACAGTCCTTGCCTTTTCTTGTGGTATATTCCATCAAAGATTAAATACTAGATGAGATCAATAATTGCAAGAATCACAAAGGATCAGAGTTTGAAGAAAACATCCAAGATGCCATAAACCCTTTAAGGATAACTAGATAGGTAAGGCCTGTGAAAAGCTTTTGTTAGCCAGGGTATGACCAAGAGTTGTCAAGTACCATAGATGAAGGGGATTTGGAAAACACCAAGAAGATAGCTGGAGCAGCAGAGGAATCACCCTAAGTTACCATGACTGGCTTGCAGGAGCAGAAGCAGTAGTGATGCTGGGGATTAAAAACAGAAATGGTAGGATCAAGAAGAGTATCAAAACAAAAAACTCCAAGATGTATCTCAATGGCTAAGGCAGAAGGAAGAATGGTATCAAAATCAAAAGAGGGCTGCAGTGAGCATGTAAAAGCAATTGATGGTCAGGGCAATACCAAGAGTTGGTAAGTACTGTAGGGGAAGTGGATTTGTACAGCTCCTCCAAGACAGCTGTAGTGGAGGATGCTTGGCCCTGTTGATCCTACCAGTAGCATATGCTTCTGTTAAAAGGTAAAGCTGAAATGGTACCTTGTGTGGCATGAAGGACCCAAGGAGTGGAACAACAAGTGTGCAAAGGAATGGATGGCAAGAGCAAGACCAAGAGTAGGCAAGTATCTTAAGAGAAGGATATTTGAAAAGAAGACAACTAGCATAAAAGATGCCTGTCTCAGTAGGTAGAATGTGGTTGACCCTCTACTGGAATATCATATGCTTCTATCAAACTGTAAAGATCAAGCCATGCACATGCTATGTACACATGGCAGATACATTGAAACTGATAATGGTTCATTAAATCAGTTACAGTTCCATTTGTTACTTGCATAACTATGTTGATTACAGAGCTAATACATGGATGAGATGATGGTGCAAGGAAGAGGGATTCAGTTTTGTAAAAAGAACTGGGGAACATTTTGGGGAAGAGGGAGTCTTTTCAGAAGGGACGGGCTCCACCTTAACCTGGGTGGAACCAGGTTGCTGGCATTAAATTTTGAAAAGGAGATAGAGCAGCTTTAAAACTAGAACAAAGGGGAAAGCAGACAGTCACTCAGCAGTGCATGGTTCACAGGGAGGTATCTTTGAAAGATACTAATAAAGCAGGAGATTTAGGGCAACCCAACAGAGAGGTTCCAATAAAAGCAAAAGTAGTCCAGCTGCCTATAAGTAAAGATAACCTGAGCTAAAGATTACAAATTATATTTGTCAACTGAAAACAGGCTGTTAATACAAACAAAAAACATACTGAAATGTCTGTATGGCAATGCCAGAAGTCTAAGATGTAAGATGGGCGAGATAGAGTATATAGCAGTGAATGATGAGATATATTTAATTAGCATCTCAGAGACATGGTGGAAGGAGGATAACCAATGGGATAGTGCCATACCTGGGTACAAATTATATTGCAATGATAGGGAGGAGGAACTGGTTGGAGGAGTAGTGCTTTATGTCTGGGATGGCATAAAGTCCAACAGGATAAGGATCTTGCAAGAAACTAAATGCACAATAGAATCTTCATGGGTAGAAATTTTCGAGTATAGCAATAGGAGTATTCTATTGTCTGCCTGACCAAAATAATGAGATGGGTGATGAAATGCTAAGAGAAATTAGGAAGCTAACTAAATTAGTAATGCAATAATGATGGAAGATTTCAATTACCCCAATATTGATTGGGTAAATATAACATCAGGACATGCTTGAGAGAGAAATTTCCTGGATGAATAAATGACAGCTTTATGGAACATTGGTTCAGGAAAGGAGAGAGGGAGCTATATTAGATATAATTCTTAGTGGAGCACAGGATTTGGTGAAATAGGTAAGTGGTGAGGCCGCTTGGCTACAGTGATCAAAAACATGATAAAATTTGAATTAATGATTGGAAGGGGGACTATAAGTAAATCCATGGCCCTAGCATTATACTTTCAAAAGGGAAACTTTGATAAAATGAGAAAAGAGTTAAAAAAAATGAAAGGTGCAGTTACAAAAGTAAGATTGTTCAGCAGACATGGACATTGTTTAAAAATACCATCTTAGAAGCATAGTCAAGATGTATTTCATGTATTAAGAAAGGTGGAAGGAAGGTCAAACAATCATCGGTATGGTTAAAAGGCCAGGTAAAAAAGGTTTATTTTAGTCAAAATATCTTCCTTCAAAAATTTGAAGAAGGATCCACCTGAAGAACATAGGAGAAAGCATAAGCATTGCCAAATTAAATGAGGAACATTGATAAGACAGGCTAAAAGAGAATTTGGAAAGAATCTGACCATAGAGGCAAAAACTCATAATAAAAACATGTTCAAATATATCCGAAGCAGGAGCCTGTGAGGGAGTAAGATGATCGAGGGGTTAAAGGGGCACTTAGGGAAGATAAGGCCATTGTGGAAAGCCTAAATAAATACTTTGCTTTGATGATTACTGAGGAGGATATTGGGGAGATACTAATTCTGGTGATGGTTTTCAGATGAACTGACCCAAATTATGGTGAACATGGAAAATACAGTAGGCCAAATTGACAATTGAAGAGTAGCAAATCACCTGGACCAAATGGTATACATCCTAGGGTTCTGAAAGAACTAAAAATGAAATTTCAGACCTATTACAAGTAATTTGTAACCTATCATTAAAATCATCCATTGTATCTGAAGACTGGAACATGGCCAGTGTAACCACAATATATAAAAAGGGCTCCAGAGCTGATCCAGGAAACTATAGACAGGTAAACCTGTCTTCACTGCCGGGAAAAATCTTGGAAACTATTATAAAGAATAAAATCACAGAACATATAGCTAGACACGATTTATTGGGACACAGCCAGCATGGATTTACCCAAGGGAAGTCTTGCCTCACAAGCCTGGTACATTCTTTTGAAGGGGTGAATAAGCATGTAGATAAAGATGAAATGGTAGATGTAGTACAATTTTCAGAAGGTGTTTGACAAAGTCCTTCATGAGAGGCTTCTAAGAAAACTAAAAAGTCATGGGATAGGAGGACATGCCATTTCTGGATTACAAACTGGTTAAAAGACAGGAAACAAAAAGTAGGATTAAATGGTCTGTTTTAACACTAGGAAATATAAACAGTGGAGTACCTCAGGGATCTATATTTGGACCAGTATTTTTTAATATATTTATGAATGATCTGGAAAGAGGTATGAGGAAAGAGGTGATCATATTTGCAGGTGACACAAAATTATTCAGAGTACTTAAATCACAAGCAGATTGTAATAAATTTCAGGAGGACCTTGCCAGACTGGAATTGGGCATCTATATGGCAGATGAAATATGATGTGGACAAGTACAAGATGATGTATATAGGGAAAAATAACCCATGCTATGGCTACACAATCGGGCCGATTCAGTAAAGTCCACGGGAGAGCGGACGAATGCCCACTCTCCCGGCGTGCGCACAGGCCACTCGCCTGTGCACGCGATTCTGTATTTAAATTAGGTGGTGTGGTAGAAATGGGCAAAAGGAGATGCTAGGGACACTAGCTCGTCCCTAGCGCCTCCTTTTGACCCAGAGTGGCAGCTGTCAGCGGGTTTGCCAGCCGAAGCTTAATTTTGCCGGCGTCTGTTCTCGAGCCCGCTGACACCCACAGGCTCGGAAACCGGACGCCGGCAAAATTGAGCGTCCGGTTTTCGGCCCGACAGCCGCCAGCCCATTTTAAATTTTGTTTCTTTTTTTTTTACTTTTTTTACGCTTCGGGACCTCCGACTTAATATCACCATGATATTAAGTCAGAGGGTGCACAGAAAAGCAGTTTTTACTGCTTTTCTGTGCACTTTCCCAGTGCCTGCAGAAACTAGCGCCTACCTTTGGGTAGGCGCTAATTTCTTAAAGTAAAATGTGCAGCTTGGCTGTACATTTTACTTTCTGTATCACGCGGGCATACCTAAAAGGGCCATCAACATGCATTTGCATGTTGATGGCCCTCAACATGCATTTGCATGTTGAGGGCGCTATTAGGTGCCGCGGGTTGGACGCGTGTTTTCCGCCCCTTACTGAATAAGGGGTAAGGGAAAACGCGCGTCCAAGGGCAGGTTAACAGTGCGCTCCGTTGGACAGTGCGTCCGGTTTTCGGCCCGACAGCCGCTCCGTTGGACAGTGCGTCCGGTTTTCGGCCCGACAGCTCCGTTGGACAGTGCGTCCGGTTTTCGGCCCGACAGCCGCCAGCCCATTTTAAATTTTGTTTCTTTTTTTTTTACTTTTTTTACGCTTCGGGACCTCCGACTTAATATCACCATGATATTAAGTCAGAGGGTGCACAGAAAAGCAGTAAAAACTGCTTTTCTGTGCACTTTCCCAGTGCCTGCAGAAACTAGCGCCTACCTTTGGGTAGGCGCTAATTTCTTAAAGTAAAATGTGCAGCTTGGCTGTACATTTTACTTTCTGTATCACGCGGGCATACCTAAAAGGGCCATCAACATGCATTTGCATGTTGAGGGCGCTATTAGGTGCCGCGGGTTGGACGCGTGTTTTCCGCCCCTTACTGAATAAGGGGTAAGGGAAAACGCGCGTCCAAGGGCAGGTTAACAGTGCGCTCCGTTGGAGCGTACTGTACTATATCGGCCTGAATGTTAGGTTCCATTTTAGAAGTTCCCATCCAGGAAAAAGATCTGGGCATCACTGTTGATATTACATTAAAATTGTTGGCTCAGTGAGCTGTGGGTGTCAAAAAAGCAAACAGAATGTTAGAAATTATTAGGAAGGGAATGGCCATTAAAACGGAGGATGTCATAATGTTTGTATCGCTCAGTGGTTAGACTGTACCTTGAATACTGTGGGCATTTCTGGTCGCCACATCTCAAAACAGATATAGTTGCACTGGAGAAAGTACAGAGAAAAGTGACCACAATTATAAATGACATGGAATAGCTCCCCTGTAAGGAAAGGCTATAGAGGTTAGGGCTGTTCAGCTTGGAGAAAAGGCAGCTGAAGGGGAATATGATAGAGGTCTACAAAATCATAAAAGTGCTTGAACGGGTAAATGTGAAACAGTTGTTTACTCTTTCTGATAATTCAAGGACTAGGGAGCACGCCATGAAGTTAGCAATTAGCACATTTAAAACAAAGAGAAAATTATTTTTCACTCAACACATGATTAAGCTCTGGAGGTCCTTGCCAGAGGAGGTGGTTAAGGCAGCTGGGGAATAGTCACTGCTTGTTGCTGGCATTACTAGCATGGGATCTGTTTAATGTTATTACTTCACAACAAAAAATGTGTGTCATTGACGTGATATCGCCCCCAACTAGAGGAGGGGTCTTCTCCTCTATTCTCATTAAAAGGGAACAGAAATGGATTTACAGTTTAAATACTTTAGCTCCAAATGGACTTAATGCCGGGCTTGACTGGCATCATTTTTTGTGATTCCACTTTGACAGCCAAGGAATGTCGGGTAATGAGTTAATCATTAGTGTCTGTAATTAACACCGTTTTCGCACCAAAACAGCCTGAGTTAGGGCTTAAATTTCAATATGTGACACAGCGCTTTTGTGCTCCTGTAAACATCTATGACTGATTTCCACACAGGTATGTGATGCTTCATCATGTTGTCTGTTCTTTGGATAGCCTAGGTGTTAAAATTTGGTCTCACTTTTACTACCTTTATTTATAGACATTGATAAGAATCCCCCCGAAGCAGCCGACTGGCGAAACACGGGTCCGTGTCGGGGACTGCTGTTAAACTTCATGATATAACTCTGTGGGTGTGTAAAGAAGGAGTCACCGTTTGAAATAATAAATGAAGTGATTTTACAACTTTGACCAAATTAAATTTCGAGTGCACTTTGTTGACTGCATAATTTTACGGAGTATAGTGCACCATAAGCTCTGGTTTTGTGATTGGATATAATATACTGGACAATAATATAACAACAAAACAATTATTTATTTTGCATTTGCACACTGGAATTGTGCAAGAATTTAATATATAATTTACAATGTTGTAAGAACGACAGAGCCCTGGCATGGCCGTGTTTCGCCTCCAGCTGCGTCAGGGGGACCAAAGTTTATCAAAATCTACAAATTAAAATTTAATGTATTACTGTACAGGTAGGCATGTCATACCAAGTTGTTGAATTATGTTGCTAGAGAAGACCAAAGCAAACAAAGGTAACTACAATCAGGAGGTGAAATCAATCAAAAAATAAAAAAACCATCAGAAAAGTGAACAAAAGAGGGAGGGGGAAGGGAAGAGGGAGGGAGGGAAGGGAAGGAAGGAGGGAGAAGGGGGGAAATGGGTGGGAGGAGAACTGGGGAACAGTTCCCCAATTCCCCAGTTTTCCTCCCCCCCCCCCCCCCCCATTTTCCCAGTTCCCCAGTTCTCCTCCCCCTGTTTTCTCAGTTCCCCAGTTCTCCTCCCCCCGTTTTCCCTCCCCCTCCCCTCCTTCCCTCCCTTCTCCCTCCCCCTCTCCCTCTTCCCTTCCCCCTCCTTCTTTTTCTTCACTTTTCTGATTTTTTTTTTTTTATTTCACCACCTGATTTGTAGTTACCTTTGTTTGCTTTGGTTTCCTCTAGCAACATAATTCAACAACTTGGTATGACATGTGTAGGTCACCTACCTGTACAGTAATACATTGAATATTATTGTCCAGTATATTATATGCCGCACATTTTTGTTGTGATTTTCCTATATGTGTGCTGTTAACTCCGCCTCTTCTCTGTAATATTAGTACTTGCCAGGAACTTGTGACTTGGATTGGCCACTGATGGAGACAGGATACTGTATTTGATGGACCTTTGGTCTGACCCAGTATGGCATATCTTATGTTCTTATGTTCTTATGCTGAAAAGTGCTGAACCCCAAGTTGTAAAGTGCAGGTGTGTAGTGATTAGATAAAGTTTTACTTCAAGCTTATATAGTTTAGTTATCAGTGTTCCTAAGGTATTTGATTGTGCAAGTAGACAATTGCCTTTAATAGATTTGATGAGAATGTATGATATGTAGCTGCTGTTGTGAAACTTGCTCAAGGCTATAACATCAAAAGTCGCCTCTATAGAGTCAGGGTAAAAGGGAAGGAGACCATAAGTCAAAGAACAAGGAGGGATGCTGATGTTTTGATATTGCTTAGCTGTGTTGAAATAAATATATCAAGGTTGAGAAATTAATTGGACATGGAAAAAATGGATATAATGTCATGTGAGATATGTTACTGACATAGAGAAGACAGTGATTAGCCAAGCTAAAATTAAATGCTGATATAAGAGATTTGTGTTAACTTTGTAAGGTATAAATATCATGCTTTATCTATGTTTATATAGAACTATGACAAGACTTTTTTGTCATACTTCTCTGTGTACGCTTCTTTAATAAATGTTTACTTACAGCAGAAGACTTTAGTGGGCTCTTTATTACATCTAAGTAAGGAGAAGTACCAGTGGCTTAAACTTAAAGGAGGTTTTCTTCAGAGAGAATCCCAAACAGCATAAAATCATTAAAATCCCCCAAGTTGTACCATGTGGTGAATCACAAAAAGCACAAAGTCATCAAAACTCCTAAGACATACAATGCCGGAAATTGCAAACAGCACAAAGTCGTCAATATACTCAAGGCCTGGAGTACAGTGAATCACAAACAGTACAAAATTGTCAAAACAAACACATACAGTGCGGGAAATTGCAAATAACACAAAGACATAAAACGTTTTAAGGCCTGAAGTATGGGGAATCACAATCTGCAAAAAGCCATCAAAACCATCAAGGTACTGTATAAACTGCAGAGAATCACAAACAGCATAAAGTCATCAAAATCCCCAAGACCTGGAGTGCGATGAGTTGCAAATAGCACAAAGTTGTCAAAACCCCCAAGGCGTGGAGTATGGGGAAATGCAAACAGCACAAGTTCATCAAAACCACTAAGAGTATAGTGTGGGAAATCTAAAACAGCACAAAGTCATCAAAACCCTCAAGACATACAGTATGAGGAATCACAAACAGCGCAAAATTATCTAAACCCCCAAGGCTTGGAGTGTGGTCTTATTTAAAAGCACAAAGGTGTCTAAACCACAAGGCTTGGACTGTGATATTATGCAAACAGCACAAAGATAGTGCAAAGATGTCTAAATCCCCCAGGAGTAGAAAGCTGTCTATTATAAATAGCACAAATGCCTACAGGCCTTGACAGCAAGATTGAAAATTAGAAAAGAGGTGAGGGTGGGAGAAGAAACTTTTATTTTTTCTTCTTTTTTTACATTTTTTTAATGTGGATATACCAGAGTATAACCAACAAAGAAACATGATGGGAGAACTAGACTGGGATTATAGAGGGGCAGAATGAAATGAAGAACCAAAAAAGAGATAGGATGGGAAATGAAACATTTATTTTTCATTTTCTAAAAGATTTTTCTGGGGACAAAACACCCCAATATATTCAACCAAAAACAGGATGGAAGAACTAGGCTAAGATCCAAGCAGAAAACATGGATGCACCAAAACTCCCATGCTAGTGCATCATACAAATAACAGCTAGGCATATTAACCTCATGGCACTCCCCTTGGTAGACAGAGCAGTAACAGTAAGACTCCTAAGATGGCATATCAGGGGCATTGCAGGTAGACAGAGCAATAGCAGTAAAACCCCTAAGGTGATATACAGGGCATGTCAGGTAGGCAGAGAGGTAGCATTAAGATCCCCTAGGGTGGTATATCAGGGGGCATAGCAGGTATGTAGAGTGGTAGCAGCAATACTCCTAAGGTGCTATATCAGGGCAAGGCAGGCAGGCAAGCAGTGTAGTAGAGGTAAAACCCCTAAGGGGGTAAACAGGGCATGGCAGGTAGGCAGAGTAATAGTAATAAGATTCCCTAGGGTAGGATATCGGGACATGGCAGGTAGACAGAGTAGTGGCAGCATGACCTCTAGGCTGCTATATCAGGGACATGACAGGTAGGCAGAGCAGCAGCAAGACCTTTAAGATACATTCAGTCATTTGTCACTCACATGGAAATTCTGGAAACCCAAGCAAAGATAGATTGATTTTCAAAAAGATCAGATTTTCCATCAACTTGGCACCAGCCATGAGCAATGAGATCTCATGATGTCCCTTGCCATTCAGAAAACATGCTCACTGGGCATACTGGTTGGCGGATAGGGATAATACTAATCCATCTTGGCTAGGTCTGGCAAAACTGCAGATTTGTGTGCCCAATATGCCAATGCATCTGTGTCCATGTCCTAAATGGGCCCTGCGAGATCACATTTCTCAGACATTTTTGTTGGATTCTCCATTACTAGGGTAGCCCAAGGGTCTCTCTTAACAATTGCTTTAGCTTTGGACTGTGTCATGTGAGTTCATTCTTTGTGGGCAACATGGCTTTGGCATATTGGGGTTGGGGAGGAAGTGGTAGCTAACAAGGCACTGCTCCTGCCTGCACTACTTTCTGAGGTGGCCACTCTTTCCTGTGCTTCATCCCTACTGTATCTCTGCCTCTGACACTCCTTTTCATACAACCTAGCTACCAGCATCATGAATTGTGAGATGATGGGACTGGTGAGTAAGACTCCCTTTCACCCATGGATCACATAGTGTGGCAAGCATGTATGCATCTTTTTTTTTTTTTTTTGTGAGGTTTCAATCTCTCTTGCACCTGATACTGCAAGGAGTCCACAAATTGCAAACACTTCTGCTTCCATTCCCCTCTTGCTTGCAGAAGCCTTCTAACTTTTCCTCCAGAATATTTACTATAGGGATAGCCCTGTTAAGGATGGCACTTCTGGAATTCAGATCACCTGAGGCATTCTTAAAGGGCTTCAGGGTTTCTATCAGCTGCCTCATCATTACCCAATCATGGTGCCCCAGTGGATGATCCATACCTATCTCTCTTTTCAGAGATAGATCATGAAGGGGTGCCTGCTACTTCTTTGACTTCTGCAGCATTATATAAGTGGAATTCCATCTGGTTCCAACATATAGAATCAGATGCTTGTGAAGGATCCCAAATTCTTTCTGCTTTTCATGGAGAAGCTGCCCTCCCTTCACGCTTCAATGGAATTGCCCTGCTATTTTTCTTGCATCTCTCTATAAGGCCCTTCAGGAATAGGGTCCCCTGGTCCTTGGACCCCTGCCTCAGGGCATCCCTCACTGCCAGGTGCAGAAAGTGTGCAAAGCAAGGATATGCTGAAAACCCCCATCTTTTAATACTTTTACCATATTTAACTCTCCCTTGCTGATGCCGGAGATGCCACATGCTAGGGGAGTGTGTACATTTATCATGCATATGAAGGACTGTAAAAAAGTCTTTGTGCATGAGTTTGAGCATGATTGTGTGATCCCGTAGAGTGTGATGTAATTTTATTATACTCTAAGGGTCTGATTTTAAAAAGCATTTACATGCGTAAAACTGGGTTTTCCACGTGTAAATGCACTTACTCGAGTAAGTGGGCTTTTGAAAATTGCTACAATATATGCCATTGAATCGTCCAAAGGATTTATTCGCATAAGTGCACTTTACGTGAGTAAATGGCTTTTGAAAATTGCTACAATAGTAGTTACATTTATGCACGTAACTCCTTTGAAAATACCCCCTAAGGGTTAAAAACTGTGTGACTAATTACCTGCTTGGAAGTGCTATGACCTTTACACTGAAGGTTAATACTCCTGGGTTAATTTCCTGCTAGCATTTTGTCTTCTTGATTCACTTCTGAGTTGCTGGGTCCTGCCTTTCAGAGTCTGATATCATCAGTTATTGCACCTGGAATGTCACTGTGCCAATTGATAGGATCCATGAGCTGGGATCTGGGAGTCCAGCCTGTATTGTTTGGTATTGCATAAGGTATCCCAGCTATCCATCAACTGAGTGTGCACTAACGTGCACCTGAAACCTGATGCTCCATCCATCTAGAGCCATTGCATGCCCCTGACTCAGCCAGATTCCATGCCCATCTGGAAGAGTTGTGTGTAGAATTCTGCTGGTCCACATATAAACTGGTGAATGCACACTACTTCCCTCTGCCTTAGCAAGTTGTGCCTATATGTGACTATGGCACTGATTATACGAGTGGGGATAACCTTCCTACTGCTGCTCCTATCCTGCTAATGTCAACCTTGGATTGCTCTCCCCACCTTTTCCCTTTACTCCAAAACAAGAGGGAAAGGAATAGGTAGTAGTAGCACATGCTCCTCCAAATTCTGCCTTGAGTTGCCAGTACTTTCCACTAGGGATGTGAATCGTTTTTAGGACGATTAAAATTATCGTCCGATAATTTTAATATCGTCTTAACCGTTATGGAACACAATACAATAGAGATTCTAACGATTTATCGTTATAAATCGTTAGAATCGTGAGCCGGCACACTAAAACCCCCTAAAACCCACCCCCGACCCTTTAAATTAAATCCCCCACCCTCCCGAACCCCCCCCCAAATGACTTAAATAACCTGCGGGTCCAGCGGCGGTCCGGAACGGCAGCGGTCCGGAACGGGCTCCTGCTACTGAATCTTGTTGTCTTTGGCCGGCGCCATTTTCCAAAATGGCGCCGAAAAATGGCGGCGGCCATAGACGAACACGATTGGACGGCAGGAGGTCCTTCCGGACCCCCGCTGGACTTTTGGCAAGTCTTGTGGGGTCAGGAGGCCCCCCCCAAAGCTGGCCAAAAGTTCCTGGAGGTCCAGCGGGGGTCAGGGAGCGATTTCCCGCCGCGAATCGTTTTCGTACGGAAAATGGCGCCGGCAGGAGATCGACTGCAGGAGGTCGTTCAGCGAGGGTTCCGGCGCCTCGCTGAATGACCTCCTGCAGTCGATCTCCTGCCGGCGCCATTTTCCGTACGGAAACGATTCACGGCGGGAAATCGCTCCCTGACCCCCGCTGGACCTCCAGGAACTTTTGGCCAGCTTGGGGGGGGCCTCCTGACCCCCACAAGACTTGCCAAAAGTCCAGCGGGGGTCCGGAAGGACCTCCTGCCATCCAATCGTGTTCGTCTATGGCCGCCGCCATTTTTTCGGCGCCATTTTGGAAAATGGCGCCGGCCGAAGACAACAAGATTCAGTAGCAGGAGCCCGTTCCGGACCGCTGCCGTTCCGGACCGCCGCTGGACCCGCAGGTTATTTAAGTCATTTGGGGGGGGTTTGGGAGGGTGGGGGATTTAATTTAAAGGGTCGGGGGTGGGTTTTAGGGGGTTTTAATGTGCCGGTTTTGCGATTTTACGTTTTTTCGATTTTTTACGATTTTTCACGATTTTTCACAATATTTTACCCCCCCCAAACGGCAACAATACGATTCCCTCCCCCTCCCAGCCGAAATCGATCATTAAGACGATCGAGGACACGATTCACATCTCTACTTTCCACCTCTGCCAGAGGTGGAAAGTACTGGCAACTGGAAAGTACTGGCAACTGGAAAGTAAGTCTTTTCAATTTGAGGACAGGACAAGTACCTTTTTTAGTGCTGCTCTGCATCAGTTATTCTGGCTTTGTCAAGATTGCCATTTCCATCTTTCCCTTTCCCCAACATGAAAAAATTTGATGAAGTGCACTGCCTACTGGGGATTTGATATTACAAATGAATTTATTTAGTGATACTGTAACAGTATCCTCGCTTACAGTACCACTCACTGTAAAGAGAACTATCTCACACACATACACACACAGGCACATATACAGTAAGGGGCAGATTTTCAAAGGGGTACGTGCATAATATACTCGTGTACCCCCTGAAAACCTGCCCCAAGTTCCCCCTGCGTGCGCCTAGCCTATGCTGAAGAGGCTCGGCAGCGCGCGCAAGCCCTGGGACGCGCATAAGTCCCGGGGCTTTCGTGGGGGGGACGTTGTCGGGTGCATGTCACAGCGGCGCGTCATTCAGGGGCGGGGCCATGGGTGTGGTTCCGGCCAGGGGCATTTCGGGGGCGTGGCCGAGGCCTCCGAAACAGTTTCCCGGGCCGGGGAATCGCACAGCCAGCACGCGCGAGTTATGCCTGCCTCTGGCAGGCATAACTTTTAAAACAAATGTAGGGGGGGTTTAGATAAGGCTGAGGGGGTGGGTTAGGTAGAAAGGGAGGGGAAAGTGCAGGGGGGTGGAGGGAACAGAGGCAGGCTGCGTGGCTCGGCGTGCGCAGGCTGCCGATTTTGCGCAGCCTTGCGTGCACCGACCCCAGATTTTAAAGGATACGTGCGGCTATGCACGTATCTATTAAAATCCAGCGTACTCTTGTTTGCGCCTGGTGCGTGAACAAAAGTACGCGTGGGCGTACTTTTATAAAATCTACCCCTAAGTGTATGTGTGCTATTCTGTATGCACTCATTGCTGACTGACTCAGCAATGAGTGCACACAGGAAAAAACAGTTATTTAAAGAGAACCAAAAAGACAGGCATTCTGGTAAGGCTCTTCAGTCTGTCAGTGTACTATTCTCACCTCATTGTCCAGAGACAAAAAAATCACTAGTTCTACACTCGCCACTCTGTCTCCTACCCTGACCCTCTCCCAGTGAAAATAAAAATAAAAATCAGCAACAGTGTACTGCCTCTCTATTTCTGGTACAGTAAGTGAGACCATTGCAGCCAAGAGATCAGATCCAAAAATGTCCACAATTTTTTTTAAAACTCTGTGAGAGCTTCTACAAACATATCTTTCTCTGCCAACAGCTAGAAAGGACATACAGAATGCTTCTTGCACATGCTTAGACTTTACAGTGCAAGTAACTCAGCATCATGTGATCCAAATATCAGCTATAAGCTATTTAAAATATGGTGCACTGTGATTTGCCTCTGTGTAGTTTTGCCAACTTGTTCTGCATTGACTCTGACAAGACTGCAAAGTTACACAAGTAAGAGTTAGTTGCAATAGTTACCAGTTGTTTTTAGGGTTCAATGAACCAGACACTTAAATTAACTGATAAATGAATGAGACAAATATTTTTCATTTCATGTGTTAGTCCCCTCCATTTGTTTCAGGGGCCCACAAATGAGAAATATGGCATCATTTGTTGTGTTTTAACCATTTGTTCAAATGAATGCACATCCCCAGCAAAGGGTAAGAGAATAGGAATGACAAAAGATTAACTGAGGGATGAAATATAGTTGTGGAGATGAGAAGGCTCGACTAAGTAATGTAAGATAAGGATTGGAGAGAAGGAAGTAAGGACTAGAGGTAAGCAAGAGAGAATGGGAGATGGATTGAGATGTAGGGAATGACAGAAGATCAACTGGGAATTATAAAATAGTATGTAGGTGAGAGATCAGCTGGGAGGATATGAAAAGGGATGGAGGGAGTGAATGAGAGAGGATGAGATGGGTAGGTGAAAGAAACTGAGTTTTCTATAAGAGGGTATCAGTTAGATGGGCAGAGGTTGAGAGAGGAGGTTCTCTGGATGGAATACAGGTTGAGAGAAAAGATTGACTGGAGAATGTAGAGAGAGGGGATCATCTGGAGCATAGGGAGGGTGAGAGTAGAATGATTGTTGGAGGGAAATCACACTCCTGCTAATTTGTTTGGTAGTCTTCTAGAAACATGGGAACTTTCAAGTGATAAAATGGGTTCACACTGGCTAAAGGTTTGGGTAGCCCTGCAATAGTGAGTTACAGCTAGTCTCTTTCCAAGCTGTCTTCTATCTCCCAGTCCCCACTGTCCAGCCTAGTTGGGATCCCTGCAGAGGACAGCAGGACTAATTGGCAGAGTCACAAACAGCACCAATTTTCCTCTTTCTTTCTCCAACCTTCCAAAAACTCCAGCATATTTGAAATATCTGTCATCTCTAGCTTTCTGAGACACTCCCATTGTCTCTTAGAATCATGTGAATAGGGGTATAGTGCAATCCCATAAGGCAATAATAGGTTGAAACAACTATATTGAAAAGGGTTGCAGATGACCCAGAAGAAAAGATCCAAACAACACTTTTGTGACAGGCATGAAGATATAGGCTGACAGTACAAAGAGCAGAGTAAGAAAGCAGTATATATGAGTATAAGCCAGAAGGGGAGTTTTAATACCTTAATGAGAATATGACATCCTGATCAAATATAAGTTCTTTTTAGCAAACATTAATGGTAAGAAAATATCCCAAGATGCCAGTTTGTTATTGTTCAAATCATATGCTGTATATAGGAAATCTAAAGCATATAATAGCAGGGCCCTTAGTTATGTTCATAGCAAACCGTCTGTGAAGTTTATATTTAGTTACAATTTAATGAACAAAATAATAATAATTTAGTGCTTAGATTATATCTGCAATGTATTTAGGTTTGGAGATGTATTTAGGTTTGGAGTGTTACGGAAGTAGCAGTGGACCCTTGGGCCGGCCTAGCGGAGTGAGATGGTAGAAGAGAGCACTCCGTGGTGAGGAAATATGCCGGGAGGTGGTGCCAAGCCGTAAGTAGAGCTGAAATCTTCACCCTGGAAGCCTGAGGACCCACCGAAAGGAGCTCATGAGGTCCCAGACCGCTGGGACTTAGGAGATCACAGGAGGCAAGGAGACGGCTTCACCCTGGAAGCCTGAGGACCCCCCGAGAGGAGCTCGTGAGGTCCCAGCAGGGCCGGTGCAAGGGTATTAGGCGCCCTAGGCGAAACGTCAGCTATGCCGCCCCCCCCCCCCCCCCCCCCCCCCCCCCCCCCGCCTCCACACACAATTAACTTACATTGTGCATTAATGAAAATAACGAAGTCTGTATTTATAACAGAACACTTATTTGACATTTTTATGCCATGTAAACCATTGAGATGATTTGTCTTATCGACGGTATAGAAACTCTTTTATAAATAAATAAATAAAAATAAATAAAATAAACATAAACCAAAGCTATACTTGTTGCTCAAACAAAAAAAGCAGACACATCACATAATATTAAATAATTAAAATGGCAGTCAATCAAGAAAAATAAACTTTAAAAGCCATCTTTACTTACCCCCTCCAGCAGCTCTCTTACTCCTCTTCCATGCAGGCTGTAGTACACACCAGAAGCAGCAGTAGTGGCTAAGCTCTATACTCATGGTCCTCTTCCTTAAGGCCCATGTCTCTCACACACACACCATATCAGTCATGCCCCCATGACCAGTTTCTGTCTCTCACACACCAATCATCTCCCAAAACAGTCTTTGACAAACACACCAGTCACCTTCCTGAACAGTTTCTCTCATGCCATACACACACAGGCTTCCCACTCCCGTGTTCCACTTACATATATGGGCTTCTCACTCTCATAATCACTTTCTCTTTCTCACACACACTCACCAGTCTCTCACTCCCATGCTTGTTCTCTCCACATGCACAGGCTTCTCATTCCCATAATCACTTTCTTTCTCTCACACATACACAAACACACACACCAGTCACCTGATCTCTCTCATGCATACACACACACAGGCTTCCCACTCCCAAGTTCTCTTTCAGATATACAGGCTTCTCACTCCCATGCTGTATCTCACACACTCCCAGCTTTCTCACTCCCATGCTCACTCTTCACATGCACAGGCTTCTCATTCCCATAATCACTTTCTTTCTCTCTCTCTCACATACACACACCAGTCACCTGTTCTGTCTTACATATACAGGCTTCTCCCTCCCATGCTGTGTCTCGCACACACCCAGGTTCTCACTCCCATGCTCACTCTCTTCACATGCACAGACTTCTCATTCCCATAATCACTTTCTCTCTGTTACACACACATACACCAGTCTCTCTCTCATTTCCATGCTCGCTCTCCAGGTGCACAGACTTCTCATTCCCTGAATCACATTCTCTCTCTCACACATTCACATACACACCAGTCACACCGTCACCTTACCAACCAGTCTCTCTCTCATACATGCACACACACACAGGCTTCCCACTCCCATGCTCTCTCTCACATAATCAGGCTTCTCACTCCAATGCTGTCTTTCACATACACCCCCACAACACCAGGCTTCTTACTCCCATGCTTTCTCACATATCCAGAGTTCTCACTTCCATGCTTTTTCTCTCTTTCACACACACACACACATCAGTCACATCCCTGACTGTCTCACACTCTCACACATCAGTCATCTCCTTGAGCAGTCACTTTCATTGTCTCTAACATATACACACACATCAGCTCTCTGACCAGTTTCTTTCAATCACATACATGCTCTCAATCACACACAGGCAGGCTGGCTGCTTCTCTCTCTTTCTCTCACTCACTTCCTCCCCCCCCCCCCCCCCCGAGCACAAACGGTAGCTGCTCCTCCTCCTCCAGCCCCCGCAGGCCAAGAAGGAAGAATCCCATCGGCCGCAGGAGGCTCGTGCTGCTGACTCCCGATTACCGGCTGCTTCAATTGCTCGGGGGCCGATGCTGCTGTCGCCGCTATTTTTTTCATGCGGCACGGCTCTTTCTCCTTCCCGCGCATCACTTCCTGTTCTGGGTCACGGGGGGGGGGGGGTCAAGCGCGCGGGAAGAAGAAAAAGCCAGCCGCGGATGCCACAGCTTTTTTTTTTTTTTTTTTTTTGCACCGCTGCCGTTCCCGCTGGGCTTGAACGTGCTGATAGCCCGGCGGCAACGGCAGCAGGGAAGAAAGAGCAGCGGGAGAGACCGGGAGAACGCGACCCACTGGTTGAGAACCGCTGGGGGAGGTCAGATGGGTCTTTGGAGCAGGCTGCCGGCAGCGGCTCTTTTATTTTTATCGGGGGGGCGGCGGCTGCTCTCTTAATTTTACCGGGGCAGTGCCGCCCCCGGGAAGCTGGCGCCCTAGGCGACCGCCTAGTTCGCCTAGTGCTTCCGCCGGCCCTGGGTCCCAGACCGCTGGGGCTTAGGCGATCAATGGTGCAGAAGAAGAGGAAACGGTCCGAGGTCGAGGCAGGCAGCGAGAACGGAGTCCAAGAGCAAGCTGAGGTCAAGAGCCGAAGAAGCCAAACAAGATACGTCAGGAATAGCGGAAGCTGGAGGCAGGGAAAGGTGGAACCGGAACACTTGGAGCAGGAGCAAGATTTACCAGGAACAGGAGCAGGGTCAGCAGGAGCAGGAACCCCAGAAACAGGAACAAGCTCACCAGGAGCAGGGACAGCAGGAATAGAATCTGCAGGAACACAACTAGCCACTCACACGGAGGAACCTCGTTGCAAGGCAGTGAATGGAAGCAGACACCGGCTTTAAATACTAGCCAGCGTCTGATATCATTCTGTGGGCGGCCCGCGGTCTGGCAGGAAAAGCCCTTTAAATCGGGCTTCCCCGCGCACGTGGGCGTGTGCCCAGAAGGGGAGGAGCCAGGTTCCGAGGCTCGGCGGCGTCTCCCTCGTGGAGACGCCACCACGAGAAGGCCCGAGCAGGCCCAACGAGTCGCGTGCCCCGCAGGCGACCACCCAGGAGGCCAGGGCAGGCCCGGACGCCCCAATGCTGCCGCCATGGAGCCAGAGGTAAGGGCCCGGTCGCAAGGCTTGCGACCGGGACCGCAACATGAAGTGCAGCACAAAAGATCACATGCAAAAAACTGAAAGCTAAAATAAATCCCTACTTGAAATCAATAAAATTAACAAATGACCAAATAGTATGAAGTTTTTGCTACCACTTCTACCATTTATAAACAGCTAATAATAGTTTATTTTAAAATAGGAAAAATATTTTACTTTGTTTAATTTGATCATTTAATCATTTAATTATTTCTTAAGTTTGCAGACATTTTGGGACATAGTTAAATGATGATCTGTATTATAAAAGCACATTTTTATATATTAATGAAAGTCAAACGAGACTAACTGGGGTTCTATCTTGTCCCTGAAAATATATTAGCTTTGAGTTCAAATCCTCACAATTTGGAAGTAAGTTCTTCCAGCTGGGTCCAATGACCAAACAGCTAGTTTTATTTTTCCTTGGTCTAATTTAATATGCATTTCTAATTGCATTCAGGTAAAATGATATGCAAAGCAATAGTTCTAAAGATTTGTGATATAGTTATTCATTTACTTGCTCTTCTTTGACATTCACAAAATGCACCTACAATATATTATGCCTCACTCCACAAAGCCATTTTTTACAATTTCATGACATAATAAATATAATTATCATCTATCCTACATATCTACTGGTCCATGTGAAAATAAGAAACCATAAAATTTAATGTAGAGTTGCAGATGCTCCATAACTTTATTACTTATATAATAAAAAGTAGATTGAAAAACTGTTTGTTTGAAATAACTATCAAGAAAATAAAAGATACTCTTTTGCAAATCTGGCATTGCTGGTCTGAGTAAATTTAGGGTTTATAAAAGGCAAAGATTTCTTCTTTTAAAATAATTAGCACACAAAACTATGATTAATCCAAACTAAAGATCAACAAAAGCACAACCAATGATTAAGAGTAGATTACTACTAAATTCAGACATTTTGTCTGGAACAGAAATATGAAGCGCCAGTTTGTTCTCTCTATTGCGGAAGATGATAAGCAATGTCCTAGGTGAGTATTTTGTCTCTGTACAATAGAAAATTTTACTCTTAAAAGGCAGAAAAAAATGTAAAGGCATGACCTCTCTTAAAGACAGAGGAAAGCTGAGAAAGCGCACATAATGGACAACTGAGCAGTGATCTATGGCACCTGGCTGAAGGCTTTTGCAATCACTGGGCTGAACTACAGGAGTAAGCGGGCTAAAAACAGGGAAGAACTGTTAAGTGACTGTGAATGAAGGCTCACAAATTGTGGCTTAGACATGTGCAGGAAAAAATTGTATTTGGGTCATTTTGTTAAATTTTGTTGTGTTTTTCTGTTTTGTTTCATAAAATCAATCAATGTATAATATACAAGATGGTAACCATCGTGCACAACCTCCTCCATAATGTCACTAGCCCATGGATTAGCTCTGTTTTACATTTTTATGTTCCATCATGAAATCTTAGAACAGCTAAATCAATTTCTTCTTACTGTCCCTTCAGCTAGACAGGCGAGATTATCCATGACTTGTGACAGGGCCTTTTTGATTGCCAGCCCTACTGCTTGGAACTTACCTCCACTTGCCATCAGAGCTCTGAATAACACTAAGGAGTTCAAGAACACATTCAAACATTCTTATTTAAGCAGACTTTTCCGGAACACAAATCCATTGCCTCATCCTCCCAGCCTTAATTTAATACGACTTTTGCATTGCATCCAGTCATAAGCTGTCAGTGTCATACTCGTAATCTGCTAGAGTGTTGTTTGATTCTGTTTTTATTTCTGTCATTGGTTTGTTTCTTTTATAACATATGTTTCAACTATAACCTGGCCCAAATCTTGGAGGGCAAGGGGCTAGAAAGTTTTTTAAATAAGTAAATAAATTGATGCATGTAAGTTTTATGGATGTGCAGCGTAAAAAAATTGATTTTGTTATTCGGTTCATTTTTGAGAGGGTTTTTTCCCATGAATTTTGGTCATGAATTGCTTGATTCATTTCACTTGTATAAAAAAAACAAATCAAGAAATAAAATGAAAAACAGCCAAAAAACAAAAGCGAAGCCTCCCTCCCACCCTCCTGGAAAAATGCTGGGGCCAGGATCCCCCCCCATGTCCCCCACTTACCCAGTCCAGAAAGGATCCACTGGAAAGGACTAGACCAAAGCCTCAGACTTGCATAGACTGAGGCCACGGTAGGTAGCTGCAGCCTCGGCCTACTCAGAGCCAAAGCCTCGGTCTAGGCCAAGCTGGACCCAGGCCCAATGCTGCAGCCCTCAGGCCAGGTCCTGATGCAAGGACCTTGGCCCGAGCACAGGCCCAACACTGCAACCCAACCTGGAGCCTGAGTCTCAACACCAGGGCCTCAGTCGAGACCCAAGCCTGATGCCACAATCCGATCTGGAGGCAGGGTCCTCACACTGGGGCCTCAACTTACAACAAGGCCCGATGTCAAAAACTGACTCAGTGGCCAGGTATCAATGCTTGGACCTTGGCCTAGGCTGGAGCTCGAGCACATGCTCAATGCTGCGACCTGACCCAGAGGCTGGGTCCTGATACTGGAACCTTGGCCCGGACCCAGGCCCAATGCCACGACACAACCTGGAGGCCAGGTCCTGATGACAGGGCCTAGGTCCAGACCCAGGCCTGATGCTGTGTCCTGGGCCAGGAGGCTGTATCCTGATGCCCGGGCTTTGAAACAGGGTCAGACCCTGGCCTTGGAACCCAGGCCTCACAGCTCCTCTTTGGGTCCTTTCTTTGATTCTTCTATGCCATATGACAGCATCTGCTGGAGTTGCGCTGAAGTTAATAAACTCTGGCACATTCACCCCCAACGGACGGCAACATTTGATGTATGGCAATGCCCTTCTCCTTCTGATAGCTTGCAGAAAACAGGAGGGCAGGGGATGATGAAGGAGCAGAGTAATCCTTCTCATATTGGTGTATGCTTTTAAGTCTCACTCTTTCCCTTCATGTTCCCACAATCCTCATATCAACATCAAGACTGAGCAAGCTACATGGTAAGGACTGATCAACCAACATCCCCCATTAGAGTATTCAGGTTTCTAGGAGGTAGCCACTTATAGTATGAAGACAGCAGGACAAAGTTGTGAAAGAGACTGTTTACATTAAAACTGAGCCTTTTAAAATTTTACATGATTACAAGTTAGGCTACCAAGACAGAGTTATTTTTATACTTTACAATTGCTGATACTGTCATTGCTGACTCATATATATATATATATTTATTTATTTGCTGCATTTATCAACTTCACACTTCAAAAGCTCGTGGAAGTTTACTATAACAATCCTTTTTGGGATAATTACAAATAAAACATTCATAATTCAAGTGAGATTTTAAAAAAACACTCAAAACATAATTCAATAACAAAAAGCTCAGAGAACTGAGTTCTTAAATAATCACAAGCAGAAAAAGCTTTTAATAGATATTTAACATGTATACTGAATTTTGCCATCCATCAATTTACCTGTTTCACTTGCAATCCTGTATAATGCAGTTTGAGTTTTATTGTTGCTAAGTACCAGAGTTACTGCTTAAACGCAGCATTTGCACAGGAGTGAATTGTACGATGCATTGGTGCAGAAACTGCAGCCAAATCTCATGTTAAAAAAAACGTGACTCTTTATATATTTATTTTAAACTTTGTTTCTCAATGTAAATCACGAATGAAAAAGAATCTTAATCCATCGAACAAATAACATCAGGACTGGGTCTTTGGGTCAGATCACAGCGTCAGGTCTGGGCCCAGGCCCTGGACTAGGCCTAGGCCCAAGCATCGAGACCCAGCCTTCAAGTTGGGTTCATAGCCTCAGGTCTGGGTCTGGGCCCTGGTCTAGGCTGAAGTCCTGGCATCAGGACCCAGCCTTTGTTGGATACCCAACAGATTAGGTAAGGTTTTTTTTAATTTAATTTTTGGGGGTTTTGGCCAAGGCCCCAGCATCAGTCCATGCGTCCACCAAGACCCCAGTGTCGTGCTCGGGCCTAGACCATGGCCCCTGCTTTGGGCCTCCACCTATGCCCTAGGCGAGGCCGTGGCTTTGGGCCTAAATCTAGGCCCGATGCATTAGTTTAAAATGAAACGAATGGCTTAGCCTTATTCATCACATTTTGCTCTTTCTTTTTAATCGAATGCACATCCCTATTTGTGTTAATCCTACAGTGCTGAAAGAAAAAAAAAGCATATAAATCTTCTGCACTATTGCTCAGACGCTCAAACTCTGACCATTTTGACAGAAGCAGAACAAGTGGGGTGGCTGCCTTGTGCTGAGAACCTGCCCATTTCTACCATTTTCCTTCTCTTTCCCTAGGTTGTTGCTGCCGGCATGCGCTGCTCTGTAAGGCTGCACAGAGAGCACAGGGGAAGCAAGTGATGAAGAGGACAATTAGATGGCTACAAGTATATTGAAATCAGGTACCAATGTAAATCCCCTGCTGTCTCAATCACTACCCCAAATTTATGGTGCTGCCTGTCTCCAAAAACATTGTAGCCTGGCCAAAACTCATCACTTGCCTAGAAGCAGGCCACTCCCAGGGGATCAACTCCCCTGCCATTCCAGGTGGCTACAGGCATCCATCAGGATGTGGTCAGATCTATCAGGATGAGGTCAGAGCCCCTCCAGGAATTGTGTGAGTTGGCATCTATACCGTTATCTTTCTGTACATGCATTATCCAACTATAAATAGATCTGATAATGATAATCCTAAGTGATACCAATTGAATGAGAGGCAGTATATAAATGAAACATTTTTGTTTATAGTAACATAGTAAATGATGGCAGGTAAGGGACAATTGTCCCATCTACTCTTCCTAAGGGGTGGGGAAGGGCCAGGGGTGGGGCGGGGCAAAAGCAGGATCAGTACAATGCTAGTAAGAACTGAAATCTACTTCTAGCCCTGTTCATTGTACTGTAGAACTATGTAAAACTATAACCAATCCAGTGTTGTAAAAGAACTGTTAATTAGATAGGAATCACACACTGTCTTCCTTAAAACTCACTATTGAAAACTTTGTTCACTGTTCAATTTAAATCCGATTTTAAACACAGATTTCTTGAAGTAAATTAGATGTCCATGAGTGAAAAAGAAAAAGTTGCTTTATTTTTAAAAAAACTAATTATCAGGATTCTCTCTTGGAACATTTTAATTGATTTTTTTTATGTTCTATAAAGATAATCTTTTCTGTTGAAAAGGAAAATATGGTGATTTAATCTGTCCTTTTTTTCTATTCATGTGAAAATAGTGTTTCTAAAATAGAGGATGTTTTTAAATAGGTAGCAATAAAGTACAGAGTCTCTTTTGAAGTATTTATTGGCAATCAAAACACTTACTGGATTTTAAATCTAGGGATTAAATCGCAGTCTCTCATCTCAGAAGTACTCTTTTTCTGCTGAACAATTCGTTGATTTAACTCTACATTTAATAAACAATAAAGCATAGATTACCCTAATCATACATTCTGAAATTTAAACAAACCAGTTCATGGGACTACAATGCTTTGCAGTTCACAAACTTCTTCAAGGTTGTTGGTTCTTATGGCCTGGATTGGCCACTGTTGGAAACAGGATGCTGGGCTTGATGGACCCTTGGTCTGACCCAGTATGGCATTTTCTTATGTTCTTATGTTCTTATGATTATATATAGGAATCCAGACTCAATGATGGCGAAGCATGGCCCTGGTCATGGAATATATTTTTTCCTCATTTATAATAGCATTCATGAACCATTTAGGAAATGTTATGCAAAAGACTAGACCACTGTTTCTGGTACTATTATTAAGGGACTGTGGTGATCATATAAGCCTATAGTTACTGATGTGTTTGTTTAATAGCCTGGAGCATATTTGGTCTATAGAAACTTTGCTTGGTGATATGCTAGTATCTCTACTGCTAGAACATTCCAGTGCCATATCATTCTTTCTAAAAAGTTTTTAAAAAATTAAAGAGGATAATTTTCAAATTTTTATTATGTATGCTAATGTCGTAGCAACTGAGTGCTGTTATTGCATGTATGCCAATTTGTGCATGCTTAGTGCTATTTATCTTTTCAGTTTTGACTCCTCCTACTAAAAATGCATAAAAGTGACCCAGAGTGAGCACATGATAGTGAAGAGATAGAAGTACAGCAGGATATGAGAGATAATATGGGTCTGAGTATGTGCTTCTAAGAGTATGAGTGTTGAGATTGTAATTTGGATGATAAATGGTGAAGTGAGGGCAAGGGATGGGAGAAGCAGGAGAGGATACATGAGGAAGAGCAGTAGAGTGGAGGTAGACAGAGAGAGAAGGTAGTGGAGGGGGGACATAGCCAGGTGATAGAGGTAAAGGAGAATCCAGAGCTGAGACCAAGTAGTTGGAGGAAGGAAATGATGAGAAAAGAGCATGAAGGAGCTGTCAGGGAGCTGTGGGTTTTGTCAGAATGGACCAGCAATACAAGTGGCAGAAGAAATAGAACAATGTACAAGTGGAGGGTGCAGGAAGGCCACATTTGAGGATGATCAAGTACAACTAGGAGAAGGATAAGAAAAATCTGAGTACTTGTGAGATGTTTGTTGTTGTGGTCTGCAGATGGAAAGGCTGACCTGTCTGTGCACTATGTGGTAGGGATGTGAATCGTTTTAGGACGATTAAAATTATCGTCCGATAATTTTAATATCGTCTTAAACCGTTATGGAACACAATACAATACAGATTCTAACGATTTATCGTTATAAATCGTTAGAATCGTGAGCCAGCACACTAAAACCCCCTAAAACCCACCCCCGACCCTTTAAATTAAATCCCCCACCCTCCCGAACCCCCCCCCCCAAATAACTTAAATAACCTGCGGGTCCAGCGGCGGTCCGGAACGGCAGCGGTCCGGAATGGGCTCCTGCTCCTGAATCTTGTCGTCTTCAGCCGGCGCCATTTTCCAAAATGGCGCCGAAAAATGGCGGCGGCCATAGACGAAAAAGATTGGACGGCAGGAGGTCCTTCCGGACCCCCGCTGGACTTTTGGCAAGTCTCGTGGGGGTCAGGAGGCCCCCCACAAGCTGGCCAAAAGTTCCTGGAGGTCCAGCGGGGGTCAGGGAGCGATTTCCCGCCGCGAATCGTTTTCGTACGGAAAATGGCGCCGGCAGGAGATCGACTGCAGGAGGTCGTTCAGCGAGGGTTCCGGCGCCTCGCTGAACGACCTCCTGCAGTCGATCTCCTGCCGGCGCCATTTTCCGTACGGAAAATGGCGCCGGCCATACGCGTATGGCCGGCGCCATTTTCCGTACGAAAACGATTCGCGGCGGGAAATCGCTCCCTGACCCCCGCTGGACCTCCAGGAACTTTTGGCCAGCTTGTGGGGGGCCTCCTGACCCCCACGAGACTTGCCAAAAGTCCAGCGGGGGTCCGGAAGGACCTCCTGCCGTCCAATCTTTTTCGTCTATGGCCGCCGCCATTTTTCGGCGCCATTTTGGAAAATGGCGCCGGCTGAAGACGACAAGATTGAGGAGCAGGAGCCCGTTCCGGACCGCCGCTGGACCCGCAGGTTATTTAAGTTATTTGGGGGGGGTTCGGGAGGGTGGGGGATTTAATTTAAAGGGTCGGGGGTGGGTTTTAGGGGGTTTTAGTGTGCCGGTTTTTCGATTTTTCGATTTTTAACGATGGTTCCGGCGAGGGATGGGGTTCGGGAGGGTGGGGGATTTAATTTAAAGGGTCGGGGGTGGGTTTTAGGGGGTTTTAATGTGCCGGTTTTTCGATTTTTCGATTTTTCGATTTTTAACGATTTTTCACGATATTTTACCCCCCCAAACGGCAACAATACGATTCCCTCCCCCTCCCAGCCGAAATCGATCGTTAAGACGATCGAGGACACGATTCACATCCCTACTATGTGGTTCTATATTACAGACCATAATGCCCTACAGAAGGCTCTGATTCCTTGTCCCTTCTTCCTTCCCATGCTAGTTTCACATTAGATGCCTTTTCAACCTGAAAGGAGTCATTCAAAAGAAAGCATATAATAGGGATGTGAAAAAAAATTAAGATTTCAGTTCATTTCATTTGTTTTTGGCCTCTTTATTTGGGTCAAATTTCATTTTAGGAGTATTTTAATGCAAATTTTTCAAACTTCTCATTTTACCAAATAGTGCATTTTATTTGCTGAAATTAAAAATCCCCAAAATTTCAGATTTTTCAGATACCAGCCATTTATTTAGTTTGAAATTAGTCAAACTAAAAATGAACATTTTCAGTTCAAATTCCTCATTTGTTTCAAATGAATGCATATCCATAGCATCTGAGGGCAGCTGCGCTCTGTAAAACAATAATTTTCAACGAAAACTGTTGTGAATGGTCTGAGATGTTGAGTTAGCTAACACTAGGCCCAGAAGTAATTTTTTGCTTCAAGAAGGATCCCGCTAGATGATGTGAATCGGTTATTTACACTTTCGGATAATAGAAGGACTAGGGGGCACTCCATGAAGTTAGCAAGTAGCACATTTAAGACTAATCGGAGAAAATTCTTATTCACTCTACGCACAATTAAGCTCTGGAATTTGTTGCGAGAGGATGTGATTAGTGCAGTTAGTGTAGCTGGGTTTAAAAAAGGTTTGGATAAGTTCTTGGAGAAGTCCATTAACTGTTATTAATCAAGTTGACTTAAGGAATGGTCTCTGCTATTACTGGTATCAGTAGCATTGGATCTTCTTGGTGTTTGGGTACTTGCCAGGTTCTTGTGGCCTGCTTTGGCCTCTGTTGGAAACAGATACTGGGCTATTGGTCTGACCCAGCATGGCAAGTTCTTATGTTCATATGATTATTATTTATTATACTCTGCAATGAGACTTTTTGAATAATACATTGCTTACACAGGTATTTAATTTTCTTTCTTATTAGCCTTCACCTCTGTTCCATAGTCTTTTTATATGCATCTATATATGTTTTTTCTTTTCTAAGTTATTTATATTATTTATTTATATATTTGATGTCCACATCTGTTTTATTATGGTTTTTTTTAGGTGTGGTTTATTTATTTACATATATGTCATTATCTCCTTCGCTTTATATTATTTATATTATTATTTATATGGGATTTTATATGTTTTTTATATAATTTTTTATGTCATTTACATGTTCGTTTACATTTTGTAGTCCCTGAAGCAGCCCCCTTTAAGCAGGCGAAACTCGGCTAGAGTCAGGCAATTATTGGGCAACTTGTTTTTACTCCAATAAAGAATTTTAAGGACTTTGGATCTATTTTCTTTTTGTTTACCTCACAAGTTAGCTAACACTTACAAGTGAAGTAATTTGCTATCATCTTGCTTGTCACCTGACTCCCATTCACTTATTTTCTAATGAAACCAGGAGGCACAAGTGATTGTCCTCTAAATCCAAATTTTAATTTCAACTGAAATGTGATACCTTACTGCAATATTGTGAAGCATGAAAGAGACATAACCACATTTTTCAGGAGAATGCTATAAGATACCACAGAAGTGATGCAGAATCCTGAAGTGGCTTTTTAATACTCCAAATGTACATTATAACTCCTTTCTGCCATGAAATACAGAATTGAGGCCCCATGGTCTACAGCAGGAGTCCCCAGACTACAACCTGCAGGCTGGACCTGGCTTGCAGAGCTCCTTCTCTGGCCCCCAACGTATTTCCTTCCTGTAGCCACATCAGGCCCAAGAAGGAAGGGATTTTTTACTCATCACCTGCAAAAGAAAGGCAAGCAGGGTTTCCAAGGCTCCATCAGTGGGAAAAGACAAGGCAGGATTAATGGTTAAAAACAGAGCCATTGGTGGGAAGGGCATGCCACCACCAGTGAGATGTGATGCTGGCAGGAAAGGTGGTCCCTTAGTGCTGTAGTGTGATTGGAGCTGCCAAGTGGGTGAACCCATCAGACTCGCACCAACAGCTGGTTGAGCTGCTCTTAGACGGGATAGGCTGGAGCTTCACCTATACCAGGTGCCTCCCCTGCAGACTGAGCCCTTAGGTTCTGGTGACCAGCAGGTCTTAGGTGGGTTCTTAGGGTTTTGCAAGAGAGCAGAGTCAGGGTTTAAGCATATGGTTGGGGCAGATCGCAGACAGTAAGATCAGATCTAAGCCGAAGGTCGGGGCAGGCAGCAGACAGAAAGACGAGATCCAAGCTGAGTCGAAACCAGGGAGACAAGCTGAGGGGAACAGAGAGCAGGCAAGGTGAAAGACAAACAAGGCAGGGAAATACTGAAGCACAGATAGGGCTAGGCCAGGGACAAGGCGAAGATGAGGCTGGAACAAGATTAAGGCAAAACACAGAGTAACTAGGGAACCTGTTACTGAGGCATTAAAGAGGAGTCATTTCTTGGAGCTTAGTGTATCTCACCATCTCAATTGGGGCCCCACCATGTTTTGCCATTATGTCTGAAGTTGTAAGGAAACTGGGATCTGTGCAACCTTCTTAGGGGAAAGCTCTTAGAGGAAGAGGTAATGTTATGGCCCTGCACTGGGATGAGAGGGCTTCCTCTGAACTGTGCCCTAATGATGGCTTTGTTTTTAGGATCTGCATTGCTGGTGCATGCAGTGAGTGAACAGGGAGCCCACAGGGTGCAGGTGTACCTTCCAGGGAATGGGGAGGTGAGTTTTGTGTCCCATTTTCTATGATATTGTACAGGGCCTTATTCTCCTTAGACCTCTGCTTGCAGTTTTGCAACATCCATTTCTGTTCATACTCCAGATCGGTCCAGACAAATGGGTTTTGCATCCCTGCCAGCAGATGGAGATGGAAAATAGGAGCTGTGAGAAACTGCTACATGGCCGAGAGTTCCACCTGCAATCCCTCAGTATTTCTCTGTCTCCACAGATGGTAGAGGTGTAGACCTGCAGTCTGTGAGAGTGTAGAAAAAAAAAGAAAAACAGGAGAGACTGAATAGTTTTGAGAGAGAGAATATTCAGCTTGGAGAAGAGACGACTGAGGGGGGGATATGATAGAGGTGTTTAAAATCATGAGAGGTCTAGAATGGGTAAATGTGAATCGGTTATTTACTCTTTCAGATAATAGAAGGACTAGGGGACACTCCATGAAGTTAGCATGTAGCACATTTAAAACCAATTGGAGAAAATTCTTTTTCACTTAAGGCACAATTAAACTCTGGAATTTGTTGCCAGAGAATGCGGCTAGTACAGTTAGTGTAGCTGTGTTTAAAAAAGGTTTGGATAAGTTCTTGGAGGAGAAGTCCATTACCTGCTATTAATCAAGCTTGCCTTAGACAATAGCCACTGCTATTACTGGCAGCATCAGTAGCATGGGATATACTTAGTTTTTGGGTACTTGCCAGGTACTTGTGGCCTGGTTTTGGCCTCTGTTGGAAACAGGATGCTGGACTTGATGGACCCTTGGTCTGACCCAGTATGGCAATATCTTATGTTCTTATGTTCTTATGTCTGGGCTCAAGATATATAGGCGTGGCCTGTGATGTCATCAAAGAATTCTGTGGAGACTTTCCCACCGCAGCCTCTTTAAGAGCCGGCACATTGGGCAAATGCGCACCTTAGATGAAGCAGTCAGAGGGGCATTGTAGCAGTGTTCCAGGCTGCTAATGACAGTGGGCAGCATTTCCTGCCATGAAGAGACCTGGGGCTGAGTGTGGTGGCTCATGGGAGCGTTCCACGAGTCGCCAAATGTAACATGAGAGAAGGCACGGCTGGATCACCTGTACGGTGCCATTGGCAGGAAGGTCAGGCCAGGCCCCACCAGCAGGAGAAAAGGAAATCCACAGCCAGTGATAGAGCTGCTGGTAGGGAGGCCAGGCCTTGCCAGCAGGAGAAGGCTAGGGGAAGATCAAGAAGGTGTGAGAAAGAGAGGGAGGGAATTAGTGAAGTGATGAGAGGAGAAGGGGTAAAAAATGAAGGGAGGGGATTGAGAGACAGAAAGGAAAAGAGGGATTGGAAATGATAGAGAAGTGAAGGCAAAAGGGGGGAAAAGAAGAGAGAGTGGGAGAGGAGGGTTAGTGAAAAGAAGGAAAGAGGGGCAGGAAGAGGTGGGTTTAGAGAAAGAAGGGAAAAGGGGGAGAGAAAAGAGGAAGTTGGAAAGGAGGAGTGAAAGGGAGGGATGGGAAGGGATTGAATTGGAGGGGAGAGGGGGTGAGTGAATGGAAGGTAGTAAATGAGAGGGAGGGGCGAGACTTGACAGTGAAGTGCGGGGAGGGGCGGGGAGGGGAGTGAATGAGAGGAAGAGAAAAGAGGTTGAGACATAAAAGGGAAAAGAAGGGAGGGGAGGGAACAAGGGGATGAGTGTGGAGGATAAGGAAAGGACTATAGAAAAAGTAAAGGGGAGGAGACTGTACCACACAAACAAATACCCTCACACCACAGGCCAGAGAAACTTGTCCATGCCGCCTCCTATTTCAAATCATCAAAATGTCTTGATATATCTCCTTCCCCTCCCCCCCCCCCCCCCCCCCACACACACACCTTACCCCACTCTGCAATCCCCTGGCACTCTTGATGATTTAAAGTGTCCTATGTGGCCCACTACTTGAAAGGTTTGGGGATCCCTGATTTACATTAATATGCTGTGACATCTAAGAACAGGAAATAGCAAGTAAAAATCACAGAGCAGGTGCTTAGACAACATGCACTCATGTGCAACTACTGTGACTATTAGCAATTGTTAAAAAATAGGCTCGACTTTTATTGTTTACAAGAACAACTCTGATACTATTTTACGTTACTATTCTTTATTATATATCATTCAAAGCATGTACATGAGCAAATGGAAAATGGATATACAGTAAGTGACAGAAATTACTACATACTTACATAATGGTTATAGCTAGCACATCTCTCGCGCAGGAACATCTTTTTTTTCTAACTGGCTTCATATCAGCTCTACTTATATAGGTTAAAAAACAAAGTCAGCAAGCCATCTGGCCTCTGCTTGCACAATTCAAACCACAAATTTATTATGCTTCTCTGCTTCGTCTCCACCTTATCTCCTCTCCCTTCACATTCCTTCCCACAGATTATCTTTCGTACCCTTGGCGCTATCTCCTCCTGTGTCTCACGTTGTTGATTCATCTGTTATCTCTGAAGTCCTGCAAGAGTTGTTTATAACTCCTCCTGCAGGGTCTGGCATTCAAGGTTTCTGGTGTTTTCTGGTGTTTTTCCTTTAGCAGAAATACCATCAGTATATTCAGCAATGGTGGAGAAGCCGGGGATTGAACCCGGGTATAATCAACATTCATCAGAAGATTCTAGGTTCGACTCCTGGCTGGCTCGCCATAAAAACATTACTTGCCCGCATTCTCCACCAAATTGTTATTTTTTAACACACTGTAGGTGTTACAGTTATTCCTATCCCCCTGGCAACATGCATGTAAATGTGTGAGGAATTGCTTAATGGTGATTGGCATCTCTCATTGCGTTTGAGTGACTCATGCTACCCATGTTTTCTTTCCTGTTTTTTCTTGGCTTTTATAAGTAGAGTTATCCCTGGCAATTATAGGAGAGGCAATGTGTGGGGGTTAAGAGCTGGCCTAAAAAAAGGAGAATTCAGCCAACAGCCAGCATCTGACTGTAAGTATAAAAGTGTTTAGGCCAGTTTTGAATGGGGGTCTATCCTTCTTCATGGCTGGGGCTCTGCCTCTGAGCCACCGTGTAGCTCCTGTGATAACAGAGTAGTTCAGAAATGGTCTCCTTGCAGTCCCAAGCCCAAACTGGTGATCCCAACCCTGAGATCCAGATTGGTCCTCAGGGAGTGAACAATGTTCATGGGAGTGAACAGTGTTCCTCAGGGAGTGAACAGTGTTCCTGGCAACTTGACAGCTGTGGGCGGGACTCAGGTTCCTGAAAGCACAATACTGTGTCATGTTTGAACCTGTAACCTGTTTGAGCCTGAACCTGAACATGTGTGAGTACCTGTGTATAAGTAAAATAGTCTGTATTGGGTGATATATATTTTTCCCACTCACTAAATAGTGGGCTGTTTAGTGGTTAGGGTGATAAATTTGAGGGAGCTCACCATCCCTTTTTCCTTATTAGCATGCAATAATCAATTATTGCCTCTGTATCGATCAATGATGCAAGCATATCTTGAGTATTGTGTGTAGTTCTTGTCACCCCATCTGAAAAAAAAGACAAATAAAAAAGGAATAGAGAAGGAAAACAAAAATTCAAAAGGGGATGGAAATGCATTCTTATGAAGAAAGGCTATACAGCTATACAGAAGGGCTCTTCAGTTTGTGGAAATGATAGAAGAGGCATGATAGAGGTCTACAAAACCATTAATGGGGTGGAACAGGTAAATATACAACAGTTAGTTACCCTTTCAAATAGTTCTAAGACTAGAGGGCATTTCAAGAAACAAACAGGTAGCAAATTTAAAACAAATTGCAGAAAGTATTTATTCAATCACAGGCCAATGCAATACCAAGCACAAAAAAACCATGCATCCAAACTGGGCACATGTTTTTTCACCGTATGCACATCCCCCTTTCCTGGCCGCCTGATGTAGTATGCAAATGAGCTGCCAGACTGAAAAGCACGTGCTAGGGATAAATTGTGAGCCCCTAGAGCATCCATGGCATCGGGCGCCCAGGAGATGTGACTGTGCGCCGGTTAGGAAAACGGACGCTCAATTAACGAGTATCCATTTTCCTAACCCACGCACAGCCATGGGTTACGAAAACGGACGCTCATAAATTGAGCGTCCGTTTTCCTAACCTGACCACCCTCAAGATTTTTTTTTTCATGCTACTTCCTATGGTTCCTCCTACTTAGTATTGGGGATGATACTAAGTAGGAGGAACCACAGAAAAGCAGTATTTTCAGCTTTTTTTGTGGCGGCATGGACTGCATGAAGACTTAACACCAGCTCCAGGCTGGCATTAAGTTTTGCATGTTAAAACGTGCACGTCAGGCACACAGTGATTTTTTGCATTGAGGATAATAGTTAATAGCCTCATCTACATAGCATTTACATGTAGATGGAGGCGTAGCCTAGTGGTTAGAGCTGTGGGTTATAAACCAGGAACCCACTGTTACTCCTTGTGACCTTGGGCAAGTCACTTTACCCTCCATTGCCTCAGGTACAAACTTAGGGGGGGGTCATTTATCAAAGTGCTATATGGTGTTTTCGCATGTTAAAACACCATAATGCATGGTGTGATACAAATTAGGAAAAGGGGAGGAGTTTGGGGGTGGGATTTCTGGCCAAGTGGGCAGGCTTGGCAATTTGTGAAGACCTACCGCACAGTTTAGCTACACCATTTCCATTTGTGTTAAGCTGTGCGATATGGCTTTATCGCACTTTGCGATGTTTTCGCAAATAGCATTTTCAGTATTTTAAGCTACTAGGAGAGGGGGAGAGAGAGAGAGAGTGAGTGTGTTATGCTTGCTGCTCATGGGAGGCCCTCTCATCTTCCTAGATGGATCTCAGCACTCAGTTCTCCGCTGCTGGTGGCTCTGACCTCAGGCCCCTGCCAGTGTCCCTGGTCTTGCTGTGCTGCCGAGAACCTCCAGCCAGGATTCTTCCTCTCAGCATGTCTCTCCGCTTGCTCCACAGAGAGATGCCACCACCACGTCCCCTCCTAGGCACACGTGCAGCACTAATACCTTTAAAGGGCCTGCAGTGGGAACCTGGCCGCAGACCCAGATGCTGACGTCACCACTCTCAGCATTCTTAAGCTCAGGCAGTGCTCCTAAGTGTTGCCTTTGGAACAGGTCTCCTTGGTTTGCCTGTTCCTGGTTTCCAAGTGCTTGTTGCTTATCCTTTGGTTCCTGGTTCCTCTTGTTCTGATTGACTTCCTGGTGTTGATCTCTGCTAAGTTTGACTTCTCTTGCCTTCTCCAAGCCTGACCTCTGCTACACCTGACCATGCCTGCCTTCTCAGCATCCTGACCATTGCTACAGATAACCTTGATATAGACTCTTTCTTGTCCAGAGTTCTATGTTGCTTGTCACAGCTTCCATCTATCCTCTGGTCATGGACTCTCAAGGCTTTGGCCTTTCTTTGCTGAAGCACCTCCAGTGTCTCCTTGTTCCTCAGAGCTTGCATTCCAGTTCCACAACCCATCTTGGATAGACTTAAACCACCTGTTGTCTTTGGGCTAAACCATTCATCTTTGCTCTCCTATCTCAAGGCCCACCTAAGTCCTTCTGGCCCTGGCACCCAAAGGCTCAACCCAAGGGGAATGTGGGCTGGTATAGGTGAAGCTCCAGTGGTCTCTAGCTTCTGGCCACTCCACCTGCTGACAGTGGGACCCATAGACCCTTGCCTGTGGGTTGTATCAACCCCATCTCAGCCCTAAGGGGGGGGGGGAGAGAGAGAGAGAGAGAGAGAGAGAGAGAGAGAGAGAGAGAGAGAGAGAGAGAGAGAGAGAGAGAGAGAGAGAGAGAGAGAGAACCTAGCTATAAGGGCCTCATACTAGGTAGGTATTTATATCTCTATAGGAGGCCCACCTTGCTACTCGAGGTGAGGATTAGGTATTAGTGTAGGGGTTAGGGGCTATTTTGACATGCAGAGTACGATGTACGAACAGAACAGTGCATTCTTGTGAAGATTTGATGACCTTTGGAGTGAGGAAACTCACCTAAAGATGAAATTTGTTCAATGTTCTCTCAACCTAGCTTGATGGACTCTCTACCTGGGTAACATTAAGCTAGGTTGAGAGAACATTGCACATTGGCCCCTAACCCCCACACTAATACCTAAACCTCACCTTGAGTAGCTAGGTGGGCCTCCTATAGAGGTATAAAAACCTACCTAGTATATGGACTTTATAGCTAGTCTCTCTCTCTCTCTCTCTCTCTCTCTCTCTCTCTCCCTCTCCCTCTCCCCAGTGGTTGTAGGTAGGAATTGCGACAATTGTGGTACTTAGTGCAAAAAATTATCTTGGTAATACCTATGCGAAGAGCTAAGATAGCGCACTTTGTGATAAATGGCCTATTACCATAAAAGATGCCTCTTTTCCTATCACATGCGATATTTAGTGCATTTTGATAAATCCAGGCCTTTGATTGTAAGCCCTCTGGGGATAGGGAAATATTTACAGTACCTGAATGTAATCCACTCTGAAGTGCTGAAAAGGAAAAAAGTGCAAAAAGCAAAATCTAAATCTAAATTATTAGCTATGCACTGTTTTGGACACGCTAATTCAGTATTCCATGGGGAGTTATTTTAGCATGTCCAACTCTGCAACAAACTGTGCGCTAGGCTGAGTGCTCTGTATTGCCTCAGCCTGTCAATGTGCAATTAAGCTCTGGCATTTGTTGGCAAAGGATGTGGTCAAAGCATCCAGCATAGTTGGTTTTAAAAGGGGTCTGGACAAGTTCCAAGAGGAAAAGTCATCCAGGTAGACTTGAAAAGCCACAACTTATCTCTGAGAGAGAGCATCAAGGAATGGATCTACTCTGTGGAATCTACCTGGTAGTTCCTGGTGACCTAAGTTGGCTACTATTGGAGACAAGATGCTGGGATCAGTGGACATTGGGTCTGATCTTGCATGGGAAATTTTATGTTCTTATCTATTCTAGCTCCTTTTGTGTACTATAAACAGTTATTTTAGGCCCTTCCAAATAATTTTCCAGTTGAATATCTTGTAAATATCTGCTTTTATAAGGGTTGCTATTTGACTTTTTTCTGATAGTCACTGTCCACTGGCTAAACTCATTGTGGGCGAATCAAACATGAGGACAGTTGGAAGAGGTTTGGACTTTATAGATGGATATCTTCTTAGAATTGATCTACTGTATGTGTCTATGCATGCAAATGTGATGCATAATAGTAATATTCTGCTTGCACAGTCACAATGCCACCTTTTATTAAGTCAAAGTGCCCATTTTTTCAAACAATAGCAGGGGATTGAGTTGACTATTCTATGTCATGGTTAAAAAAAGGTGCTTTGGTGTCAACTATGATAATAAATGACAGTATAGTTACTGCTATTTAATTAATGCTTTAAGGGTGCCTAGTTAATGAAAATAAACTATGAGGCAATAGAAGACCTACAATTCTTAAGAATGAGTCTATATCTAAAAAATAACTCAGCTCATGACTTGGAACAGAAAAGTAAAGCAATGAATGTAAATCTGTTTGGGTTCAGAAAAAGGAAGCTTTATTCTGTACTCGTCCAGATTAAAGCAAATCTTATTGTAGCTAGATACATAAAATGTCTGCTTCAAACTTAAAATAATATTATTTTGTCCAAAATAATGTGAAATTTAACTGTACCTGTTAATTTCCTTTCCTTCAGTCTTGCCAGACAAATGGGTTATATCCACCTGCTAACAGACAGATAAAAAAAACCCTCAAAGCTGACTTCACTTCCCCTATAAAGGTCTGGTGCTGCCTTCAGCTTTTCAGTATCCTATGTGAAAGCTAAAACAACTGAAGGTAATTGTTTGTTTAGGTTTGCAAATCACCATCACAACCACAACCTGATACAGCCAAAAAAACTTCACTCCATGGTTATTAATGCAGGAATAAGAATGCCCAACACCAAGATCACAATTAGACTAGCTGTCTTCAGCTCGGGCAAAAACATACTCATGTCAGATTTCTGAACTTTTCAAACTGAAAGCCATTGATCAATGCGGTTTTCTTCGGTAGGTTGTGGACTAGTCTGGCAGGACTAAAAGAAATGAAATTAACTTGTAAGTTTAAATTTAATTTTCGTTATCATCCATGCCAGACAAATTCAGAAAAGTGGAATGTACCAAATCTCCACCCAGACTGGGCAGGAGGAAGCCATGATTGTTCTCATGTGTCCAAGGCATATCCTCTCTCAGCCTGCACACCCACACTGCGGTGCTTAGAGCAGAGTTGCAATGTCCTACCATTATCTTTTGGAAAGACAGTTTCTGACTCTGTCTATGAGCCTCCTGCACTTTAAGTGGCTGTGCCTGACACAGCCTACATCACCTGACTACCTCACTCTCATAAGTGAGAGAAGCTTAACTCTGACAGAAGTAAAACATTACCCTTCATCCTGTGGGCACATCGGGGCATTTTTCATCTTCAGCACTCCTCCATGGGAGAACCCTACTGCCACAGCCCACTGGTTCCCTTGATAGCTGGTAGTGATAGCCCCACCTCCCACTGATGTCATCCATATGGGGGGGGGGGGGGGGTGAACAGCTGGCACAAGATGCCGGAGGCACTGCGCACTCCATAGTGCACACAAAGGAGCACAACAAAGGAGCTTCTCCTCTGAGCTCTCCCCTGTACTTCTCTCCCCCCCTATGTATTTATGTTCTAACAGCACCAGTGAATATTCCTGTCATACTCAAGAGAGAAAGGTGTGGAGAGCTTGCATGCATTTGTCCAGTGTTGTGAAATGCCGTCCTTTATTTGTAATTTCTCTTAGTTCCATGGCTACAGCAACCAAGCCATCTGAAACTTTGTACAAGGGTTTTTTGATAAATGCTCAATCTATAAAAAGAAAGATTCCTGTCCTATACAATTTAGCTTTGTTAGAACAGCCTGAATTTGTATGCATGATTAAATCCTGGCTAACACAGATGCTGAATCTGTGTTATTGAATCAGGTCTGTCCCCCAGGATATTCTGCTTCTCAACCCCGAGCTAAGGGACGTGAAGGTGGGCTATAAATTCTGTTTAAGAGCTATTGGAAGTTTTGTGTGGAACATCTGGTAAAGGACTCTCCATATGAAATGTTAGTATTGTCTGGGGATGTTCTGAGTATTTGTCTCACTTACTGCCCTCCGGGCCTTTTACAATCTAATCTTTCTCCTTTTTTCAAACAACTCCTTCAATTGAGAGCATATTTGAATAAAATGATTATACTGGGTGATTTTAACATTCATGTGGATGTTTTTCCCCTGCCAGCTCTTTCTAAGCATCTTTTAGATAGGATGTCTGGCTTGAGCTACGATCAAGTTATGTCAGGGTCTACACATAGGTTAGGCGAAACGCTAGATCCTGCTTTTGTTAATACAGCAATAGCAAGATCCAGCTTGTTTTCAATAACTAGTTCCACAGTTCCTTGGTATGACCATGAATTACTTTCATTTTTTTACCCCTGTACTGTTAAACATATCACTCCCTCACTCCTTAAGCAGGTATGTTTTAAAAAAGGCCCTATTGATTTTCATTCCTTGGGAAATATCTTGACCTTTGTTTTTTCAGACTTGAATGCTTGAGATGCCACTTCTGCCATTTCCATGTGGCAAATGTATAATGCCCTAGATAAAATTGCCTTAGATTAATGAAAAAGAAGTTTTGGATACATTCTATTAACACGGTTCACTCATATGGCCTCAATAGTGAAGTTGAATGGTATACTCTCATTTGATTTTCTTTGGTAGTTAGATCAAGGAAGCATGCAAGACATAATGGGGCAGATTTTCAAAGGGGTACACACATAGGATATGCGCGTAACCCCCAAAAAGCTGCCCCTTCCACCCCCTGTGTGCGCCGAGCCTATGTTGCATAGGCTCGGCGGCGCGCGCAAGCCTGGGACATGCGTAAGTCCAGGGGCTTTCCTGGGGGGTGGGCGTGTCGGGGCATGTCAGGGGCGTGACGCGGAGGCGCACCATACGAGGGGCGGGGCCGCGATGCAGGCCCCGCCCCTCGTATGGAGCGGGGCCTGCCTCGCGGTCCCCGCACCATACGACGGGCCATACCATACACTCGCAAGTTGGCGTGGCCCCGCACCAACTTGCGAGCACCGGGCTGGCTGCCGGCGCGCCATGTTCAGGTCCAGGGGCTGGTCTGGAGGCCACGGCCATGCCCCCGAGCTGGAAGCACGCCCGCGGCCCCACCCACAGAACACCCCTGATGACACACCAGCCGCAACGCGCCCCCCGACACGCCCCCCAGGAAAGCCCCAGGACTTATGTGCGTCCCGGGGCTTTGCGCACGCCGGCAGCCTATGCAAAATAGGCTTGGCACACACAGGGGGCGCTTGGGGCAGGTTTTCGGGGGGTACACGCGTATCTTATGCGCGTACCCCTTTGAAAATCTTCCCCAATGTATTTAGATTTCAGCAAGGCCTTTGACACACTTCCATACAGAAGACTTATAAATAAATTGTGCGCCTTTGGTATGGATCCTAGAGTAAATGACTGAGTTAGAAACTGGCTGAGTGGGAGGTGACAAAGGGTTGTGGTAAATGAATTTTTTATGAGGAGGGGGTTGTTACTAGCGGTGAGCCTTTGGGATTGGTCCTTGGACTGGTTCTTTTCAACATTTTTGTGAGTGACATAATGGAAGGATTCAATAAATTACTCCACAATACCCCACCCACTATTAATATAATACATTTTTAATATGGGATGAGGTAGGTTTCATACTTTATCTGTTGCATGCCTCCACGGCCTTGCTACAGCAATTGTTCGATTGTAATCATGAACCTACCTCCCTCCCACTCTCAATTGCAAATGTTATTGAATATTTTTTGGGTTTTTTGTTGATAAATTTTTCTGTAAAAGCAATAGTGTTTGTGAAAAAGCACTTTGTGCGTTTAACACCAATCTGACTAGCTTGGCGCTCAGCACTGTTACAACTTCTTACACACTTTCGATGTCAGCTGTGCACGCTGCTCGAGTTCCTTATTTGCTTTAGATGTCCCAATAGCACTTATGAAATGTCTCTGTTTTATGCGCCAACTTAAATAGATTTGCGCTAAGCGCTACTGCAAATTGTTCTGTGCTTTGAATCTCACTTAAATTGGCTGAATGTGCCGCTTAAATGCATTCAAACAAATGCCAAAGGAATGCTTAACTTTCTCACAATCCAGCTAAACGCCTCTTAAAATTTTTCTTAACTTCAAATGTCCCGAAAAAACTTATCTGTCAGGTTTGTGTTAAATGCACAAAGTGCTTTTTCACAAACACCATTGCTTTTACATAAAAATTTATGCAGCGAAGATGTAATAAATAATGGAGTCACCTGAAAAACTACTGCTAGAACGCACAATAATTATAAAAGATTTTTCTTAAAGAAATTGCATAAGGACCATCATACTAAGCACTCTTGGTCCGAAAACCTTCTTTGTTTTTTATTTAATCATCGGTCCAAAGTCCAGATCTATTTTTTTGTATTTTTTTTGCAAATAAAATGAGAAAGAACAAGCATCTTAGATGCAGCCTGCTGTAGGAAGGTATTCTGGAAGTATTTAGAATATTGGTGTGACTTAAGATAATCCCATGAGGCAGATGTTTCACCTCGAAACATAGCGCATATTGGGATTGATGGGATTTTCAAACCAAAGTCAACAAGAAGGACAAAGGTAATTGCTTGTTCTTTCTCAATTTATTTGCAAAACAAATAGAAAAATAGATCTGGACCTGCCTGAAAGCTATCTTGTTAATTGGACATAGTTTGATGAGGTATCAGAAGTTGAGATTGCATTACGAGATATAGCTTTGTCTTTTATGCAGGGCTGCATTCCTGGTTTTTGTAAAACATTCTTGGCTAAGTCTTTATTTAAAAAAAAAACCTGGCCTAGACACTACTAATGTGATTTCAAGAGGTTTTGAAAGAATCTGCTTGATTTCCTATTGGAAGTAGTGTCCCACAGAGCTCAGCTTTATCAGCTCTACTTTTTAATACCTAAATTGCTCCAATTTGCAAGCTGTTAGCTGGATACTGCTTATAAGGAAATTAAAATTTTTTAACCCAGTTTTACCATCATGGGCTGAGACTACAGAAATGGTGTCTATCTGATGGTTATGAAAAAAATGGTTAACCCATAATAAACGGTCTTTAATGTTGCACTCGGGGGTGGACCCCTGTCCTGGAGCAGAGGAGAACGGCGAAGCACCTGCCTCCAGGGGGTGGAGCACTGGAGGAGAAAGAAGCTGGGATGGAAGCCCGTGGTCCCCCCGGGAGCCCGTAGGGACCCGTGCCACTTGGACTTAGGTGGGCCTCGCAGGGTCTCCTGGAGAAGTGGTAGACAGGCATGCCCACGGATAACAGGGGGAGTGCGGTCAGGCTCGAAGCTGTAGGTCAGATGGAGCAAGGAGGACCAGCATCCGTGATGACAAGGCAAGGAACAGAGTCAGAATCAGGAGACGTAGTCAATCAGGCAGAGGTCAGAATCCAAAGGTCAGTCCATGGAGTAGTCAACAAGGCAAAGGTCAGGTTCCAGAGGTCAGAAGAGATCACAAGGCAGGCAGAGGTCAGTAGGCAGGCAGCAGGCAGAGTAGTCAAGGAACAAGCTGAGGTCAGTACTAGAGAGACAGTCCGAGGGTACTACCTGGGGAGATGGACAAACACTAGGACAGAAGGACACCGGAAAAGTAGGATGCAGGAACAAGGCTGGAACAGTAGGATCCTGGAACGAGGCTGGAACAAGACCGGAACAAGGCTTAGCAGGCAGTGACAATCTAGTACACAATACAATGCCGACCCGATTGCCTAGGCAAGGAAGTGCTGGCAGGAACTTCCTTAAGTAGTTCCTTCAATCAGGGCGTGCCGCAGAGCTAGGACCCGCCCCTGGCCCTACAAGAGGCCAGGCAGTCCACACACGTGCACATAGGGGCGTGGCCAATGCCACGGACGATGCCAAACTCTGGCGTGAGGCCTGGTGCGCAGTGGAAGGCCCGGCGACCGCCGCCGCAGGACACCGAGGCTTGGAGTAGTTCGCGGCTGCTGCTTAGGAGGCCGACCCAGGACCTACAGAGGAGCCAGAGAGGTGAGCAGGCCCGTGCACGGGCCGGACACGGACGGGGCGTGCAACATTTAAACCTCTCAAAAACAAAGATCACAGACCTGCATGTGAGCAGAATTCCTTCTGCCATGCATAGACCAAACCACTAATTGTTAGGCAAGTTAAGAATCTCAGTATTCCAAGTGATTCTAATCTGACTTTTAAGCAACAAATTAAGTCCATTGTCAGAGCCATTATTTTTAAGATATGTATAGTGCGGGGATTGAAGCCAATGCTTAGGGCTTCAGATTTTTGGCTTATGGTCCAAATGTTGATTGTGCCTCTGCTAGACTAATGCAGTGAGTTGCCTGCTTATGCTTTGAAGCCTTTACAGTTCTTACAGAATACTGCAAATCAATTGCTCTCTGGTTGTGCTTTTAGATGCATCTGACTCCCATTCTTTATGAGCTTCATTGCCTCCCAGTGCAAAGTAGCATTGTTGGAACATAAACTACTCAGCCTGGACTCTCTACCATGGGCTAATGTGATACTGCATATTTATAACCCATCCTGTTCATTGCGGTCATTCTGAGGGCTCTTGGAAGTTTCTTCAGTAAAATTTGCTAGACTGGCCGAAACATGAGAGAGAGAGAGCTTTCTCAGTAGCAGCACTTATGTTATCGAATTCCCTCCCCAAAAAGCTTGCAATTGATGTCTTATACAAAAACTTTTAAATTGATGCTCAAAACATTTTTATTCCAACAGGCTTTTAACTGATATTCTTAATGTTTTAGCAGCAGATGAATCTGGTTTTTGAAATGACTATCTAATTTTTATTTTGGTCTTTTGTTATTTTTATCATATTGTTTTACTTTATTCTATTTATTAATGTATTTATTTATTTGCATGTACACTTTATTATGTTTGTTTTATCATGTACGCTGTCTGGAGCCTAAGCAGGTGCCATATAAATGTCTGAAATAAATAAACAACACAGTTCAAAGGGATGCTACCCTATGAAGCTCAAGAGAAAATGATGCCAGATCCCTTTCTCACCAATTGGATAGTTTGTGGTAGTGACTCTCCCGCTTCAGTGGCTGTGGTGAAAATTGCAACTACTGGGGTTTTGGGTGTCAATAAGGGGGTCACCATCAGATGTTACCAAGGTACCAAATGAGAGAGGAAAATAATATTGCTCTTCTTCTGGCTGGGTCTTCTCAAAAAGCAACAAAGGATAGAGCCCCTGCAGTCTCTCAGGGGTAGAGAGGGAAGACATAATCTTGACAGTAGTAATTCAGATGGAATGCAGTTATATGTAAACAAACTTTAAGCGTTAAATTTTATTTATTACACTCTTGAAACATTTGCAAGAATAAATATGCAATAGCATCAACACTATCAGTATCAGTAGTTAACACGTTTCTCTCCTTTATATTCCTGTAGATATCTACAACTTTAACTATGCAAAGAATGGTTCTTTAACCTGAAAGAGTATTTACCAGAGCTTTAAAACAAACTACTTTATTCCCTTTTAAATGGGTAATTTGTCAACTGTTATTTAAAGAACATTGAGCCTTTGTGGTAACTTCTTTTTTTCAGGTGCTGATAATTACACCAATTTCCTGAATATGGTAAGTATTAAATTGTTACTTTTCTGTTTATTAGTATTGGTGTTTCTCTGGATTATTTTCCTCATATGTATATGTAAGTTTCTCTTTCTGTCTCTTCAGTTTTGCGTGAGCCTATGTTTCTCTCTGTGTTTTCTTTCTCTCCTTTTTAGCTGCTCACTCAGAGATAGTATGTAGAATAATCTCAGTTTATTATCTTTGGTTCATTGAAAAGGTGTTGATAAGGCCTTAATTTCTGATGGTCTAGCTAGACTTTGTTGCTTCTGAAATGGATACACTTAACTGTTTCCTTTTTTCTACAGTCAATCTTCATCCCCTTCACCGATGTTGGATAACGCAGCTGGTTAAGGGATAGCAGCTTGAGCAAGTGGAGGGTCTCTGTCATCGGATCCAACTGGGAAGCTTGACTTTGTTCCTAATAGAGTCATTCATCATTTTGCGATAGGCTGTTATTGCATGCGTTACATATCACAAACTGTGTATACAAATTGAACATTTGAATTCATGTGGGCAGAGTGTGGGTGTGATAAATGTAAAATAGGGGATGGTAGCGCAGCGTGCGACATCTATTGCACGTTATTGCGGGCATTTTCGTGGGAAATAACTACACCTTTTTTCTTTGCATTGCGGCCCAAAAATAATTATCGTACCTGTTATCGCACAGCGTGGTATTATCGTGATGAATATCGAGCGCAAAAAAAAAAATCCAAACATAACACACTCCTACCACACCTTCCTGGACTAATAAAAACAGTAGTCATTTTGTATGTGTCAAGTGTACTTGTAGAGGCATACATGATGCCTCGCCAGGCTCGCTGCAGATGAGAATACGTGGAAGCAGAACAACATGAACAACAGCCAAGCCACTTCCAAGACGTTTCATGGAAGTACCAGCACTGGAGGCAGAGGCTGTAGTCCTGCCAGCTCAGGGCCTGCTCGACGTCCGGTTTGCAGGCAGCCACAGCGCTGGAGATACAGGAAGCATATATTTCTACCATGCACTTCTTTGCTGGGCATATCAGAGGACTTTGTGGATAGCAGGTATTACCTCAGCTCTCGAGCAATCCAGGAATTATATGAAGACCTCCGAGGGGATCTGGATCTGGCCACCCAAAGGTCCCATGCTGACCACGGCCTCACAAAATTCTTGGCTGCCCTCCACTTCATGGCAAACAGTTCCTTCCGAACCACAGAAGGGGTTGTGGGGGGGATATTCCAGACCACTTTCTCACACTGTCTTAACTATGTCATCGAAGCAGTCAGTGACCGCATTAATTGCTACCTCAAATTTCCTTGTGACCATCAGGAGTTGATGGACTTGAAGAGAGGTTTCTATGCCTTTGCACACTTTCCAAATGTTGTCGGAGCTATCAACTGCACTCACATGGCCATCGTTCCACCCTGTCAGAGGGAGGAGTCGTACTGCAACAGAAAGCTCTTCCACTCCATCAACGTCCAAGTAGCGCGTGATGCTGGAATGCACATCTTGGACATGGTGGCCAGGTACCCAGGAGCCATGCACGATTCCTTTATACTTAGGCAATCAGGCCTCTTTGATAATTTTGAGGCTGGCCTGTATGGTGACAGTTGGCTTGTAGGTAAGACATACTTTTCTTTGTAAGTTACCTGTCTGCCTATGTGCATGTGCATAATGGCACAAAATGGGGTTGCATGTGGGGGGAGGACAAGATCGGTGCCCTGTCAAGTGCCTTGTATTCACATATGGTGGCCATTCACCCAGGCTATGCGTTTTTGTCCCCATGTTTTCACAGGCTGACAAAATAAGTCAGGGCAAACAACGCACAAACAAAGGTTGCTGAGTCAGGAAGCACTATACAATTAGCATGTCTACAGTTTTCAAAAGGACCTGTTCCTATCCTTCCTTGCAACATTTTACAATGTCTCTGGTGAATCTCTAGCTGCACCCATCCTCACCACTGCCATAGTACCATTACATCTGGGCTCTTATGAATGCATCTGCAAGATAGTCGCACATTGTTTCTGTACAGACTGACACACCGGAACCACCCCCATTTTCTTGTGCATGTTTTTGGGTTGCCATATTCCCTGATGTGGGCTTAATAATAGGTTTCTATGGAGGTAAGAATGCACAGCTGCCACGTTTGCATGCATAGCATGAGATATAACGTTTGCTGCTAAAACAGGTGTCACCTCTTATATATCTATGTGACACTGGCAGCCAGCTGCACACCAGTAGCCTTTGCTAGATTGTGAGGAAATCAGATTCAAGAACAGATGAACTCCTTTAGCCTACAATGTAGCCAAAACATATAGTGGGCAACAACACTAGGAAAGGCATTCAGGCCATGCCAATCACTCTTTAAGACTCAGCAAAGGTACAGGCTACCTTAGTCTTACTGGATGCTGTGGTTTAGCAGTCACATCTGCAACGCACAATGCTATGATTCATGTGTACGTTCTGTCATTGGCACAGGAGATTCAGGGTATGGTTGCAGGCCATGGCTTCTGACCCCCCATTGCCATCCCTAACACGCCGGCAAAGACAAGGTACAATGAAGCCTTATGTGCTACCCTCTGTGTTATAAAATGCACCTTTGGACTTCTGAAAAGTTATTTTCACTGTTTGGACAAGATGGTTGGAGCTTTAATGTATGCCGCACCCAGAGTTTCAGGATTGTGTTGCTCTGCTGTGTATTCCATAATGTGGCTAAATGCCAGGGAATACCAATGGCTGTGCATCTCAGTCTCCCCACAGATCTCCCATGTCTCCCTGCAGGAGCCCAGGAAAGCACACTGAGTGGCAGCCAGATTCAGCAAAACCTTCTACAAAGACACTTTGCATGATAGGCCTCACCTACCACTTCCTCTTCCATGGAAGGTGCACAGCAGCCCAGTTAGCTACTCCTCTCCTCCCTATCCCTTTTCTTCCTGTCAATGGTTGGCTGGACAGGTCATCCTGTTGCCTAAACCATGTATGGCTACTCAACATTCGTCTTCACAATGCACCGATACATTGTACTTGTAATACAGTACTGAAAGTTAACATTAAATGAAAGACATGTTGCAGCCACCATTTGTTGTGCCTGCTAGTCATAGCAAAAGTGGGTTGTGTAGCATTAAAGTTTGTGGCCTACCTAGCATAGTATAGCCTGAGAGCCCTCACCAATGGACTTCATGCTACCACTCACGTGAGGATGACATAGTGCCATAAGTGTGATGGCAGCCCACAGCGACCCTGCAGAACTACACTTATACTAATGCTGTTAAGCTCCAAGAGCACTGAAGGTGAACCATGCATAGGAAAATAACTGGTACAAGGTTTAATGTTATAGTGACAGAAAACAATGTTTATACACTCATTATTAAGTGCTTAAAGGTGTGCAGGTGAAGTAATAGCTCTGTACTGAGTGTGCGTACAGTCATATGTGCATTCCCAGACCAACGTCTCACCAGTGCTTCAACTGTTAAACACCCAGTGTAAACTAGTATTTAGAACCACCTACCTATTTTCAGCGTATCTACATGTCGTCCTCATCTTACTCACATGGCTGCAGGTATACAGTGATGGATTTAGTTTAATAAAATGTTTGGAATTGTGCTGAAATGGGAGCATGTACTTAATTAAGCTGCACAGGAATTTGGTGTCCACAAAATAGGAGCTATGTAGCAACAATAGTGCAAACCTCACACAGGTGTTGTATCACAACTTCCCTTATAGTGTTGCTAAAAGCAACTTTGGTACCTGGTGCAGTTTTCTGTATATGCACATCTCTTTCAAAGGTAGCATTCCTCTTTGCCATTGCATGCACTCCTTCACCCATGCACCATATTACACCAAGCTAGGCAATGTAGTCATATTTAATTAGAAAAGGTGAGGGCCTTGCCTGTTGTGATGTCATGTAGGTGTTGTTGCCTTCTCCGAGACCCAACACGAGGATGTATGTCCTGCTCTGTGAAAGCAGGATTAGGAATCTGATACTGTCCGGCCTTCACTTGCAATTTCCACATACATGTCACCATGATAGTACAGTTTTTAAGTAGTATTAGCAATGGCACATGGATCTTCACCAAACATTCACATCAAACAGGCCAAGAGTTTATGTGTATGTGAAACTGCTGCCTTAAACTGTTGTGTCACACATTGTCTCACTCTGAAGTGGAAATTTCAGGTAGCTCCAAGGTAATAGTGTGTTATGTGTCACAGATAGTCATGTGGTGCAGCAGTATATAGATATGTATGTACCCCAAACATATCCAAATTCTTAACGTTTTATCTATACCTACTATCTCTTACACTGCAGCAGTGATCTGTGAGCCCCATTAGAGTCTATTGGCTGAGCATTCCTGTCCAAAATACTTTAATAGCTGTGAGGAACACACATCGCTGCACACATTTTGATGCTTTGATGATTGCATGATGTTGGTGATGCCTGTGCCCACGTCTGTGTACAGCTGAACAGCTCAGTAGTAATTGCTATTAATTACTTCTACAGTTAGTTTTGAACAGCCGAGGTCAGGCCCCACACATTTGATGTATTCGTCTGTGTATTGCATTCAGTGTTGACCAAGTACGGTCAGCTGAACTGGTTCTAAGCCTACAAGCTGACTCCATACTAAATGCTACACAGTCAGGAACATATAGGCCTACTCCTACCACAGATGTCATGTAGAGATGTGCTTCGGGTAAAAATTTCATGTCGGGCTTCGTTTTGGGGCCCCCCCTTGTGGGATTTTCGTTTTTCCCGCAGTGCAGGGTTGGTTTTTTTTGGGGGCCCTGATTTTCGGGTTAGTGTGCACTAACTCCTGATAGTGCGCACTAACCTGGCAGAGTTAGTGCACACTATCGGGAGTTAGCGCACACTAACGGGAGTTAGCCCGCACTAACTCCCGTTAGCGCGCACTAACTCAAAAAATAAATTTTTGCTGAAATTTCGGAAAAAATTCAATCATTTTTCGGTTCTCACGAACCATTCCGAATTAGGCAATTTCATTGATATTGCCTAATTCGGGGAAAAAATTGCACCTCCCTTATGTCATGTGCTTGCCATGATAGGTGATGGCCTTTATGTGTTGCTGTCTTTACAAAGCCGCATTTACTACCACCATTGCACTAAGTACGGGTGATTTATGTCTCTGACAGAAGTGTTTCCTGGGGCCAGCTATAGATAATGTTTGTATAGGAAGGACTCACCCAGCGTCGTTAGCAGTTACTGCAAGCAGGCATACACCTCTATGTAGTTTTATGATAGACATTGCAAGAACATAGGACTTGCACGTGTAGCTGCATGAAATGGAGCTTGGAGTCCCTACTGCTAACATAAGTGAGTGTGTGACTTGGGGACTGATATGGTGTGTGTGTGTGTGCCTTGTTCAATCGGTGTGTGTGAGTGCTGTAGCTTTCAGAGGTTGCTTCTTTGGCCCTTCAATCCAATACCATTTAGCAAGCAGTGTGTGTACCAAAACTGTGCACAGACAGGTTTAGTACTGCATTGATCAAGTGTTTGCCCTCTAGAGAAGGCGTGTCTCTGACAGAGTAGCATATGGACAGCAGTAAGAATGGTATGAGCTGTTGTACAGCTAATTTTCTACAAGTACACTCACAGTTAATATGTAGTGTACACAGAGGGGAAGAGATGTTCCATTTGGACATGGGGAAACATCCAGTATGCTTACAACATCTAATGTTATAGTTAACATTTGCCTGTTGCTATGACCATGGTCTACCACCCACACTGATGTTTTGGCACCAACTAATTATAGTAGGAAGAATAGTGCTGTTATTATGGGATATGCTGCCTACCCAAACCTAGGCCTGGCCCAAGAGGCTTGAAAAATAATGGAGGGAGGAAGAGCTGGTTAAGAAACTGCCCAGTAAATGTGTAAATGCTGTGGTGCATGGAACTGCTAGTGTAAAGGACTAGGTAATGCAATGCGTACGGTGGCAAATCTGATGAGTGATTAGCATGATGAGGCTTTAAATGCTGCATGTGCTGAGATACCTGGTGTATGGCTGGGTGTGTGTGTCTGGGGGGGGGGGTGTTGTTGCTTTGCTTGTCATGTGCAACACGTGTTGCAGAACTCCTATTACATAGTCCCTTTTTGCTCTCACGGTCCTCCTTTGCCACTTCTCTGTTGTGCCCGCCGACCCTTGATTTTATAACTTGCGCGCACCTGCACACGCAAGTTATAAAATCGGGTATACATGTGTACGCGCCGGTACACGCACATGTACGCCCGCATGCACCTTTTAAAAACCTACCCCATAGTGTTGCTGTTAGTTGAACGTCTTGTGCCGGTAAACATTTCTTTGTTATGCCTTGTTTTTCTGGATGCAAACCTCTGTTTTTAAAATTACAATAAAAAGTATTTTGGAAAAAAAAAAAAGAAGAGGCTTTAGCTGCTTTAGCATATGTAATTTGTTGTAGTCATCTCAAATTTTAAGATTAATATGCTTCTTCATGTTGAGATCACTATCGATAATTATTCCGAGATCCCGTGCATGATCAGTTAGATAAATTTGTATAAGACCAGAATTTAAAACAATAGGCATTATAAGATACCTTTCTATTTAGTAGTAAAATTTCAGTTGTTTGATAATTCAGTATTAGTTTCATGTGACTCAAAATTTACTGGATGGCTGACTTCTACCAATTTCAAGTTCTTTTCTATGAACTTATTAATCAGAATGAGTAATTGTACATCATCCACATATATATAATAAATAATCCCCAATCCAATCCCCAATCCAGGGGCAACATATAAATATTGAATAAAGTTGTGGATAAAGATGACATCTGTGAGACCCTGGAATCCAAGTCAATTTTCTCAGATAGAGAGTGTTACGATTTTGTGGATCCAGTGGAATAGAGTAAGTCTTTCCTCAAGCTGGAGATTGAACAGAGACTGAAGAGTGGTGTCAGACTCGGTACCCAGTCCAATCCATGATCAAGCAAGGATTCAAAGCGGATGATAGACAAATCAAGTCCAGGCAGGGGTCGAGGCAGGCAGCAGATGAGTCAAATCCAAGTCCAGGCAAGGGTTAAGGCAGGTAGCAGACAGACCAAATCTATGTCCAGGCAAGGGTTGAGGCAGGCAGCAGACAAAACAAATCCAAATCCAGGCAGGGGTCGAGGCAGGCATGGAGAGGCTCTAGACATCGAAGCACCAGCACAAGCATGCCTGTTGCTGAGGCAGGGAAGTGCAGCAGAAGTGGTGTTTAAATTTCTAATGTTCCTGTTCTCACAGTGGAAACTTCCGGCAAGGATGCTCAGTATGACGGGGAGGGGGAGGAGCCATGACGGAATGCATATCCCGTTGCGCTCCACTCTGAGGAAGCCGCTGCCGACAGCGGCCATTGCTGCGCCACGGGATCACCGGAGACAGGCAAGGTCCGGCTCGCTTCTTAACAGAGAGTTAAGAGGTAAACCACTGAGGGTCTTACCACTAAGTCCAATTTCAGAAAGCCTATGAATCAAAATATGATGATCTACAGTATCAAAGGTGGCTGATAATTCTAATAAAATTAATAAATAAAATTGCCCATTATCAAAATCCCTTAGGATCGTGTCTGTCAGTGCTAATAAACGAGATTCAGTTTTTAAAAATGTACTAAATCCAAACTGAGTGGGAAAGAGTATATTGTTCACTTCAATATATTCAGCCAATTGCATCTGCACTACCTTCTCAATTATCTTAGCAAGTAATGCCAAGTTTGAGATAAGTCTAAAATTGTTTAAGACCTTAAAATCAGAGCTTTTATTCTTTAGAATTGGTCTAACCAAGGCACATTTTAGAAGGGAGGGCATTTTTCCTTCAGACATACAACAACCACACCCCAGAACAAACCCCCCCCCAAAAAAAAAAGACCAAGCGAGATCCCCACTATAAACACTGCTGTGAAATACATTACGCTTCAAGCAAGCTTTCCTTGTGGATACAAGATGTAACACGTAAGAAATATAACTTCAAAGGTTCATTGCAGGGAAGCAGGTGGTGCGAATAGCCGTGTGCACATGAGTTTTAATTCCATTGAGTAGTGTAGCCGGCAGAAAGCAAGTTAGACTGAATATCCAAGGGCAAAAATGTAAAATAAGTACCCCAGCATTGATAATACAGCTTACTAACTTTACGAGTCCCCACAGTACTGTCCATCCATTCCATCTGCATAGTTAGTGCCATCCGTTGATGCCACGCTATGATATTTGGCAGCATGGACGATTCGATCCAAACATCTAGAAAAGTCCGGCAGGCCAAAAGGCGCACTTTCACTCTGTCCTTCAAATTTTGATTTTTTTCCAACTTGGACTATTGTAATGCACTTTTTACTCAGTCTCCCAGCTAGTACATTGAGACCATTGTAATTACTACAAAATGCCACAGCTAGAATCTTAACGGGTGGAAGAAATTTGATCATATCGCGCCTACTTTGATTGCCTTACATTGACTACCAATGAAATTTAGAATAGACCTCAAAGTTTTATGCTTACTACACAAATCTGTCTATAATGAAAAGATTGAATGGCTAAATGCCGCTATCCACTTACACACTTCTCAACGCAATCTGAGATTCATCAATAAAGGCCTGTTGATAGTTCCTTCGATTCAAACTGCTTACATAAATGAGATGAGAGAAAGAGCTATATCAATTGCTGGACCAAAACTGTGGAATTCTCTCCCCACTGAATTAAGGCTGCAAAGAGATTTTTCAGTTTTAAGAAAACTTTTGTAGACTTGGCTTTTTAAACAAGCATACAAGAGATGTTTAAGTTAAGGCAGTATGTTGTTAGATGAATAACTATGTTGGACCTGGAATGAGAAATGATTGAGGCTGTATTTTTTTATTTTTATCTGCTTGTTTTTATTTCCATTTTATATGCTTTTCATTATTTAATCTATGTATTATTATATTGTAATTATTATTTTTATCTCTGCTATTATTATGTATTTTATGAATTTAATGTATTTGTTTTGTATCTGCTTTTCTTTGTTTATTTTGTAAACTGTTGTGATTGGTCACAGAATGACAGTATATAACTACAATAAGTAAATAAATAAATAAACATCTGCTGATCCTTACACTTCAGGGTCTTAAAAGTGTCAGCTCTAAACATTTATCTGTATGATAAGAACATAAGAACATAAGAAAATGCCATACTGGGTCAGACCAAGGGTCCATCAAGCCCAGCATCCTGTTTCCAACAGTGGCCAATCCAGGCCATAAGAACCTGGCAAGAACCCAAAAACTAAGGGGCAGATTTTAAGAGCCCTGCTCACGTAAATCCGCCCGGATTTACGCGAGCAGGGCCTTGTGCGCCGGTGCACCTATGTTCCATAGGCCTACCGGTGCGCGCAGAGCCCCGGGACTCGCGTAAGTCCCGGGGTTTTTCGAGGGGGGCGTGTCGGGGGGCGTGTCGGATCGGCGCGGCGTTTTGGGGGCGGGATGTGGTGTTTCGGGGGCGGGCCCGGGGGCGTGGTTTCGGCCCGGGGCGGTCCGGGGGCGTGGCCGCGCCCTCCAGAACCACCCCCAGGTCCCGTCTAGGCACGCTAGAGGCCCGCTGGCGCGCGGGGATTTTCTTCTCCCTCCGGGAGGCGTAAATCCCCCGACAAAGGTAGGGGGGGGTCTAGATAGGGCCGGGGGGGTGGGTTAGATAGAGGAAGGGAGGGGAAGGTGAGGGGAAAGCGAAAGCAAGTTCCCTCCGAGGCCGCTCCGATGGAGAGGCCTCGGAGGGAACGCCGGCAGACTGCGCGGCTCGGCGCGCGCCGGCTACACGAAATCGGCAGCCTTGCGCGCGCCGATCCAGGATTTTAGCGGCTACACGCGTATCTACTAAAATCCAGCGTACTTTTGTTTGCGCCTGATGCGCCAACAAAAGTAAGCGAAGGCGCGCTTTTTGAAAATCTACCCCTAAGTGAACTTAATAGCAGGTAATGGACTTCTCCTCCAAGAACTTATCCAATCCTTTTTTAAACACAGCTATACTAACTGCACGAACCACATCCTCTGGCAACAAATTCCAGAGTTTAATTGTGCGCTGAGTAAAAAAGAACTTTCTCCGATTAGTTTTAAATGTGCCCCATGCTAACTTCATGGAGTGCCCCCTAGTCTTTCTACTATCCGAAAGAGTAAATAACCGATTCACATCTACCCATTCTAGACCTCTCATGATTTTAAACACCTCTATCATATCCCCCCTCAGTCGTCTCTTCTCCAAGCTGAAAAGTCCTAACCTCTTTAGTCTTTCCTCATAGGGGAGTTGTTCCATTCCCCTTATCATTTTGGTGGCCCTTCTCTGTACCTTCTCCATCACAATTATATCTTTTTTGAGATGCGGCGACCAGAATTGTACACAGTATTCAAGGTGCGGTCTCACCATGGAGCGATACAGAGGCATTATGACATTTTCCGTTTTATTCACCATTCCCTTTCTAATGATTCCCAACATTCTGTTTGCTTTTTTGACTGCCGCAGCACACTGTACCGACGATTTCAATGTGTTATCCACTATGACACCTAGATCTCTTTCTTGGGTTGTAGCACCTAGTATGGAACCCAACATTGTGTAATTATAGCATGGGTTATTTTTCCCTATATGCATCACCTTGCACTTATCCACATTAAATTTCATCTGCCATTTGGATGCCCAATTTTCCAGTCTCACAAGGTCTTCCTGCAATTTATCACAATCTGCTTGTGATTTAACTACTCTGAACAATTTTGTGTCATCTGCAAATTTGATTATCTCACTCGTCGTATTTCTTTCCAGATCATTTATAAATATATTGAAAAGTAAGGGTCCCAATACAGATCCCTGAGGCACTCCACTGTCCACTCCTTTCCACTGAGAAAATTGCCCATTTAATCCTACTCTCTGTTTCCTGTCTTTTAGCCAGTTTGCAATCCACGAAAGGACATCGCCACCTATCCCATGACTTTTTAATTTTCCTAGAAGCTCTCATGAGGAACTTTGTCAAATGCCTTCTGAAAATCCAAGTATACTATATCTACCGGTTCACCTTTATCCACATGTTTATTAACTCCTTCAAAAAAGTGAAGCAGATTTGTGAGGCAAGACTTGCCCTGGGTAAAGCCATGCTGACTTTGTTCCATTAAACCATGTCTTTCTATATGTTCTGTGATTTTGATGTTTAGAACACTTTCCACTTTCAGTTAGTCAGCCAGAGTGACTCACTGCTCTCTTGATTAACAAATGTTGGTCCCTATTCAAACCCAATCACACTACCTCAACACCTTTCCAAGGTGAGTAACTGAGTTGAACTATTCAACTTTTTTACTTAGGTATACACTGCTCCTAGCTTATTTCTATCTTCTGGATACTTTTTGGGTTTTTGTTTTTGTTTTTTCAATACAAATACTCAGTTTGTATTAAATACAAACACTCAGTTTTTTAAAAGTCTGCAGAACACTCAGTTCTGCAGACCTTTAAAAATAAACACACTACCTACTGCTTACTAGCTACCTTATTGACTGACTATTTAAAAATACAAACAGTCTAACTTCAGTTAGTCAGCCAGAGTGACTCACTGCTCTCTTGATTAACAAATGTTGGTCCCTATTCAAACCCAATCACACTACATCAACCCCTTTCCAAGGTGAGTAAGTGAGCTGAACTATTCAACTTTTTTACTTAGGTATACACTGCTCCTAGCTTATTTATAGCTTCTGGCTACAAATAGGCGGGGGGGGGGGTTTGTGGGTTTTCTTTTTTCAATACAAATACTCAGTTTGTATTAAATACAAACACTCAGTTCTTTAAAAGTCTGCAGAACACTCAGTTCTGCGGACTTTTAAAAATAAACACACTATCTACTGCTTACAAGCTACCTTATTGACTGACTATTTAAAAATACAAACAGTCTAACTTCAGAGCCAGAGAACTTTCACTGCTATGACTGGACGGCAAGGGGTTAAGAAGTGAGGGTAGGGAAAAATATGTGGAAACATTCAAGTTATTTCTGAATAAATGCTCATAACACTATGGCTTAAGTAGGTCAGATTCTGATTGTGCTGAAAGTTCAAAAGAGGAGGAGGAAATTGTTTAAAAAAAAAACGGTGGTAGAATGTACCAGTTTTTTTATTTTTAAATGTCTTCTCAGTGTTCTTGTTTACTTATGCCTATACTTGTATATTAAAAATTAATTAGTCATCAAAGATGTTGATTCATTAAAAACTTGGTTGAAGAGTGTGTCTTCCTTTTAATGTCATCCCACTTCTACCTACTTTTAATGTTTATTTGTCTTTTTGACGTTGATCTATTAAAGCTACCTCTGCAGATGAAATTCTTGCATCCATTTTTTATGTAAATGTTCTCTAAAAGCTGAGCAATTCTTGAAGGATAATAGTCGTATGTTTTGAGCTCTAAATTTGGAAATAGGAATAAAATTCTCATAAATTCTAAATTCAATTCCTGTTAGCTGTTTCTTCTGAATATGAGTAATCACAAACATATTTGTGCATGATTTCATATATATGAACAAGAGACAGCTTGATATAGCTTCTAGATTACATGTTTACTTCAGTTGATTTCTGTTAAAGTAGCATTCCTTGTGCTTGCCAAATTGTGCATATGATGCACTGTATAGTTTGCTAAGGCAATTTTTACTGCTGAAACATTTATACAAAGTAGCCCCTAAAGTCTAAAATAACTCCCTGCTAGGTTTCTGACTCACTGAATATTATCGCTTATATAATGCCATTTACTGCTACATAAACTCTGGTGTTTTTTCCATAAGTATTTTTGTTTACGTACCCCATATGATTTTAAAATCATATCATAAATTTGGATGTAATAATAAACTGCACCACAAAACCATAGTGTGCCAGAAAAGGAAAAAAAATGTGAAATGTGTATAGCCTCATTGTTCTCCTGAATAAAACCAATGCAGAACAGCTGTTACCATAAGCTATACAGTTAATGTATTTCTTCAATTATTTTAGAGCAATATTTCAAATTTATTAGGAAGCTCTGTGGAATAACACATTTCCCATCATCTTCTGCATGTTATCTGGGAATTATTCCCAATTTATTTCTTTCCTCTGTACCCCACTTGACGAGGTAAGCAAAATATCATCTGTACAATACTACCAACATTTGCAAAGATTCGGTTTCTGAACTCTTTAACCATGTATTTACTTTATCATGCTTTGATTTCACAGATTCTTCATTTGTTATCTCCCTGCAGACAATTTCAAACCACTCTAACTGGTCCAGGGTAAAATTCTTCACTTGCTCTTTCAGTCATCCTACCATTTACTCATAATACCTTTCTTCATGGCTCTATTGTGACTTACTACTGTTAGTTACATAGGATATAAGAGTTTGGAAGTGACATGCTATTTTGGTTAAGAGTTATCACTCTTATTGACGGCATCTGATTATACTCCAATATCGTATTTCTGCTGTCTTTACATTTTTATTTTTTCTTTATACTTTGATAATTGTTATATAATATATTGTCCCACATGAAAGTTTGTATGCATAGATAAATGTACGATACGATAGTGACACTAAGATTTGCAGCAGAGTGGATACCTCCTAAGGGAGCAGACACAATAAGAAGTTATCTAAAAGTTCAAGGAGCAGTCAATTGCTTGGAAGTTAAGCTTCAATGGAAAAAAGTACAGATTCTTGCATGTGGTGTGCAGATATCCAAAGGAGCAATATATGATAGGAACAAGCTGATGTGCACCATCAGGGGAAAGACCTCAGGGTGACAGTGCTTCACCTCAAGGTAATGAAACAATGTGATAAGGAATTGACCAGAGCCAGGAGGATGCTAGGATTCATAGGAAGACACATAACCAGCAGAAAAAGGGGGCGATGATCATGCTTCTGTACAGGTTATTGGTGAGACCTCATCTAGAATATTATATCTATTCTGGAGGCCATACTTCTGAAAGGATATAGATGTAAAAGAGGCGGTCGAGAAAGACGCTATCAAAATGTTGCAGGGTGTGCTTGAAAAGCCATATGAGTTGAAGCTAAGGAACCTAATTATTTGAAGGTTATAATAAAGACAATGAAATAATTCAAAGGTATAAATCAAGCACAAGAAGTACATTTAGTTCTGTGTTTTTATGCCATTTTGCATATCATATATGAATTATCGATTATGTTATTTTAATTGTAAAATGTTATGATCATATTTATTTTCTATTGTTTTTATTGTTTGTAATTTTTATGACTTTGGCACATGGTTACCATATGGTGGTGACATATGGAAGAATAAATTTTATGATAACAATTATTATTATTACTAATAAACGTATTTCAGAGGAAAGAATGTGAGGTCACAGGCTTGAACTCAGGAGCAACATTAGGGAATATTTCTAAAAGGAAAGAGTGGTAGATACATGAAATGGACTCCCAGTGGAAATGATGAAGCCACAACAATAATGGAATTTTAAAAAATGTATTGGATATGTTTAAAGGAAGTGAAGAGGACAAGGATCAACAGGTTTTTGTGGCATTGTGCATTAAGGGAAATTAAGCAGACTAGCTGTGTTAATTGAAAATTATTTGCTGTCATATTCTATAATAGCGGCAGGAACAGAAATGGGAGGTTGCCATATTTCAAGCAACCTACCTTTCACTCCTTCAGGAGATGAAGCAAGAAGAGAAATGAATAGGACAAAAAAAAGCAAAGAAATGAAGCATGGCCTAGTGATATTGCAGGCCTTGGGTTAGCTGAGCTGGCACCAATAGGATACAATGCCCCAGAAGCCAATCATGTCAGTGATTACAGGTTAGTGTTAGTCAGATGCTATTCAATTAGTCCATGGGGATGTAGGAGGCCAGCCTCACAAGCTGTGATAGCTGTTTGAGATTATTACAAAGCTTGGTGGAAAGACATAAGGGTGCTGGGTGTTGGACAAAGTATGGAATAATGTATGCTCTTCTACCCAAAATGATAGGGAATCAATGAGTAAAGCAACAAGAAGTTCCACCCAAAACTAAAGAGACAGCTTTCTGGGATAGGCATAAGCATGTTCCCACAGTCCATGTGAATCTGGAAAATACACCTTTGTTAAAGTCCTCATACCACCATGGTGTGTCCTGAAAATTTGGTGTGGATAGGACAGCAAATGAAAATAAAATATTAGGGGACATACACACACACACAGACACAGCAATCTCATAAGCCTTCTCTTTGTTTAGAAAGTAGGCTAAAAACTGACTTGGATAAAAAGAGATATCCTTTAAGCAGTCAAGCCTCTACAAATGGCAGCCTGCACTATTTTCTGGAAAGATTAGGCAGACCAAATGGGCCAATTGATCTTTTTCTGCCTTCATCTACTGTATTGCTAAGTAATTGTATTCAGGGTCTCACTGGTTTCTTCCTAAGAGAAAGTAAATTTTATACTTAGAAAAGCATATTTTCATCCAATATAAATCCCTCAAATTATAGATCACAGAGTACAGCAATCAATATATAGGATGACAGATGGACAGCAGGACATTTTTAAAATCCTTATTAGTTTTAATTATTGGGTGTTATTTGATGTGTCTGCTTAGGACATTTTTACATTATATATGGGGAAAGGAAGTATCCACCCTGGGTCGCAAGTACTTTAGAGATGCTTCTGTACAGCAGTTTGGATGCTGAAATTGCAACTGGGATAACCTACTCTCGGAGGGGAAGAATTATTGGTCATGGATGCTAGAGTAGGGGAGAGAAGACCCTTAAAGAGGAGAGGCATGGATAAGGAGACTATAGTTTTTCTCTCACTGGTTTTTCTAATATTGTTTTTGATCTTTACAAGTCTTGCCCGGATATTGATTTTTAAACTAAAGTGACATTTTTGTTGAACAAAAGTTGGATGCAGCACACATGTGGTGAGGCTTATTTGTATATTTTTATTGAGAGCAAAAAGTTTTTTTAAACCATTTAAAAAGTTGAGAAGAAGAGATAAAAGGGGAGAAATTGGTACATCTTTTACAATCTCCAAGTGTATGGAATATTTCAGAAAAAAACCCAGAAAACAGAAAAGTTAACCATTCTGGCCACATTCACAATCTTTGCCTCCCTCATCCCCGCCTTCTTTCATAACCACTGGAAAACTTTGATACAATCAAATTTTATCATTCTCTACATTGTAAGCAGAAATTATCCTGTTAAAATATGTGGTAAACACTTTGCCAATATATGGACTTTGCAGATTATTCACAAAATGAATATTTTAATTGTTTGCACACCCTTAAATATTAACATTGGCAGCCTGCACTTCGGTGTCCGTCCCCCCGCCCCCCCCCCCCCCCTTTTATCTACCCCGTGTCCCCTCTGCCAAGCCGCCCAACATATCACAGAGAAACTCCATGCTTGGTGAAACAAGGCCGCAGCATTTATTAACATTAATTAGAATGAATTAACATAATTACATTACCGGTACCTGAGCCATCGGTGCGTTCAACCCTAGTGCATTCCGGGCGTCAAAGCCGGCGTCCACCGTTTTAAGCCCGTCCGCCACCGTCTTACCGGCCCCCCGCCGTGCCAAAGCCACGGGGCCATTTTTCCAGGCCGCCCACTCCTGAATACATACACTTTCTTTTACCGAGGACTTCCGGTCTGTCCTGACCGTGTCCTCGAGGTCCCCATCTACCTACCGACTCGGGTACCCCCGCCTCGCTGCGACGGATCCTCCATGTATTAGCAATATGCAACTTCGCCCTCCTGCTCCCCCTGCCTCCTATTAACCCCCTCTCTCCGTGGCATCCCCCTCCTGCTCCTATGGGTGGGTGGGTGGGGAACAGGCGAGCGCTTGCCAGGAAAAGGACCGAGGCCCGCGCTCGCCGCCGTCTTAAAGGCCCCGGGTCTCACGAGAGACCCGCGGGCCGACGTCATCATGCTGATGACGCGCCGGCGTCGCCGCACATGTCACCCTGTCCCTCCCTCGTACCGGGGGAGGATCGTGCGCCGCCGCATGGGTTGCCCGGACAGCAAGTAAGGGGGGGCCCTCCCCTTCGGCAGGTGCCATGTTAAGGGAGGGGCCCTCCCCGCACGATGCGAGTCGGCCCCGTTTAACATTGGCAGCCTGCACTTCGGTGTCCGTCCCCCCACCCCCCCCCCCCCCCTTTTATCTACCCTGGGTCCTCTCTCCCAAGTCGCCCAACATATCACAGAGAAACTCCATGCTTGGTGAAACAAGGCCGCAGCATTTATTAACATTAATTAGAATGAATTAACATAATTACATTACCGGTACCCGAGCCGTCGGTGCGTTCAACCCTAGTGCATTCCGGGCGTCAAAGCCAGCGTCCGCCGTTTTAAGCCAAAACAAGCACATCGGCATACATTTGTCGAAGTAGTATCTACCGTTGAAGTGGAAACCTAGGAGCGGGAAGCTGTCGGGATGAACGGGCAGCAATCTGAATGCGGACTTTATGTCCGCCTTGGCCATTAAAGCCCCTTGCCCGCATTGCCTTACCAAAGCGATAGCCGCATCAAAGGATGCGTATTGGACCCTGCAGGCATCTTCCGGCAAGTGATCGTTAACGGAATCACCCGGGGGGTATGACAGATTCTGAATTAGTCTGAACTCCCCTTGCTCTTTCTTAGGCACCACTGCCAAGGGTGAGACCATCATATCCTGGAAAGGCGGGTCCACGAATGGGCCCGCCATCCTGCCCAAATCGATTTCCTTAAGGACCTTCTGTTGTACTATGCCCGCGTGTCTCACTACCGAGACAGCATTTCCTAAGCTTGCGCTCCTAATTTTTCCTTGAAATGGTATTCTAAAACCGTATCTAAAACCCTCCCTAAGCCTGGCAGCGTCTTCTCTTCTAGGGTATTCTGCCAGCCATTCCAACATAGTTGCCAATTGTATCGGCGAAGGTGCCTTGCTGAAAACACTATTGTTTTCCTCCCCCGCCGAGATTTCCCGTCGGCCCTTGCCCTTTTTTAATACATTTACTTGCCAGGTGCGGTGCGGCATACATGGAACATATATGTTTAAATTTACATTCATGAAAGGTGCAACCTGCCTTGTTAAATCTCCAACATACCTTGTTATTCCCGCTCTCCCCACTGGCCCATAGCCCGCCTTTCCGGGCCCATGTGCTCCGCCTATATCAAGGACCTTGCTAGTCATCTGACGCAGCCATAAACCCCCGTCCTGTGTTCCCCATGACATGTTCCTGTTGTCTTCCATTTTATCCCTAAACTGCTCGTCATAATTTAACCAGCACCAGCCTTGATACTCCTTGTAACCCTCGAGTATTGCGTCTGCATAGCTAAGCAAGGGTGCATACTGCGACAGGTCCTCCCTTCCCGTGACGCTAATCATCCTCAAAAAGGCTCTGGCCCAATTAACTATGTTCTTTGCCACTTTCACTCCCCCCCCCCCGCCTTCTTCTCCTCCTTCTTTCCCCTCTTCTTTCTCTCCGATGCACCTTTCCTACCTTCCAATATGGAGAATATATCTATATACTCCCTTTTTCTTATTTTGCTTCGCAACGCCCTCAGAACACTTTCCCACAACTCCGCTAAGGGTGGCAGGGCCGTTGCAGCTGTTGTGCCCGCTGCTACGCGCCCAACCACCGCAGAGGACCCTCTTTCCCCTTCACTCCCATCGGAGTCCTCCTCTGACGAGTCAGTGGAAGATTCGCTGTCCTTCCTCCTTCTCTTATTACCCTTTCCTTTTGTCACTCCATCCTTGTCCCGTTCTCCACCGCTTGCTCCGCTGGGTGCCTCCGACCCGACCACCGAGTCTGCTGCTCCTTCCGGTGCTCGCGCCTCGCTGTCCTCCTCCGAGCTCGCATCGCCTTCTCTGCTCTCCATCCCTTGTGTGGCTTTGCTTCTGCCATCATCGTTCACCGCAATCCATTTCCTGGGTTGCTGGCCCGACTTGGTTTTCCTCTCTCGCCCTTGGGTGGACTCAAATGCCTTTCGGGCGCCAGTGACCCTGTCCTGTGGAGCCATCGTTCCCCCGGTCGCCGGGTTGTACCATGGCGGTGGTACCTGCCACCATTGGGGGGGTACATGTGTTGCTGGTATGGATTAGCCATTGCAGCCATCCATGTCTGGGCGCCGTGCTGAGTTCCTCCCAGCCCACCTTGTGTCGGTGACTCTGGTGGTGGGCCGGGCGCTCCCGTGGGAGGCAAGGCTTCTGCGCCCATCGCTGGCCAGATGGGCCATCCCCACTGCGGTGGGCCGCCTTGCCCCAACTCAAACTGCATGCCCGGAGACCCAGGGTGGCCGCCTTGTTCCACCGTGGTTGGCTTTAGGGATGTGAATCGTTTTTCAATGATTAAAATTATCGTCCGATAATGTTAATATCGTCTTAAATCGTTATAGAACACGATACAATAGAAATTCTAACGATTTATCGTTAAAAATCGTTAAATCGTGTTAGTGCGCACTAACGGGAGTTAGTGCGCACTAACTCCCAGTTAGTGCGCACTAACTCGATTTAGTGCGCACTAACTGAAAATGATACAAATAAACACTTTCCAGGTCACTGAAGGTCAGTTAGGAATGAATATGTGTTCCTATTGGCTGGCTGCCCTCTTATCTATTGATGTTACCAAGGTTACCACTGAGGTGATGGTTGGGGGGATGGGAAATGGAACTGGAAACTAACGAACACCAACAGAAAATGAAACAAAGTGTTCACACTTCCCAGGTCAGTAAAGGTCACTTAGGAATGAATATGTATTCCTATTGGCTGGCTGTGCTCTTATCTATTGATGTTACCAAGGCTAACACTGAGGTAATGGTTGGGGGGATGTGAAATGGAAACAGTTGGAAGCTTGACAAAAAAAGTAATGTAATGATCAGCACTCACGTGACTAGAACTTGTTTGTTTATTATTTTTGTTAGCAGGCACCTGAAATGCTAGTGCATGTTGAATTTGCCAATCACTGTGCATTTTAGAAAGGTGGTCCTGGCTGGAACTGTACACAGTTCAAATATATGTAATTGATTGTTGGTAAGTGTATATTTTAAGTGATTTTCCTGCACACAGTGCCCTACCCCTGGCACCAGGGGTGTTGTGATCTTCCTGCACACAGTGCCCTAACCCTGATACCAGTCTGAGACAGCTCCCTCCCTGCATTACTAGTGAGAGGCTGGCTTCACAGACAGGGGGGAGCTGCCTGACCCTCACTCCTGACTTCCCCCATGTCCCAGCTAGTGAATGGTGTGTGGGTGAGGGGGGGGGGAGGATGGTGAAGTCTGAGACAGCTCCCTCCCTGCATTACTAGTGAGAGGCTGGCTTCACAGACAGGGGGGAGCTGCCTGACCCTCACTCCTGACTTCCCCCATGTCCCAGCTAGTGAATGGTGTGTGGGTGAGGGGGGGGGGAGGATGGTGAAGTCTGAGACAGCTCCCTCCCTGCATTACTAGTGAGAGGCTGGCTTCACAGACAGGGGGGAGCTGCCTGACCCTCACTCCTGACTTCCCCCATGTCCCCAGCTAGTGAATGGTGTGTGGGTGAGGGGGGGGAGGATGGTGAAGTCTGAGACAGCTCCCTCCCTGCATTACTAGTGAGAGGCTGGCTTCACAGACAGGGGGGAGCTGCCGGACCCTCACTCCTGACTTCCCCCATGTCCCAGCTAGTGAATGGTGTGTGGGTGAGGGGGGGGGGGAGGATGGTGAAGTCTGAGACAGCTCCCTCCCTGCATTACTAGTGAGAGGCTGGCTTCACAGACAGGGGGGAGCTGCCTGACCCTCACTCCTGACTTCCCCCATGTCCCAGCTAGTGAATGGTGTGTGGGTGAGGGGGGGGGGGAGGATGGTGAAGTCTGAGACAGCTCCCTCCCTGCATTACTAGTGAGAGGCTGGCTTCACAGACAGGGGGGAGCTGCCGGACCCTCACTCCTGACTTCCCCCATGTCCCAGCTAGTGAATGGTGTGGGGGTGAGGGGGTGGGGGAGGATGGTGAAGTCTGAGACAGCTCCCTCCCTGCATTACTAGTGAGAGGCTGGCTTCACAGACAGGGGGGAGCTGCCTGACCCTCACTCCTGACTTCCCCCATGTCCCAGCTAGTGAATGGTGTGTGGGTGAGGGGGGGGGGGAGAGGATGGTGAAGTCTGAGACAGCTCCCTCCCTGCATTAATAGTGAGAGGCTGGCTTCACAGACAGGGGGAGCTGCCTGACCCTCACTCCTGACTTCCCCCATGTCCCAGCTAGTGAATGGTGTGTGGGTGAGGGGGGGGGGGGGGAGGATGGTGAAGTCTGAGACAGCTCCCTCCCTGCATTACTAGTGAGAGGCTGGCTTCACAGACAGGGGGGAGCTGCCTGACCCTCACTCCTGACTTCCCCCATGTCCCAGCTAGTGAATGGTGTGTGGGTGAGGGGGGGGGGGAGGATGGTGAAGTCTGAGACAGCTCCCTCCCTGCATTACTAGTGAGAGGCTGGCTTCACAGACAGGGGGGAGCTGCCTGACCCTCACTCCTGACTTCCCCCATGTCCCAGCTAGTGAATGGTGTGTGGGTGAGGGGGGGGGAGGATGGTGAAGTCTGAGACAGCTCCCTCCCTGCATTACTAGTGAGGGGCTGGCTTCACAGACAGGGGGGAGCTGCCGGACCCTCACTCCTGACTTCCCCCATGTCCCAGCTAGTGAATGGTGTGTGGGTGAGGGGGGGGGGGGAGGAGGATGGTGAAGTCTGAGACAGCTCCCTCCCTGCATTACTAGTGAGAGGCTGGCTTCACAGACAGGGGGGAGCTGCCTGACCCTCACTCCTGACTTCCCCCATGGCCCAGCTAGTGAATGGTGTGTGGGTGAGGGGGGGGGGAGGATGGTGAAGTCTGAGACAGCTCCCTCCCTGCATTACTAGTGAGAGGCTGGCTTCACAGACAGGGGGGAGCTGCCTGACCCTCACTCCTGACTTCCCCCATGTCCCAGCTAGTGAATGGTGTGTGGGTGAGGGGGGGGGGGAGGATGGTGAAGTCTGAGACAGCTCCCTCCCTGCATTACTAGTGAGAGGCTGGCTTCACAGACAGGGGGGAGCTGCCTGACCCTCACTCCTGACTTCCCCCATGTCCCAGCTAGTGAATGGTGTGTGGGTGAGGGGGGGGGGAGGAGGATGGTGAAGTCTGAGACAGCTCCCTCCCTGCATTACTAGTGAGAGGCTGGCTTCACAGACAGAGGGGAGCTGCCTGACCCTCACTCCTCCGGGGTGATCTTCCTGCACACAGTGCCCTATCCCTGATACCAGGGGTGTTGTGATCTTCCTGCATGCAGTGCCCTATCCCTATTAATACCAGGAGTGTTGTGATCTTCCTGCACGCAGTGCCCTATCCCTAATACCAGGGGTGTTGTGATCTTCCTGCATGCAGTGCCCTATCCCTGATACCGGGATGTGTGCAAGAAGATCCCAACACCCCCGGTATCAGGAATAGGGCACTGTGTGCAGGAAGATCACAATACCCCTGGTATCAGGGTTAGGGCACAAGTTCTAGTCACATTGACTGATCACATTACTTGTTTTGTCAAGCTACCAACTGTTTCCATTTCCCATCCCCCATATACTGTCAGTGGGAAGCTTGGTAACATGAATAAATAAGAGGGCAGCCAATAGGAATACATATTCATTCCTAAACTGACCTTAACTGACCTGAAAAGTGTCAAATTGTATCATTTTCAGTTAGTGCGCACTAACTCTCTGTTAGTGCGCACTAACTCCCGTTAGTGCGCACTAATCGGAAAAAACGATTTTTAACGATTTTTTAACTAAAAAATCGTGCCTAACACGATTTTCTTGCCCTGCCACACGATTTCTATCGTTAAGACGATATGGAAAATGATTCACATCCCTAGTTGGCTTTGCCTGCTGCCGCCCGCCTCCATTCTTCTTTGCCTGCACCTTCTTAGCCTTTCCCGCAGGTCCTGCCTCCTTCTGGTTCCTGTCCTGCGGTCTTCGCCTCCTCCCAGCTTCTCGTCTTCCCTCCCCCTTGCTTGGGGCAGGATCCGCCGGCGTATCCCGTGGCTCTGCGCCCCTCCGCTGCCTTGCACCCCCCCCCCCCCCCCGAGCTTTCACTGCTCCTCTACCTGGCATGCTCGCGATCAATACAAAGGACTCCTTTCTTTCTTTCTTTAATTGTTTTTATTATTGTTTACTCACGGTTTTTAGCTTCTAAAGGGGGGGAGCACTGTCAGCTTCCTTGTCCAACTCCTGGATCGGCTACAGCTCTCCTAGGCTCCAAAAGTGGGTCCGTATCTTTAAAATTCCACAGGGCTGAGGTCTGTGTGCTGCCACGTGGTTCCCCGCGGCTCAGCTGTCCTGGATCCCTCTACAGGTGCCTGCTCCTTTAAATTCCTTTCTTGCCTTCCACCGCTCTGCTCAAGGCTGCCCACGTGGCCACCAGCCGGGTCGCCGGGGTTGCTGTTTATCCCGGCGCCGGGATGTAGCGAGAGGAGCAGTACGCCTTTAAATTTTGCACGGGTCCTCGGGTCCTCCTAAGCATCCGCTGTGGTGTCTGCCCCCTCCGTCCGTTCTCCCGGACGTCCCCACCGCTCGATTCGCGATTCGCGATTCGATCGCGTGTTCAGCCTCCATAAATGCTGCCCCAGATGCTCCAGGCAACCAGAACAGGCGAGCGCTGGCCAGGAAAAGGACCGAGGCCCGCGCTCGCCACCGTCTTAAAGGCCCCGGGTCTCGCGATAGACCCGCGGGCCGACGTCATCATGCTGATGACGCACCGGCGTCGCCGCACGCGTCACCCTGTCCCTCCCCCGTACCGGGGGAGGATCGTGCGCCGCCGTGCGGGTTGCCTGGACAGCAGGTAATGGGGGGGCCCTCCCCTTCGGCAGGTGCCATGTTAAGGGGGGGGCCCTCCCCGCACGATGCGAGTCGGCCCCGTTATATTTATTTATAAATGTATAAATCACTTTCGCAGCTCACAAGAATATATAACATATGCAAGAAAAATAAGGATATATTTCAATAGAACCATGCTATCTTGGATTGCCTACATTTATAGCGTTATTAATAATTTGTTACAGAAATTTTTCATTCCCAACTATCTCCTGGAAAAAAATGCTTTCAAGTTGCCTCTGTTCAGTCATCTATCAAAACTGAAACATCAAAGTAGTGCTGCATTCACTTCTTTTCTCAGAAGGTTATTGCATTTTGTTCCAACTGTTTTCAGTAAAAATTCATAAAAGCATTAGTCTATCATAAATTTATAGTCAATAGGAACTTGTTCCCAGTTCAGAACTTCATCACAACATGCATTTGTACTCTTTGCTGTTTTCATCAGCTTGAACACAGGGTCCCATACTGAAAGGAAGATAAGGAAATTAAACTCTGGTTTCCAGAGCTCAGCTTGAAAGAATAAGCTAGCTATTCTGCTATAATCATGCAATAAACTCTGTGTTTTAATTTTGGCTACAAAACAGCTCTGTCAATGAAAATATCGTTATTCAAAGTTGTTAAATTACAAGAGGATTGTGATAAATTGCAAGAGGACATTGCCAAACTAGACTAGGCATGCAAATGGCAAATGAAATTCAATGTGAACAAGTGCAAAGTGGTGCACTTAGGGCCGGATTTTAAGAATTACGTGTGGGCGTAGATTTGTGTGCGCAACTCGGCACACGCAGGGGGGTGCACACTTGTGCACCTTGCATGTGCCGAGCCCTAGAGGAGCCCCAATAGCTTTCCCCATTCCCTCCGAGGCCGCTCCGAAATCGGAGCGGCCTCGGAGGGAACTTTCCTGCCACCCCCCCCACCTTCCCCTCCCTTCCCCTAACTAACCCGCCCCCAGCCCTACCTAAATCCCCTCCCACCTTTATTTTTTTATTTACACCTGCCTCTGGGCAGGTGTAGGTTGTGCGCGCCAGCCAAATACCAGCGCACGATCCCCCGGCACAGTCGCTGTGCTGGAGACTAGAGATGTGAATCGTGTGATCGATCGTCTTAACGATCGATTTTGGCTGGGGGGGGAGGGAATCGGATCGTCGCGGTTTTGTTTTTTTTTAAATCGTGTAAATCGTAAATCGGGGGAAGGCGGGAAAACCGGCACACTAAAACAACCCTAAAACCCACCCCGACCCTTTAAAATAAATCCCCCACCCTCCCGAACCCCCCCAAAATGTCTTAAATTACCTGGGGTCCAGTGGGGGGGTCCCGGTGTGATCTTCCACTCTCGGGCCACGGGTGCGTTAATAGAAATGGCACCGGCGCTACCTTTGCCCTGTCATATGACAGGGCAAAGGTAGCGCCGGCGCCATTTTGGTTCCTGTCCCCCGACGTCACGAGCGCAGGAGATCGCTCCCGGACCCCCACTGGACCCCCAGGGACTTTTGGCCAGCTTGGGGGGGCCTCCTGACCCCCACAAGACTTGCCAAAAGTCCAGCGGGAGTCCGGGAGCGACCTCCTGCACTCGAATCGTATTGTCGTATTGCAAAATGGTGTCCCTAGCGCCTCTTTCTACCGCCGGCCCTAATTTAAATATTTCAGTTTACTGAATCGTGCGCACAGGACACTGGCCTGTGCACGTGCCGGGAGAGCAGGCGCTCACCCGCTCTCCTGCGAACTTTACTGTATTGGCCTGATGGCCAGGTTTCGAACAAATTCTTCATCAGGGGAAAATGCTTGCTCACCGCTCATCTCAGCTCCAAGATGTTATCCATCATAAATCTTATTCTTTTGTTTATAAATTTTCAAACCGCAGGCACTGCGTTGCATGTATTCTTCTTCAAAAGATGGCGAACCTACGGTCTCATCCCCAGCGTCCTCATTTAAAGGGACTACATCATGTGTCACAATACTGATGTAATAGAGAACAGCCTTCACTTTAAACCCTAACTAGAGCAACGATAGCCAGTCAACCTGGTCATTTAATCCATGTGGACACAACATGATGAGCACCTAGGGCAGGGCAGAGATTGAAGCATACCAGGCTATATTGTGAAGGCTGTCAGTAAGCTCAGCAGAACTAGGGCACAATTGCACACAGTGTGACACTCAGTACAGCTTTGTGTCTGTCTTCCCTGCACACACACGTGAGCATGGCACAATCAGCGAGTATACAGCCAGTCCACACTCTCAGCTTCGTTCTCCCACCCTGTTTGATGGTTGATTACACTGGGGTGGTTTGCTCAAAAAAGCCCTCATTCAGAAGAAGAAATACTGGCACAAGACAAAAGATGCTCAAGAAAAATCATTTCCATGCACTGAATGTGATCAGCTTTATTTGGAAAGCCCATTTCACAAGAAAAATCCAAATTTCACCATGCACCTTGGATGTGTATTTGCCTCTTAAATTTGTTTTCATGCCTAGACCTTGAACCTTACAGGTGTCTTTGCCACTGTGCTTTGCTGTTGTACCCCAGACCTTACACATAGAGTTGATCTTGCCAGTTGGGGGTGACTGCTTTGCACCTCTCATGTTGCTTTGGAGTCTTTAAGCCACTATTTCTGCTGCTTGGCCCTTTTAATAGTGCCTGCATTGGGGGAGGGGAGGTTCTGCCACCTTTTCTGCTTCATTCCCCCCTTCATGCTGCCTAAGAATGCTGATGCCAGTCACACAGTAGCCGGGCAGGCTATGCATCAGAAGTTCTGTGTCATTAGATTTGTCTTGCTGCACTTTTCTTTCTTTGGGAGGCAGGGGAACAGAGTGTGCAGAATTGCTTGCCGAGCTGCTACGGATTTGGTCTCTGCTTGGGCAGTGGCAATGGGCAGTGGGAGCAAGGTGAGCACTGAGGTGAGGGAAAGATTGAAGCATACTTGGCTGTGTTGTAGAGCCTGTCACTAAGCTCAGCAGTATCAGAAGTAGTGCACAAAGTGTGACACTGAGTGCAGCATTGTTTCTGTGTCCCCCCCACCCCCCACACACACACACACACATTAGCGTGGTACAGTCAGCGGGCGTACAGCCTCTCTACAATCGTAGCTTGTTTCTCCCACCCTGTATGATGGTTGATTACACTGGGGTGGTTTGTCAAAAAATGTCCTCATTCAGAGGAAGAAATACTGGCACAAGACAAAAGATGCTCAAGAGAAACCATTTCCTGTACTTAATGTCATAAGAGTAGTAAGAGGGAACCCATGCAAAACTACAAAATCAGGAAATGCAAAAGTCAGAGTTCAGGTACAGAACATGCACGTGTTTTCTTATATAAAGAAACAAGCCTCACAATTTACTATAAACTCTTGATCATTGTGAATCCATTTCCATGTACTGAATGTGATATCAGTCTCATTCGGAAAGCCCATTTTTCAAGAAAATCCAAATTCCATTCTGCCCCTTGGTGGGGGAAGAGGGGTCTTTTTGCCACCCAACCTTGCTTCCATGCCCAGGCCTGGAACTTTGCAGTTCTATTTGCCACTGCTTTACTGATGTACCCCAGACCTCACTGGAGCTGCTCTTGCCAGTCGGAGGGGTTGCTTTGTACATCTCATGTTGCTTTGGAGTCTTGAAGCCATCTTTGTCCTGCTTGGCCCTTTTATCAGTGCCTGCCTTGCAATTTTTCTATCACCATTTCTGTTTGTTCCCCCTTCATGCTGCCTTAGGATGCTGGTGCCACTTTTGGAGCCAGGTTGGCATTTGAAATCCCATCAAGGGTTCATGTCACTGTTGCTGGTGCTATATTTTGGAGTCGTTGTGTGTTCTTCCCAATGTTTCTGCTTTTTTGCTCCTCTCACAATGACTTGGAGAACTCCTGCCTATGTTGGTACCCCTTTGCCCCTTTACGGAGTCATAGGATTTTCATTCCAATTTTGGTGCCTCCAACCAGTATCCACAGTCTTTCTAGGTACCTTGGAGTTCATTCCTCCTTCTAATGATTTCTCCCCACAGTTTCTAAGACAACTGATTAGAAAACTCCAATTCTAGAGCCCATTAGACTGCCCAAAATGGGCTGCAATGCTTTCCCATTTACTTTAATGGCAAATGAAAACAAATCAAACTAAAAGATGATTTTTGTTTTGTTTTTAAACTATATAAATGAATTCATGTCCCCATAAAATGAATTTTCAAACTAAACAAAATTTTTCCACTTGCACATCCCTATTGATAATACATTGCAATCTTCTTCTCAGTGTGCAGCAGCCAAGAAAGCAAAGAGAATGCAAGGCATTATTAGGAAAGGAATGGAGAATAAAACAGAGAGTATAACAATGCCTCTGTATCGCTCCATGGTGCGACCTCATCTTGAGTATTGTGTGCAGTTCTGGTCTCCACATCTCAAAAGGGATATAGCAGAATTAGAAAAGGTACAGAGAAGAGCAACCAAAATGATAAAGGGGATGGAAGAAGTTAGGACTCTTCAGCTTAGATAATAGACAGTTGAGGGGGATATATGATAGAGGTCTATAAAATAATGAATAGACTGGAACGAGTAAGAGTGAACCAGTTATTTACTCTTTCAAAAAGTACAAAAGACTAGGGCACACACATTGACGTTACTAAGTTGTACATTTAAAACTAATAAGAGAAAATATTTTTTTACTCAATGCATAATTAAGCTCTGGAATTTGTTGCCAGAGGATGTAGTGAAAGCTGTTATTATAGCTGTGATTAAAAAAGGTTTGGACAAACTCCTGGAGGAAAAGTCCATAAACCATTATTAAGGTGCAGTTGCAGAAATCCACTGCTTTAGCTTATCCCTGGGATAAGCAGCACGGAATCTATCTACTCTTTAGTATCCCGCCAGGTACTTGTGACTTGGATCGGCCACTGTGGGAAACAGGATACTGGGCTTGATTGAGCTTTGGTCTGACCCAGTGTGGCAAATCTTATGTACTTATGTTCTAAGGGAAATGACAATATGAAGAATACTTGCAGTTCAATTCCCCTGCAAATCACATGTTTGGCTTGTAGGTAGTTTTACTTAGAGCAGGGTTTAACAGAACTTTTCATTAATAAAAAAAGAAAAAAAGTGAAACACAAACTAAGAAGCTGCATCAAGATATGAATAACAGATAATGGGGACTATTAATTGTTCATTTTATGTACTCTTCATTCTTAGTCTGATTGTGGGTCCCCCTGACTCTATCCAATTAGGATGAATGTCTTTTTAATTAGCAATTATACACAGAACAATGAGCCTTTGAAAGATTCCCTGTTTCCCTTCCCTAACACATTGCTATTCACTGATGCATGTCCTTGAGGAAATTATTTTCCAGGTGAGGAGGTCCTCCCAGGAAGCAGCTGATCATTCATCATCCTGAGATTTTATGGGCATTTATCTCACATATTAACCTATTTATGATTATCAAAGTCCTCAGAATAAGCTAAGCCTACCACCTGGAGATCAGCAGGGAAGTAGGAAGCAGCATGTAAATCACGGAATTGCTGCTTAACGGTGAGGGTTCATCAAATTCTGTGCCTACTGATCTTTCATCATATAGCCCCACTAATTTTATCTGTTAAATAAAAAAAGAAAAAAATACCAATAATAAGAAACATGTATTAGAAAAACACTTCACTTAAGAAAACGTTCCCCTTCTCTCTTCCCTTCCCTTCTCACCCGCAGTTTTCAAAGTCAAGTCACAAGGTGACAAAAGATGCGAAGCTTGTTGTGATGCCAATATTCATATACCTCTTACATATGAGCAGTTCGGAATAAGTTGCTCAGCAATATTCGTCTGTGTTTTCAAACGATGACTTATCTATAAATTTTGAAACAGGAACCTGCCAATATGCATACCCATTCCCCTCCTGTATAATGAGGATCAGATGAGACTCTATAGTATAAAATTGTAGCTGTGGTAGTGTTTGGAGCATCTGAATATGAATCAAACTTGAGATTTCAAATTCTGGTCTTGCCACAGTTTCAATGGGATCTTAGAAGAATCATTTCTTTCCTCTCTTCTTAAACTTAGTGAACTAACACTGTTCCTTCTCTGATCTCTTTTGAGTCAGTGTGAAGCATCTAAGTGTAAAATTGTGATATTTTGACATTTCTAGCAAGAGAAAAATTGTCCTCAAACTGTGGAGAATTGAAAATGGAATGCATGTATTATTCAGGAAATAAGTTCAATTGTAATTTAAATCACTGCTTAAGATAAGTGAGGACCAAGATGCACAGTTAAAAAACCTTAGAGAACTAATCCAAATAATGTCACAAAGATTTTCTTCAGACTACATTTAAAAGTAATGAGCTAAAGTTTCCATTTTCTAAAAAACTGATGAACTGTGACTGCTAAAGGATTTACCTTAAAGAAAGGTGGATTCTGTGTCGCTGGTTTGCATGAATATCTAACAGGATCTCTAAAGCATTTTCTGGCCAGTGTTGCTATGCCCTGCTTCCCTACAAGACCACGAAAGTATGAGACAGTTGAGGACTGAAGCAAAGAAAAGGCTACAGATGAGTTAAAGCAGAAAGAGGGGGGCAACCTGGTAGCTCAGTGACATTGCTGTGCACTGCCTTGTTCAGGCCTCAATTTGCACACGGGCCTACGGTGTCAAAATTCTGGGTGTGACAAAGATCCTGCCTCCTCCTACCTACTGCTGCTACCGTAGCCCTCTCTGCTGCGCCCTGTGGACTGACATTCTTATTCCTGTCACAGTTCTCTGATCCCTTCATCCCACCGTCCTCTGCAGATCAAAGGGTTTTGGTGGTACTGTCATTGAAGGCAGTGATAGCATGTACTGGGTCAGCGCTCATGTTCATAGCCACTACAGTGTCTCCCCCTCCACTTCTGCCTTCTGCATGAAGGTGGGGACCTGCGAGCACAGGACTGTGGACTGATTTAGTCTCTATGCTCACTGCCTTCTGATGACCGTGCTGCTGGAGCTGGAACCCTGAGGTTCATGGGAGGAGCAGGGGGGAAATGGGGGTGGCAGCTGACAGCTGGAGAGAAGGGATCAGACATCCACCAGAAGTGGGGAAAATTAAATTGGAGGTCCTCGTGGGGTGAGCTATGAATCACATTAGAGGTTCTGGGGGAGAAAAAATTGGATTGGAGGTCCAGGGTTAGAATCAGAATTGTATTGGAGGTACAGGGGAGAAGGGGTAAACTGGTTCAGACATTCTGGAGGGTGAGGGGAATTAAATTGTATATCTGGAGTGGGGACATGGTACCAACAATGCCTATGGGGTAGCAAAATTTGAAATTCATCCCTGGATGTGAAGAACATCTGAATATTATTCCAAGGCCAGGCTTCTGTTCCCCAGGCCAGCCAGGGCTGGTGATGCTTGGAAGGCTTCATTAACAGCCCCTGAGGAAAGGGAGTCTCAGTGGTAACATTTAGAGGCCATACTTAGAATGCACATGTACTTAGGCGCTAGATGGAGCCATAGTCTGTGGCCCCCTGTCCAGGGACTGTCACTGAAATTGCTTGATTCGTTAGGGGCAATTAGATAAGGGAGAAACCCTGGGTAGCTGCCAATGAAGGTTCACGTTGCCATAGCCCAATAGAGGCAATTTCTAATAGAGATGAAAGCCCAAAGGAGCAGGTGAAAACTGCTTGATCAAAGAAACAAAAACAGAAAAGGAGAGATTTAAAAGGAGGATAGCTCAATTTAGTATGTGATGGGTCTACCCCTGGAAAGAAATCTGGGAGGGGGAGACTAATTGGGTACTAATATAAATTGAGGAAATTGATGGGAAGTGTTTAGATATTGTAGGGCAGCAGTTAAGCACTGCTAGTTTACTGTAGAGGGGGAGGTATTCTGAATGGCCACTAGATTGCATCCCTTCTGGCAACATTACATGATACATTTACACTGTTTTCAATCTAGGAAGAGTGGTTAAGGGCTTGTGGGGGATGTCTCTTTTAAGAAGGATGATAGAGAAGTCTGGTAGAGGGAGTGGTCATCCAGTGTAAAATGATGGGTTTAGCATTTACGGGGGGGGCAGATGTTAAAGAGAACATAGATGGAGGGTGGATTCATTTGGGGTTGCCTCTCACCAGAGAGGGCCCTCAAGGGGAAATGTCCCAGGTGGAATAGATGTTTCCCTACAAGGGGAAGCAACCACAGGACCTGACCAGAGTCTCGATGGTGGAATGGAGTTTGGAGATCCCACAGTTGGTGGGGAGAAGATGGAGTAAGGAAGCTACATAAAGGAGAGAGTAGGAAACACCAGGAAAGTCCTACATTTTTGCTCATATGGGACAAAAGAAACTTTGGAAAAGTTACAGAGAATGGAAAGAATTATGAAGTGTCCAGTGAGTGAGTACTGAAGCATTTAAGGTGAGAAAAATGTTTGTTAAAATTGTGAGAAATGTAGTCTATTGAGAAAGAGGAGAAACAGGGGTTGGAAAGTGTGGAAATTGTTTCCACTGAGTGTACTTTAACCTATTGAAGAGAAGTGTGGAGGAAAGTATTTTCAAGAAGTTCTCCTAATCCAGGGGAAAGCATATATAATTACTAAAGATTCAGTATGTTGACCTGTTGATCTTGTACAGCCCCATCCCAGGTAGCTGACTGTGATGGGGCCATAAAATAATTCATGTCTCATTGGAGCTGGAACCACTCCTGGCTACCTCTAACATTTTCTCTTTCCCCAGGGTCGGGATCCTTTGTTGGTGGAGAGAAAGATTGTTCTTTCAAAGCCGAAGCGCAGGGCTTCTTTTTCTCTGGGAGAGGAGTAATTATCACTCTGTGTGGGCTGTACATACCAATAACCACACTGGAGACTTTAGCTTTGGTGTCCTACTAAAATCTTTACTGATGGGTAATCAGATGAAATAATGACACAATTAACTCTGTCCTCAGCACCGCAGATTTTCTCTTTTCTTACAGCCTTTTCCCTCTCTCTGTGCATGAGTCTCAATATCAGGGCAAAGGAAACACCCACCCTCCTAGGCTTCGTTAAGTGGAGTTCCCAGGTGGTCAAGGTATCCTTGGTTGGGCAGGAAAACTCCTTCCAAAATGATGAAAATGTTAACCCACAGTCTCTGCACAAAGAATTCAATCCTCTTTCTCACCCCAGAGGTGAAGACTCCAGAAGGGTATCCTCAATGATCTTAAAAGGTTCTTACTTATGAATATGCAAGCTTCTTTGTGATCTTTATCTCTCAGAACAACCTTAAAGGGAGGGGTTGTACAGAATGGTGCCTCCCCTTACTCATCCAATAGACCCTTTGCTCTGTTACCATTAAGATCTGGGTGTTAGGTGTCAGCTAGCTAATGTAGGATGTTTAAAGGGAAGGAGCCATTCAAATACAGCCCCTCCCTCTGCGGGGTCTGGAATGGCCGTCACTCTTATAACATTATACAATAGCTCTCCAGCTACAGCTGAGGAGGCAATCCTTTGAGTTTAGAACAGAGTTCAGACAGAGAGAGAGAGAGATTAAGTTAAGCTTTTTGTTGTTTTACAGGCCCAGCCAGTTTTAGCCAAGCAAGTCCTGTTTGGTGGTCCTGGCCAGGGTCGAGAGGGTTTCTGCCCAGCTAGTACACGACCTGTCTGGCAGGAGATCCCTCTGAGTGCATTTGTTGAACTTTTAGATTTTGAGTGAAGGGGCCTCGCTGGAGCCTGTTCAGCTCTTGGGCTCAGGACACAAGGAACCCTAGGTCAGGGCCCAGAGAGGTTAGGGAAGACCTGCCCCCCCACTGTCTCAGTCAGGAAGGATGTGCCAGAGACCTGTTGTGAGCCACCCTGGAATTATCTTCAATTTTGTACACCTAATTTCAAGATCCAGGTTGGATGTCTGACTGCTGGGAGCATTGAGAATCCTGCTCCAAGGGATCCCTCCCATCAGGAATTTAAAGGAAAGAATAAGGACTGCATAAGAACAAAGAAGGTTTGAATCATCTAACAGCGAGTAAAGGCAAAGCCTACCAACCAGAGGACACCCATCTGTTAATTCTTCAAACCCTGGAAAAAGAGAGAATTTTAACTCTCTGTGCAGCAGCTTAGTATTCTGGCCATCTAGAAGGGATGTTCTGCCCATCCAAATTGCCCACTTGTGACTCTATTTTTCCAAAACCCTAGAGGGTAACAGTTCCCTGGACATTAGCAACACATAATCCTGCACAGATTGAGGAAAATCCTGTAAAGAACATATTTAGTGGTGCTGTGGATCAGTATTGTGCCATCTTACAACTATTTGCAACAGTAAAGATTTATTTGGACACTAACACAGTGGCTCCTTTGATTTCTTTGCAACACAGCGCCCAGCACACAGAATATCAGAATTTCTCTATCCTAGGGGATTCTAGAGGGAGAATTAGTCACCCTACACTGGGACCAAGAGGACTCCTTTCATCCCCCAGTTGAAAGAGCCTATATCCTGGGAAGGATGGGAGAGCTAGCCTGGGTTTCTGCCCCAAATAAATTCTTTTGTGGCCCCATTGGAGTGCAATCCACACCAGGGTTGGGGCTACACTCACTAACCCATTCTGCACTATCTAAATCAGGAATACCCAGGGCCATATTGGTAATGAGCCCAGAGTGGCCACTACACTTGTTTGTAACCTCTGCAGCCTAGCTATGTAAGTGTATGTATCCTGATCTAATCAGTTTTCTTTCACTCTATTGTCATAGCGTGGCTGCTGATGACACCAGAAGATAAAAGTTTGTTTTTGAAATATATTTGCGGAGAGAGAGTTCCATTTTTATAGTATGGTGAGATTTGAGCAGGAGAGATAGCAGTCAGAAGAGGTCATAGAGGGAAGTCTCTCAAGCTTTAGATCGCTAGCCAGCTCAGGTCTGCTGCACACCCTCCTTGCCTCTGGGCCTGGATCCCACTACACCATTTGCATGACCTGGATTCCTTTCTGAAATCTCCCAAGAGAATGACACTTGGTTCACTCGGGTGCTGAACCCTCTCATATTGTATGTGCCTCATCTGGGAAGGGGGTTACAGGTACAATATTTCCTTCTCTACTGACTGTGCCTGGCAGAGAGAAGAAAAGGAAAGCAGTCCATGGAACTGCAGCCTAAACTTTTCTAAGGTCCAGGAGGAACTTAATGTTGCTCCTTAAGTTCTTTAAACAGTACAGAGAAATCCCAAAGATAGTTTCCAGCTCAGATCCTGTCAAAGGCAAAGACATAAAGCAAGTCAAATGACTTAAAACTGATTAAAGCCTAAAACACAAGCATAAATAAAACCAAAGTAAAGATCAGTTCTTGGTGTGAAGCACTGGTGGTTCTTTGTGTGACTGTCAGAAACTGCAGAAGGGCTCTGGCACCTCTGGAATTGTTACGTCAACAGAGAAAAAAAATCCAGACCTCTCCCATAACATACAATGGACAAGAAATTAAAATAACTTTTGAAAAAAAGACAAACTCCACTTCTTAGAAGTAGATTTGGCAACAGTGTTTGTACCTGAAGAACATCCCAGTTCCATGCCAGAAGGGACCAGATTACATATCCCTGATGACCTAAAATGCAAATGCTATAAAAGGGCTGGAAGATTCCGATTACCTGAATGATGGTGTTTTCCATCAAGCAAATCAATGAATTCCAACCCTGAACCCACAGCCAGACAGGTTTTTAGGCTATCTAGAATGAATTAAGGATGTCCAGCCCCTAAATTTTTGGTTCAGTTTGTTTTTCTTTTCAGGGGTTTTTATTTAATTTTTCAGTTCATTTAATGTTTTTTTTTTTCAATTTGGTTCATTTGCAGAACCAAAAAAAAAAAAAAAAGTTGAACTGCAAAAAAATAAAGTTTAAAAATATGGTCTTTCTGCAGCCCTGGGAGCACTCTTCTGCCCTGCCACAATTAAACCCAGGGCATGGACTTGCCTGGCTGGACCTCTCTGGGTCCAGCTGGGGCCCTCTCAGTCCGTCCCACTCCTTATTGGTGCCAGTAACCTCCCTCCTGAGCCCCCACTTATCCCTTCCCCAGTACTTGAAAAATCCTTCAGGGCAGGAGTGAAGCCTACTCGCTCCTGACCCTGGAGGAAGGCGCCAAAGTAGTATACAACAAAATGGCATCAACCGCCCTGGAAGCGCACCATGGTGATGCCGTTTCAGTGCCATCCTCCAGGCGGACGCTGCCATTTTTAAAGTTCCTGGAGCTGGAACAGAAGCAAGTGGACAAGTAACACGTTTTTTTCAGACAAGTACTGTATTTAGTATGCACAGTCATGTTTGAGAAAATAATACCATTTTTTGAAAGCTATGTTCATTAAAACTGAATTGATATGGTTTTTTTTCCCCATGGTGGCCGTTATGTGTGCTCTTTCCACTAGTGTATTGAGCTAATCCAGTGTGAAATTTCTGAGGTTTTTCCCTTTCAATATTACAGTATTTTATCTTTTTTTTTTTCTGTTTCCTAATGAAATAATTAAAATCTAAAAGGTTTACATATATTATTTTTTTGCACCAGTGATTATATATTTTCTGTTTGTGATTAGATTTTAGCTGCCAGACCCTAGACCACAGATTCTCAACCTGTGTGCCCAAGAACTTTCCTGTGCTGCTGTGGTCGACCTCAGCTCTTCCACCCAATCCCCCCCTCAGGACCAACATGGGGCACCTCAGATGATTTCTGTTCAACGTGCACAGATGCAGAAGTACCTGCTAAAAAGGGTGGAAGTCATATACAGGGAGGAGGATCTGGAGCTAGAGCCGTCACTGGAGAAAACGGGCCCCGGAATAGAAGAATCACCGCTGGAGAGGAAGGATCTCGGGCTGCCACTGCCCCCACCGAAGAAAAGGAGCCCCAGGTCAGAGGAGATGCCACTGCCACTACTGGAGAGATAGATTTCCCCCAACTGCCACTGCCCCCACTGGAGCAGAGAGGCCCCAAATCAGGGGAGATGCCACTACTACCACTGGAGAGGAGAGGCCCCAGACCAGGGAAGCCACTGCTGGAGAGGAATGGTCCCAGGCTGCTGAGGCCCTGGACTGCCTTTGCCCTGACTAAGGAAGAAAGAGCTCCTGCTCCTGAGGGGTCAAGAGCTGATGGGAACAGGTACTGATGGGCCCACTAGGAGGAAGGGGAGACGGTGCTGGGGATGGGAAGATAGTGTTTGGGAGTGGCAGACGATGCAGTGAAAATGCTGCTGGGAGAAAGATGGTGTGAAGGGAAGATAGTGCTGGGGGGGATGGCACTGGGGCGGGAAAGATTGTGCTGGGGGAGGGAGATGGTGCTGTGGATAGGGAGTGGGAGATAAATATGGTTAGGTGTGCCCCGAGTCTGGAGGGGTGTATGATGAATTGTAAGTTTGGTTTGGTGTGTGACAAGGGTGCACCCTGAAAAAAAACAGGTGAGAAGCCCTGCTCTAGACCATTCCTCAAGCTTAACTAAATTCCTCCTCATGGTTTCCACACCTTCCTGGATGTCTACACTGTTGCAGATTTTGGATCATCAGCAAAAAAGACAAACCTTTCCCAATAGTTTTTCTACGATTTCACTTATGTTGGAAAGAACCTATCCAAGGACTGATCCCTGTGGCACACCACTAGTAATACCTTTCTTTTTGGAATAAGCTCCATTTACCATTGACCATTCTCACCTCCCTCTGAACCAGTTTCCAATCCAGTCAGTCACTTTAGGGTCCACACCAAGAGCACTCAGTTTATTTATAAATCACCTGTGCAGAGTTGTGTGAAAAGCCTTACTAAAATCCAAATATACTATACCTAGCACTCTCCCTATTATAACTCTCTGGTCAAACAAAGAAATTATTCAGATTTGTCTGGTAAAAGCATGCTCCCCCAGAGTTTGTAATCCTTTGAATTCCATTAAGTGCACTATGCTTTATTTTAGCTGTGATTCCATTAGTTTACTTATCACAGAGGTCAGACTAACTGGCCTGCAGTTTTCAGCCTCCTCCTTATTTCCACTTTGGTGAAGAGGAACTATGTCTGCTTGTTTCCAATCCTCTGGAGCTATTTATGATTCTAAAGAAGCATTGAAAAGGTCAGCCACAGGAGCAGCCTGAACTTCTCTTAAGTTCCATTAATACTGTCAGATGTATCCAATCCCGCCCCTTTGCTTTATCTGCTTTGAGTAAGGATGTGCATTGATTTAAAAAAAAAAAAAAAACCAGAATGAATGAGGCCATTTTGGATTCATTCTGAATGGAATGAACCGAAATTGGCCTCTCAGGAAAATTCCTGAAAATTATCAGATATTTTCATGAGAGAGAAAAACACAAATGCTTCCCACAGGCCCTCCGAGCCCCTCCCCCCCCAAACACAAGCTTTAGGACCCTCAGGTATAGCCAGCATTATGTTGTACGGCCATGTTTGTATGGCTGTTCAACATGATGCTGTCTGCATCTGAGACAGCTGCAGAAGTGACATCATTTTGCACAGCCTCAGGAGGGCCAGAAACATAATTTTTAAATAGCCAGAGACAGAACAGTGCTGAGTGGGCATCACTCCTGCCCTTTTACAACACTGCCGGATCCCCATAGAAGAAGTAAGTTCAGGCCAGGGAGATCCTCGGCCCTGGAAATTTTGGTAGGGCTAGGAGGGGGTTGCAGGGGCCTGAGAAAGCCTGGTTGGCTCCAGCTAAGCTGAGCCATGTAGGTACAGGCCCCTTGTGTAATTTGGCTGGTATGAGGAGGGTCAGAGGGGCCCTGAAGGCTGTAGCTAGGCCTGGCCTCCAAGGCTTGTGTTAGGGAGGGAGAGGGTCAAATGGCATTCCAGGAGGCCTGCATTGATATTTTTTTTGGGGGGAGCTTGGTTTTAATGGGGGGGGGGGTTTCACTTTGACAAACAAATTAAACCACAAAATCATTAAACATACTCAAATAACTAAAACAAAAAAAATCTGAAACATAAATCTAGGGCCTTGACATCCATGACTTTTAGTTTAGCTAGATCCTCATCTACACAGTCTTCTGAAAATCGCTTGAGGCTTTCTTTGCTTTCAATTCTATTTCTTTCTATTTTCTGTGGTCCTATTCCTGGCTCTTCCTTAGTAAACTCCAAACAAAAATATTTGTTAAGCCAATATAGGGATAGAGATTCTTGGTGGTGGCTCCTTATATGTAGAACAAGTTGTCTGTGGATCTTTTGCAAGAGATCAGTGTTGTGCTGGAGGTGGACCCTTGGCCTGGCACATGATTGGTACAGCCCTCTGAGGGATCCCAGAGGGTGCCTGCCACCAGGAGGCAGAGCACACAAGGAGCCAGAGGCTAGCTGGAACTTCACCAATAACGGCCCGGGGGCTCCGCAGGTTGAGCCCTTGGATTCCCGGGCTGCCTGAGCTTAGGTGGGCCTCTGGGGGTCTCCCGGAGAAGTAGCGGAGAGGTGTGCCCACCAAGAGTAGGGGTGTGCAGCTGACGGTGAACAGATGACCTAGACCGGAACAGAGAGTACTGGAGACCACGGGTACGAGGCAGGAACTGGAGGTCCTCTGGACAGAGTAGGTAGCACCTAGTGGTCTAGCTCGAGGAAGGCCGAAGACAGCTTCAAGGCAGGTGGACCTGGTGGTCGCAGGAGGAGCAAAGAGAGTGTCCGAATGGAGCGCAAGGATCAAAGCTAGGGTAGCCATCCGAGAATGGTCAGCCAAAGCAAGGGTCAGTTCCAGGTATCGGTTCAAATGTGGTCAAAGGCAAGCAGAGGTCAGTACCGGGTAATCAGTCCGAGGAGGTGTTACCTGGGTAGTGGAACGTGGAACAAGACTCAGGAACGAAGGGACTCAGGAACAGACGCTGGAACACAGGAACAGGCACAGGAACGCAGGAACCGTGGAACAAGCACAGGAACGCAGGAACACAGGAACAAGCATAGGAACCACGAATGCAGGAAAACAGGAACAAGCACAAGGACAGCAACTAGCTTCACTCAAGGTAACGACCCATTTGCCAAGGTGAAGAGTGAGCGGCTGAGCCCTGCCTTAAATACAGGGCTCAGGTGACGTCATTGCTGGGTAATGCAGAGCGGTTTCCCGTCACGGTGCCTTTAAAGGTTGGTCTTATGCACGCGCGTGCACCTAGGGGCAGGGCCGAGGAGGCTGAGGCCGCAGAGCCCCGACGTGAGCCACGCTGTGAGGCCTGGGAGCTGGAAGGAGCCGGAGACGCGGGCGCCGGGTGTCCGGAGTGCAGGCGACCAGCTGCGACAGCCGGCAAAGAGGGACCGGGACCCCCGAAAGGAAGGGAGAGGTGGGAGAGGTGAGCAGGCCCTGACTATATATAGGAAAAAACTTAAAGACCTGGCTGCTCTTAAAAAATAGATGAATAGCTTGTGATGATAGAAGTTATACTCAGTGATGGATGTATGATGGTGGGTTCTCATTTTAATGTGCGAGCCATAAATTTGTGAGTCAGGTTTATGTTTTAGTTATGATTTTAATTATATAGAATTTTATTTTATTTATGTTGTACACCACATACATCGATCCTGGTCACCAGGAAGGCAGCATAGGAATGTGTTAAATAAAAATAAATTTATTGACTTATATTTTGCCCTTCCAGATGGGTAATTTGAATATTGGGTTGCTTATCTGGGCTAAAAAGTACGTGTACCTTGTTTTTTGGGCACGTTATTGAAAATTAAATCCATTATATCATGTCACCGAAAGATGAATATCAAAATGAAAACATAAATTATAAAGAGTTCAATTAATATCATTTTACCAAACTTTTTTTACAGGGCTAAGCTTCTGTCTTTCCAGATCTGTTTTATTGGCTGTTTGTTCATTGTTTCAAAGTTAAGTTCTTATGATTAGTACTGTTTGATAATTAATATATACTTATTTGTGTGTTTAGAATAAACTGATGACTCTGACTCCTACGTTTATCCAGCTACATTTTTTTAGTGTGTCAGATGAAGTTTCAAATCCGTCTTGACCTAGTGGTGATGATAGCGGTTTACTATGCCATGCTCTGCCATGTTCTCTACCAAGAGAACTTCATGTGCCCAATCTCTCTCACCACAGCATGTGCAAAGTACTTTAACAGCATAAGAAGGGCTACAAATAAAGACTACATGTCAATTATTTCTGATATTGATCAAATTGTTTTTTACTGTTGCACAACCGTTATGATGGCTCTACCGAATGACGGTATATAAAACTCAACAAATAAATAAATAAATTAATTAAAAGTGTCATATTAGGGCTGTGCAAGGATCACTGACAATGAGATCAGAGAGTTTTATCAAGTGAATTAAAGTTACAGACAATCAAAACATGCAGTACTTATTGTATCAGAATGAACAGAGAATATATTGTCATTTTGATTTATTATGGTTTTGCAAAATTTGATATTTTGGTCTGAAGTACCAGTGGCTAGGGCATACCAGGCTTCTGCTTACCGTAAAACAGTTCTATTCAAAATGACTGTATTACAACAGCTGCTTGATAGTATATATTCTTTTTAAAGAAAAATAGTTTCTCTTAGACTAGACACAACTGCTGAACACTTGCATTATCTTGCAGAAGCGCTCTTTAAAAAGAGAAAAAGCTGGTGTGCTCTTTATAACAATAAAGGCAGATGTACAAAGAGGTATTTAATTAGATAAAAGCTGTTGTATTGTTCCAGTTTGTGATTTCTCATTATAAGCAGAACTTAGGATGAATTTTCATAGCAGCTGTGTCACAGCTCTGTTTTTAATGGTGTCTGCTAATTATAGTAAATTATGTATGCGTGTTGTATGACATGGACTTTAGGTCACTAGTGATTGAAATGGATTTATTTTGCTCCAGGATTTATGTGGCACTAAACTTGTTATGGAGGATCATTTTATCCTCATTAACCATAGATGATACAAATATAACTATAGTTAGAACATAAGAATGTTCTAACTAAGATTCATCAAGCCCAGCGTCTTGACCCTGACAATCACCAATCAAGGTTATAAGTACCAAGCAGAATCCCAAAGAATAGGCCCAGTCCTTCTTGCTTATAACCAGGGATAAGCAATGGCTTTCCCAAGTCTACTTGGCTAATAATGTACTTTTCCTCCAGGAACTTGTCTAACCCTTTTTAAATCTCCTCTGGCATCAAATTCCAGATTGTGTGCTCAGGGAAAAAAAATTGTAATCCGATTTGTTTTATATATGCTACCTATTAGCTTCGTGGAGAGTTGCTTATTCCTAGTACTATTTGAAGAGTAAATAATTCTCTATTTACCTTTTCCACCCAAAATTTTCTAGGCCTGTATCATCTCTCCTCTTTGTTGTCTCTTCTCTAGGCTGAAAAGCCCAACCTGTTTAACCTTTCTTCATAGGAAAGCCAGTCCATCCCCTTTATCATTTTGATTGTCCTTCTCCATACCTTTTCTAGTTCCATTATATCTTCTTTGAGATGAAAGAACCAGAACTGCATGCAATTCTCAAAAGTGTTGTTGCACCAAAGATTGATACAAAGGCATTATGATATCAACTGTTTTATTTCTACCACCACACAATGAACCAAGAATTTTGAAGAATTGTCCACAATCACTACAAGATCTTTTTCCTGGGTGATGATGCCTGAGATGGAACCCAGCATTGTGTACCTATAGTTTTGATTATTCGTTACTATATGCTGTATGCATTTGTCCATTTTAAATTTAATCTGTCATTTAGATACCTAATCCCACAGTTGTGCAAAGTGTTCTTGCAATTCCTCATAAATGACTTATTAGCTAACAACACTGAGTAATTTTGTGTCATGTGCAAATTTGATCATCTCACTCATCATTCTTTTTTGCAGATATTTATAAATATATTTTAAAAAGGCATCAATCCTAGTACAAATTCCTGAGGCACACCACTATTTACCCTTCTCCATTAGGAGAAATGATCATTCGGTCCTACTCACTGTTTCCTATGTTTTAGCCAATCAACAACAATTCACAAAAGAACATTACCTCCAGGCCCATGACTTTTTAATATCCTTATACGTTTCTCATAAGGGACTTTATCAAACACTTTCTGAAAATCCAGAAACACTATATCAACTGACTCACCCTTTTCCACATGTTATTTAACCCCTTTTTAAAAATCCAACAGATTTGTAAGACAAGACTTCCTTTTGCTAAATCCATATTGGCTCTGCCCCAGTAGTCCATATATATCCAGATGGCCAGTAATTTTGCTCTTCAGAGTAGCTTCTACCATTTGCCCAGAACCAACATCAGGCTCACTAGTCTGTAGTTTTCAGAACTACTCCTGAGCCCTTCGTAAAAATGGGCATTATGTTCTTAGGTACAATAGCTGATTTAAATGAGAAATTATATATTACTTCTAATAAATCTGCAATTTCATTTTATAGTTCATTCAGAACTCTTGGGTGTATACCATCCAGCCCTCGTGATTTGTTACTCTTTAGTCCGTAAATCTGCTCTATTATATCTTCCCAGTTCACTGTGATTTGCGTCATTTCCTCTGAATCATTGCCCTCAAATAATGTTTCTGGCATATGTATGTCCTTGATACCCTCCTCAGTAAAGACCGAAGCAAAGAATTAATTTAGTTTTCCTGCTATGACCTTGTCTTCCCCGAGCACCTTTTTTTTACCTGTCAATCATCTAGTGATCCAAGTAACTTCCTCACAGTCTTCTTCTTTCAAATATACTTGAAAAAGCCTATTTGGCTAGCTTCTTTTCAAATTTTCTTTTGGCTTGCCTTATTTAATGCTTTACATCTAACTTGCCAGTGCTTATGATCTTTCCTATTTTCTTCAAATTGGTCTACCTTCAAGTTTTTGAAAGATGTTCTCTTGGCTTTAATAACTTCTTTCATCTCACTGTTTAACCATGCAGGCAGTCATTTTACCTTTTATAATGCAGAGAATAAATCTAGCCTTCCAAAATGGTGTTTTTAAACAGTGTCTACACTGCAGTGTCTACACTGCAGGAAAACGTTTACATTTTGTAACTACTTACTTTAGTTTTATTCTTTATTCCTCATTTTATCATAGTCCTCCTTTTGATGTGTTTGAAATTTGCATTTCAGTTAGGTGTTATTACTTTTTCATTTTATAGTACATGGCTTAGGTTACTATTGTAAGATAGCTGATCAATCAAGTTGTTCAAACTTTAAATAAATTTAAAGTTAAATGCTACTACTGTTGTTTTCCTTAAAATACTTCCGTCAGTGATTATGTTAAATTTGATTACGCTATAATAACTGTTAACTAGCAGCTCCATCACTGTCACTTTTCTTGCACCAGATCATGTAATCCCCTCTCTGACTGGTTCCAGAACCGCTTGTTCCATGAAGCAGTCATTTATGGCTTCTAGAAACTTTATCTCCCTAGCATGTCCAGATAAGACATTTACCAATCAATATTGAAGTAATTGAAGACCATTATTACTGTGTTGCCTAATTTATTAGCTTTCCTAATTTCTTTAGCATTTTGTTGTTTGTCTCTTCATCCTGGTTAAGCAGATGGTAGTATATCCCCACCATTATACTCTTCCAATCACACACAAAAGTTTTATCCATATAGAATGCTTTTTGTTCCTTGAAGGATTTTATATCATCCTTAACATATTGCTCCACCCCTCCACTAATTTGACCTAGCCTATTGTTTTAATATAATTTGTACCCTGATATCACAGTGTCTCATTGGTTATCCTCTTTGTATTAGGTCTCTAAGATAAATACATTATGGGGCAGATTTTAAAAGCCCTGCGCACATAAATCCAGCTTGATATACCCATGCAGGGGACTTGCGTACTGGTGCACTTATGTTACATAGGCCACTGGTGCACGCAAAGCCCCGGGACATGCGTAAGTCCCGGGGCTTTGCTTGGGGGCATGTAGGGGGCGTGTCGGGGGACGGCATTCGGGGGCATTCCAGGGGTGGGACTATGGGCGTGGTGTCGGCCCGGGGGCGTTCCAGGGGCATGGCCAAGGTTTCCGAACCAGAAAGTTACGCCTTGGGCAGGCGTAACTTTCTGAACAAAGGTAGGGGGGATTTAGTTAGGGCTGGAGGGTGGGTTAGGTAGGGGAAGGGAGGGGAAGGTGGGGGGGGCCAGAAAAAAGTTCCCTCAGAGGCAGCTCCAATTTCGGAGCAGCCTCAGAGGGAACGGAGGCAGGCTGCTCGGCTTGGCGTGCGCAGGTTGCACAATTGTCCACCCCCTGCGTGCGCCGACCCTGGATTTTATAACATGCACGCGGCAGCGTGCGCATGTTATAAAATCGGGCATAGATTTGTTCGCGACGAGTTGTGCGAACAAATCTATGCCCGCGCATAATTTTAAAAATCTACCCCTTTGTATATATCTTTATTCAGTCAATAACACTAGAGTCCTGTATTAATATTGAACCATCAAAGTGACCAGTCATAATAGGCATGTCTAGTGAAGTCAGACCTTCATTTGCTTTATCAATAATCATCGGCCAGTCAAATATTTTGTGTATATTTTGTGTATATTTTTTATATTGCAGGTAAAATGTACTTATCTTGACAACACATCCCCAAAACTGAGCTGTATTTCAAATCCTGCATCAGGGGGCAATTCCTTGTAATTCAAAGTTGTCAATGCTCAAAAATCATATAAAGTTATTTTACTCAGAACACCGAACCTTTGGCACAAAAATGCCATACATTCTAACTCTCTAATCTCATTTTCTAAACTTCTGGCAATTACATGAAGAAATTCCAAAGTATGGGCCAAATTTACTAAAATCTTTTCCCACATTCTGTGTCTATGGGGAAAATGCTTAGTAAATCAGGCCCTATGTTTGTTAATTATATTCATCATCTGCCTAGCACCTGAAATGGATAGTTTGTAATCATTAATCTCTGCTCTTTACTTAAATGCACCTGGGCTACTTCTGCCTCTATCACAATCTCACTATTGTGATATTTTAATATCCCCATTATGCCAGTATCTTTTGAAGATATCTCAGTTCAAGCCATGTGCTCCTGATTGAATGTCAGCTTTCCCCCTTCTCCTAGTTTAAAAGGTGTTCTATCTTCTTTTTAAACATTAGCGCCAGCAGCCGGGTTCCACCCTGGTTAAGATAGAGCCCATCATAGAAACATAGAAACATATAGAAACATAGAAATGACGGCAGAAGAAGACCAAACGGCCCATCCAGTCTGCCCAGCAAGCTTCACATTTTTTTTCTCATACTTATCTGTTTCTCTTAGCTCTTTGGTTCTATTTCCCTTCCACCCCCACCATTAATGTAGAGAGCAGTGATGGAGCTGCAACCAAGTGAAATATCAAGCTTGATTAGTTACGGGTAGTAGGGGAAGTAACCGCCGCAATAAGCAAGCTACACCCATGCTTATTTGTTTTACCCAGACTGTGTTATTCAGCCCTTATTGGTTGTTTTTCTTCTCCCCTGCTGTTGAAGCAGGGAGCTATGCTGGATATGCGTGTAGTATCAGTTTTTCTTCTCCCCTGCCGTTGAAGCAGAGAGCTATGCTGGATATGTGTGAAGTATCAGTTTTTCTTCTCCCCTGCCATTGAAGCAGGATATGCATTGAAAGTGAAGTATCAGGCTTATTTGGTTTGGGGTAGTAACCGCCGTAACAAGCCAGCTACTCCCCGCTTTGTGAGTGCGAATCCTTTTTTCTTCTCCCCTGCCGTTGAAGCAGAGAGCTATGCTGGATATGCGTGAAGTATCAGTTTTTCTTCTCCCCTGCCGTTGAAGCAGAGAGCTATGCTGGATATGCGTGAAGTATCAGTTTTTCTTCTCCCCTGCAGTTGAAGCAGAGAGCTATGCTGGATATGTATTGAAAATGAAGTATCAGGCTTATTTGGTTTGGGGTAGTAACCGCCGTAACAAGCCAGCTACTCCCCACTTTGTGAGTGTGAATCCTTTTTTTCCACATTTCCTCTTGCTGTTGTAGCTTAGAGCGATGTTGGAGTCACAGTAACCATGTGTATGTTTATTGAATAAGGGTATTATCTCCAGGCAGTAGCCGTCATTCTGGCGAGCCACCCACTCTTTATTGACGGCCTCTTGATTTTATGGATCCACAGTGTTTATCCCACGCCCCTTTGAAGTCCTTCACAGTTCTGGTCTTCACCACTTCCTTCGGAAGGGCATTCCAGGCATCCACCACCCTCTCCGTGAAGAAATACTTCCTGACATTGGTTCTGAATCTTCCTCCCTGGAGCTTCAAATCGTGACCCCTGGTTCTGCTGATTTTTTTCCTATGGAAAAGGTTTGTCGTTGTCTTTGGATCATTAAAACCTTTCAAGTATCTGAAAGTCTGTATCATATCACCTCTGCTCCTCCTTTCCTCCAGGGTGTACATATTTAGATTCTTCAATCTCTCCTCATAAGTCATTTGATGAAGACCTTCCACCTTTTTGGTCACCCTTCTCTGGACCGCCTCCATCTTGTCTCTGTCTCTTCGGAGATACGGTCTCCAGAACTGAACACAATACTCCAGGTGAGGTCTCACCAAGGACCTGTACAAGGGGATAATCACTTCCCTTTTCTTACTCAGTTATTCCTTTTGGAATAGGTTCCTCCTCCCCAAAAATGTTTCCCAGTTCCTTACAAACCCAAAGACCTTTTTCCTGCACCATCATAAGAACATAAGAACATGCCATACTGGGTCAGACCAAGGGTCCATCAAGCCTAGCATCCTGTCTCCAACAGTGGCCAATCCAGGCCATAAGAACCTGGCAAGTTCCCAAAAATTAAGTCTATTCCATGCTACTGTTGCTAGTAATAGCAGTGGCAATTTTCTAAGTCAACTTAATTAATAGCAGGTAATGGACTTCTCCTCCAAGAACTTATCCAATTCTTTTTTAAACACAGCTACACTAACTGAACTAACCACAACCCCTGGCAACAAATTCCAGAGTTTAATTGTGCGTTGAGTGAAAAAGAACTTTCTCCGATTAGTTTTAAATGTGCTACATGCTAACTTCATGGAGTGCCCCCTAGTCCTTCTATTATCTGAAAGAGTAAATAATCAATTCACATTTACCCATTCTTGACCTCTCATGATTTTAAACACCTCTATCATATCCCCCCCCTCCAAGCTGAAAAGTCCTAACCTCTTTAGTCTTTCCTCATAGGGGAGATGTTCCATCCCCTTCGGTTTGACCACTAGATGCCACTAGTTTATCTGTATATAACCAAATATCATGAGCCATCCATCCCCTATCAGTCCCTCCCTCCTGGAAAGCTGTGATTGGATGCCTCAGCCCTATTTAGACCAGCCATTTTAGAACTCTTTGGGATCAGTTTGAGGAAGCCTTTGAGCAGAAAGGATGTTTACGTTTTATACTCTGGTGAGGCCTCCCAGCTTCACCTAGAAGGAGTTTCTCTTAGAAGTGATACCTCATCATGCACTCCCTGCCAGAGGATTCATCTTCTACTAATTTACAGGAAGCGATAGATTTTTACACCTGATACCCTTTTGAGGAGAAAGGGCTCTCACAAGAGGACCAAAGACCTGTGAGCCCACTCTAAACCCTAGATGAGCAAGCACCAGTAATGGATCCTGCTTAGAAGTATTTTTTTGAACACAAACAGTATGGGGAGGATTTTAAACCCTCCCCCACTGGGATTGCAGTGCTGAGGTAGCCTGTTCTCACTTGACTTTTCCCCACAATAAGTCCTTCCAGAAATATCAATTAAGGAAGGAAGAACAAGATCAGGAGACCCCAACCGGATCTCCACCATGGGACCAGGATGGGCTGGGTGTCCGCTAAGAAGATGACCTAAGGTAGGATTTTTGCTGTCAAAATAGGATTTCTGGTTAGCTGTTACGTGAGCTTTGCACAAATAAAAGCTACCATGGGAGCTTTATCCAGAGATTTGACTAAGGGACACTTACCGACATAGAGATACACTTGTACCAGCAGTCAGCATTATTGATAAATGGCCTTTAATTTATGATTACCAATCAGTAAACGTTTATATTAACACCCAGAGCCTACCCCTGTCTGAATTGTCACAGTCTTTCACCTCATGTAAAGTATCTACATTATTTAAACACACTGTGTGACAAGACACCATGGTCTGGGCCACAAGTGAGAGCTTACCCCCATAAAAAGAATCCCCCCAGGATAAAAAGTCAATCATGGGATGTAACGTGCTAGCTGGAGCAGCCCCGAAGAATAATAAAATTGTTTATGTGCTTTTGGGTTTAAAAGCCCACTAAGGGTTATACCAGTTTTAAGCATGTAAATCCTTTTGAAAATTAATCTCTAAGGTAATTGATCTGAGAAATTTGGACAGAAGTGTTTGATTATTGCTTTCTCTTTAGAAGGGGTTTAAGTTGGTAAATGCCCTAGAAACATACAGGGCCAGATTTTAAAAGGGTTACGCACATAAGGTATGCGCGTAACCCTTTTAAAAAACCCCTGCGCATGCCGAACCTATTTTGCATAGGCTCGGTGGCGCGCGCAAGCCCCGGGACATGCGTAAGTCCCGGGGCTTGCAAAAAGGGGCGATTGGGGCGTGGCCAGGGGGCGTGGTGTTGGATCGGGGGCCTTTTTGGGGCCTTGTGGGCGGTCTGGAGGCATGGCCAAGTGCCCCGACACAGCGGCCTGTGTCAGGGCCTGCCGCGCCAGCGCGTGTAAGTTACTACTGCCCGGAGGCAGTAGTAACATTTCGGATAAAGGTGGGGGGGGGGGTCTAGATAGGGCTGGGGGGGTGGGTTAGGAAGGGGAAGGGAGGGGAAGGTGCAGGGGGGTGGAAGGAAAGTTCCCTCCGAGGCCGCTCCAATTTCGGAGCGGCCTCGGAGGGAACGGGCAGTGCACGCATGGCTCGGCGCGCACAAGTTGCACAAATGTGCACCCCTTGCGCGCACCGACCCCAGATTTTATAAGATACGCGCGGCTACGCGCGTATCTTATAAAATCCAGCGTACTTTTGTTTGCGTCTGATGCGCGAACAAAAGTACGCACACGTGCTGTCTTTTAAAATGTACCCCATAGTGCATAAGAATGGAGTCTTTATATTTTTCTCCACAAATTGTACTGCATTTGTGAGACCTGGACCACAATCTTAATATTTGAAAAAAACAATTTTTATTGCAAAACTCAGTTATTTCATTTGTATACATATTTTATAACAGTAGATATACAAACACACACACACAAATACACACACACACACACACACACACACACACACACACACACACACAAATAAGAACAGTACAACAAATACAACAAAATTAATTCCCTAATACTAACCTACTTCCTCAGCCACTCTCACTAGGGAATGAACAGACTGCTCATTTTCTTGTTCTGGAGCCAGTTACAGTTTGTGTTTCTCCAGGGCAGGCTCCTGTACCTCATCCTCTTCAATGACTGGGAAGTATTCGACAGGAGTGGAGGCAGACATCTTTAAGGCACAATCCACTGTAGCAAACCTCTGTGAAACGAATCTACATTGTGGAATTTGTGGAGCTCCACAGAGAACTCCATTGTGGTCTGAATTTCAGTCCATCTTTTGTTTAGGTGCAGACATCAAAAGCTGCTGTCAGCACATCAGTTAATTTGTTGATACTGTTTCCATTCTAATTCACAGAATAGCCCAACTTCTGTTTGCAGATATCTATTATTGCTGTCACAAATACATTGTCAGCATCCCTGATTCATGTCTGCACCATTCACTGTTCTCCCGACTGACGCTGCTGTCTCCCAGCCAGGCTCCGAGCTCCAAACTCTCCACCTGAGATTTAGTTTCCGGCTTCTACTCTGCGGCCAGCTCCTGGCTACTCCACGACCTTCCAGTTACCGGACCTGCCATGCAGCCAAATTCCTTCCAAATAGCCATCCTTTCCTCTGACTCAACCCCCCCCCCCCCCCCCCCAAGAAGCAGAAACCACCACTCTCACAAGGCAAAAGAAAAAGAGCAAGGGCTTTTCTTTGGAGCAACACCAGCATGTGGTGAATGCTACTTTCTCAGTGTCAAACTGGTTCCTGATAGTCGCCAGTAGGTTCCTGAAGCTTTGCTCCTCCCACCCCAAAACCCTGATAAGGGTAAGAACCCCTTCAACGTTTGATTTTGCAATTAAGAAGTATAAATATAAATTATAAAACTTTCCCCCTTCTAAGACGGGCAAAAGATGGGGAAGCAAAAAAACAAAATGACAGACAGTACTCGGAGAGCACAGAAGAGCCTTTCCACTGCCTTACAACAGAGAACCACGTCCAAAGAATAAAAGGGAAATACCACAGCACACTTGCACACCAGAAGAAGAGTCTTAAAGTTGGACTAAATGACACACAAACAACAGGAGAACAGAGAAGGTGCCACACCTGCATGCAAGACAGAGGCAGTCACAGATTTAACATGAAAAGACACATACCGACATACACATGCCTGACTTCATGATAACTAAATAAAAATATACACTGGGAAATTCTCATTGGGTGGATATCCTTCACTAGCCACAACTAGGGTTACCATCTTTTCCACAGACCATGACTGGACACTTGAGGACGGTGGAGGGGGTGCCCCATCCCTTTCTGACATTAGCATAAATGTGCATATATTTGTCTCCTGCTCCTATCGCCTCTCTTTACTTCTGTTCCTTGTGCCTTAACTGTCTCTTTTCCCTCCCTCTGCCCCTCATCTCTCTCCCTCCTGTCTCCTTTCCTTTCTCCTCCTGGCCCTGTGCCCCCCTCTCTCTCCCATCATCTTCAGTGCCTTGCTGTATCTTTCCATCCTTAGCCTCTGTGCCCCACTCTCTCTTCCTCCAACATCGCCTGTGCCCTATTGACTCTTTTTCTCCTCCACCCCCCTGTGCCATCCTCAGTGTCTATGTCCCTTCAGCCCCTGTGCCCTCCTCTGTCTCTTTCCCTCCTTCATTCCCTGTGCCCCCTCTCTCCCCCTCCTTCCTTCCATGTGTCTCCTCTGGCTCTCTCATCCAGCCTGTGCACCTCCCTCTCTATCTTCCCCCCCTCCCCCCCCCCAGCCTGTGCCTCCCTCCTCCTTTCTTCATTGTATGTGCCTCTTATTTTTCTCTCCCTTCCCTTCCTTTCTGCCTCCTCTGTGCTTCTTTCTCTCCTCCGAGGCATATCTGAGATATGCAGGAGGCGCTGCTAGAGCAGCCGGGAGGAGGGAAAGACTGAGCTGTGTCCTCATCCCCTCTTGCCAAAACCTACAGACACAGTAGACAGAGGAGCTGGGGAAAGAGCACAGAGCAGCTGCAGAGGAGAGTGTGCTCAGCTGAGATCCCACCCCCCCCCCCCCCCCCCCAGCTGCCAATCACAGCACGAGGAGAGGAGATAGGGCAGGGCTGCAGCTCTGCTCTCATGCTGCCCGTTCTGCCTTGGTTCCCTCCCCTGTCTGTAAACAGGGCCATAGAGAAAAGGAGCTGACTGCCGCAGGAGCCAGATTTTTAGTGTCTGGTCAGTACTTCTGACCGGACACTGTATAGCTCAACAGAAAACTGGGCTGTCCAGTTCAAAACCGGGCAGTTGGCAACCCTAGCCACAACTGGTTCTCCAAGCCATTGTGCCTCTGGGGATCCTCCATCAACCAGTGATGCATCAAGCACTCTCAACTTTAACCTCCTGAAACCAGGTGACAGTGATCAGGAGAATACGTCTCATGGGGTCGAGCTCAGTCTGAAAATCATCCAAAAAAATTAAAAGAAACTCATTAGAGTGCTGAGTCTAACAAATGCCAAGCAAGGTATTACTCTTGAGAAGACCCGTTCAAACTCTAACAACACAAATTGGACCCATCAACAATGTATACAGACCCTATTCTTCTACACCAAAAAAAAGAAAGAGAACTAGACATGCCAAACATCCCAGAACTGGAAAAAGAAACCATGGGGTTGCCCCCCTTATTGATCCTATAGGACCAGCTGCAGTAAAGCAAGTAGGCAATTACTGGAAATGGAAGAACTTTGGCCCTTAGCTGCCATGCTTAGCTTTCAGTAATGCAGTGAGGATGCGCATGTGATGCCTTCATTTTTATTCTGGGTGAATGCCCATATTTGTTCTATGTGTCCCATTTGGCCTCCTGCACAGGTTCCAATCCTGTTTTGAATACAAAATATACTTAGTTGCTAGCCTGCCCAAATGGCTATTTGCTTGTCTCCATTCCAGTCTCAAAACAGGGGAATCAACTGCATTGTGAATATTTAAAATGTAAGAAGTCAGAACTATTCTCTCTGTCCATTCCTCTCACTTGTCCTTTCTGTGGCATTGGCCATCAGAATGCTATGTACTATCATAGAACCATCATTTTATTTGGTTAGGTAGGTTGTTTCTGCACTGAGTCAGTCTTAATTGGCTCTAGGACCTCACATCAAGGATAGCCACAAGGACACAGTACAACAGCAACAAATATACAAGATATTAAATAACTGCATTAAACATGTCACACAGTACTGGTATAGGTACATGAGAAATGCTGACATTTATGTATTATGCAAGCTAATGTTCCAATCCATCAAATAATGAACAGTATGCTGTACAACTCACCATGATATCTAGTATGCAAAAGCCAATATACATTTTCAGCAAGCTCAGTAAAAATTTAATTTATTTTATGTTGTACTACATAGTTCAAGCAGACATATTATTGGTCCTGAAGAAAATTGCACATTGTGATATATCAGGAGTTCTTTTATTTTGCACAAAACATCATAAAAGAACTCCTGGTATTCACTGATCCTTTTGTTTTGGTCACTACTGCTATCTTGGATCGGTTTCCTGTTTGCTTTTTTGGACATTGTGATATATTCCATTGGATAAACGTAGAGTTATCCAAAGGGTTTTGCACATAAACTTTTGAGACCACGTATCTGTAGTTCTTGAATATCTATGTTCATCATCATCTCTGGATATCTTTTCTGTGGATTCAATAAAAGGAATGAAAAAATACAAACAATCCATTGTTTTTTTATACTGAAATTATGCTGAGGGAAGCTTTCCATTTTACAACACAAAGTTTCAATAAGAGTAAGGTGACTATTTTGCAGTGCTGTACATGAAAAACAGACCAGCCCTCCCTTTCCCAAAATAAAATATATATCCACTATGTACTTCTGCTTGTAGAGAATAGATGATGCTTTACATTATAAGAAAGAATGTTAGAATAAAAAATGGGCTAGAGGTAAAATGTAGTCCATACTACTTCAGGCAGTTAGAATTTAGCCAAATTGACAGGCATTTCTGCAAGGAAATCACTGCTTGTCATGAAGAGCACCCAAACAGAACTGAGTTTGGCGTTCTAGCTATAAAAGCTGAAATCCAGTGGTGGGGCAACATGAGGAATCTACATCATAAGTGACTGTACCTAGTACATAGAAGGTTTCTTTTTTGCTCAGTAATTTAAATGCATCCTTTTTCATTTCTTCTAATAACTTCAACCAAAAAAGCTAAAATAAAAAATGTTCACACAGGCCTTGAATATAGTATTCTGAATATATCCATATATAATCAGGCAGGTGTACAAAGAGATTTGGGGTGGGGGCAGGGGGAAGTATCCCTTAACACATCATTAACAAGAAATGAGCTGCAATTTGAGAGAAGAAAGTAGAATAACTTAAGCATTAAAATTATTTCCAATCATTTAAGTCACATAATTCTGAACACAAAAGCTTTGATCTTGTATAATCCTGTTCAAAGACTGAATTGTAATCAGACTGAAATATATTATGTTGGGAGGCTTCAGCACTAGTGCATGACACAATCTTATTTTCCATTAGTTCATTCTTTGCTGGAAATATAAACACTCTATATGCTTAATAGTCCAAAAAATGAATGTTATTGCATTTTAAGATTAGCCATTAATAAGAATGTTGCTTGTTATTAAAAACCTGCATGCCTGAGGAACCAACTTTAAAAAAAAAAAAACTGCTACCCCGATTTCCAGCATCAACACTATTGAGTAATCAAAACAACATCAGGTCCAATTGTGTCTTTGTAGTAAAGGCAACCAAGTATCCTTTAACAGACCAAAAATAAGGATGTTTACATAGTCCTTTCTGCTGGGATTGATTCTTTTTAATATTCTTCACTGAGGTATGAAGAATTTCTTATTATTACTGTATGCACAGCAGTCTCAGCAAAACCACCCGCTGGAATATTTAAGAGGTATATCTACTAAACCAAAGTTTTCTCTCAAGTAATGCGCATTACCTGATAATTTTAAAGTGTGCATTAAGCACGCAGTTTAGCACACTGTCTGCTACTCTGTTGTGATACAGATTGGGGTCATGTTAAAATGGTCACATTATAGCAATGGTATTCACTTCCAGCCCTTGAGGGCCACCAACAGGTCGGATTTTCAATATATGCCTAATGAATATACATGAAATAGATTTTCATGTAATGGAGGCAAGTACATAAAAAATCTTATGCATATTCATTAGGGATATCCTGAAAATTTGACCTGTTGGCAGCCCTGGAGGGCTGAGAGTGAATACCACTGCATTATACTGAAGATGGCCATTTTAACTCGGCTGCAGCTTCTATGATCCCCTTTAGCCATGCTAACCAGCTTGGTTAGCTTGGCACGAAGGGAATGTGGCATGAGAAGGAAATGGTGGAGCACAATCATAGGAGATCTCTACCAACCCCTCACCCCTAAATCTTCCAATTCCACTCCCCTCCCCTGAGATATTGAACCCCATCCCAAATACAGCATTCCCTGACATTCAAATCCAACTTTTCCCTCTCAGTCAACCCTCCCCAACCCCTCTACCCCTGATCTGTGAAGATAGGCAAGAATTTAAAAAAAAAAACTGTTCTCTACCTATGGAGGTCGTCAACCCCTCCAGCCCTCTGCTGAGATCTCAGACCCACCTACCCATTCATATATATGCAGGTCAACTTATGAAGAAGCTTTTTGGTCCTGGGGATTGGGCACATACATAAGAAGGGGACGGGGGTTTGTGACATCAGCAAGATAGTAGGGGTGTGTTAGTAACTTCCATGGAAGGAAGGTTACAACCTCCTTGAGTAGGGATGAAGCTTCTTCAGGTGACTGAGTGCTGAGGTACATGCTTAGCTCAGGATGACACTGCCTTTTTCCACAAATTAATTGCTAGTATGGTGACTAGCTCAACTTATTAGCAGTTAACTATATCTCCCAAAGTGTAATTAAATTTATCTTAGCAACATAACTAAGACCATGCCCTATTTTGCTAAAGTTAAAATAAACTTGAAGGATAGCAACAATGCATTGAACATAATCTAAGACACAGCATTCCAAATATTCAATACTGAGTAATAAGCTCATTACCATTGTATTTGCATATTTAAATTTGCAGCTGTTTTAGAACATAACAAGAGCACATTCCTTTTTAATGCAGCAGCATTAGCTGCAGTAATATTGCATTTGTGGCCACATTACAGAATATTCACATTTATACATATTAATGCAGCTTAGTAGACAGGCTCCTAAATATCCTTTTTCGATAAAGCTCCTGTAAAATCAAATGCGTAGACAGCTCCAGTCTGGACTTAATTGTATCTTAGACTGCACAGACTGCTTTCCATGTGATTGCAATCTTGTATTGATGAATCAACATGTCTAAAGTGCCTACTCAGGTTACTGGGCATTATTTTCCCACAGACGGCATAGTTGTAAAATGCAAAGGCATTTATAATGCTCCAACGTTACACTGATTTTCAATACTGGCATCAAGTAGGTGCTTTTAAAAGTGGCTGCATACTGTACACCCGATCTTTTGTGCAGGCAGCCAAAAAAGTACAGCGTGCGTACTTGTAAAAGTGGCATTTATGCACGCTATTTTCCACCCCTGTCTGAACACCTCCTCTGAACCTGGCTAAAAGCTCACATGCTCTGGAAAAACCACAAACACTTTTAGTCAGAGGGTGGCAGTTTTTAGACAATCCACTCTCCCAAGTTCTTGTGAGTCTGCCCGCGGGCAGCCCCTCAACCTTACCTGCTTCTCCGAACGCAGCCAGCCAGTCCTCTGCCAACACCATCCCACAGCAAGTTGAGCCGCAATGCTCTGGGCTTCCCCGTGGTCCTAGAGCCGCCGGCGGGAATCTCTACTATCCTCTACCCAGCGCAAACAAATCTACGCCCGATTTTATAACATGCACGCACTGCAGCACGCATGTTATAAAATCTAGGGTCGGCGCGCGTAAGGAGGTGCACAATTGTGCAACTTGCACGCGCCGAGCCACGCAGCCTTCCTCCGTTCCCTTCGAGGCCGTTCCAAAATCGGAGCAGCCTCGGAGGGAACTTTCCTTCCGCCCCCCCCCCCCCCCGCACCTTCCCCTCCCTTCCCCTATCTAACCTGCCCCCCAGCCCTATCTAAAACCCCCTCCTTACCTTTATCGGGAAAGTTACTCCTGCCTCCGGGCAGGCATAACTTGCGTGCGCCGGCTAGTTGCTGGTGCACCATCCCCAGGCACAGCGGCTGTTCCAGAGGCCTCGGTCCCGCCCCCGAAACGCCCCTGGGTCTGCGCCCCACCCCTGGAACACCCCTTTTTCGAAGCCCCAGGACATACGCGCGTCCCGGGGCTTGCACGCGCCACCGAGCCTATGCAAGATAGGCTCGGCACGCAGGGGCAGCTTGGGGCAGCTTTTCGGGGGTTATGCGCTTATGTTACACACATAACCCTTTGAAAATTTGCCCCTTTCTGTATAGCTCTACAAGGTCACTAAGTATTCGCCAACTCCTGTGTCTTCCACCAGTGACTTACTTCTGCAGGGATGTTCACCATCGGCTGCACTTGACTGTCCATATGTGGGGATTCACTGTATACCCAATGGAATCCTCTGCTGTCTTCGAGCCTGTCTCTTGAAGCTTCATCCACCTTAAGTGGCTCCTTGACTCAGTCCTAAAGGGAACTTCATCTTCACAGTCATCTGGGTAATCCCCTTCGACAAAACAATTCCCTGCATAAGTGCCACAGCGACACCTACTGACCATCAAGTTCCTTGAGAATGACTTTACCACCTTATGAAAGCCTGTAGTAACTCCTGGATTTCCTAAGTTGAAACTCTCTCTTTACCAAACTGTAGAGATATCTCTCATCTGACCTTGCAAGCCTGGAAACAGCAATCTTGAGCTTCTTTGTATTTGCCTTCTTCAGTCTTGAATCAACTATCTTCATAAGGTAAAAGTTGCCTCCAGGATCAACTCTCCATCGACTGTGCAATGGTCATTGGACTTCCTAATTTCATCCAAGTTTCATCCAATTTCATCCAATTTCATCCAATTTCATCCAAGTCAATTCAAATTGTTAATTTGGTTCATATGTAATTTTCTATCATTTCATTAGTTTCATTTCCCAAATTAATATGCCTCTTTATTTATGCTATTTAATTTGTTTCCATGAAAGTCAATGGGAAAGCAGTGCATCCAATTTTGGGGGAGGGGGGTTTCTAAATTTAATGAAATTTGCAAGGAGGCATCAGCAACAGAGGGAACAGTAGTCCAAGACACCAAGAGTGGTACAAAGTGGCACCAACAAAGGCATGAATAGCCCAAGGCACCGTGACAGGGGCAAAACAGCCCAAACAGAGGCATCAACACCCCATGGCACCAAAAGGGGGGCAAAAGAAACCAACAACAGTGGCGTGAACACTTTAAGACACCATGAGAGGGGCAAAGACAACCAACAACAGTGGCTCACTGGCTGGTTATCCAAAGTAATCATTTCCTCAAAGTAGCAAACTTATTGTCCTGGATAAGGAAAAAGCCAGAGGAAATATCTGGAAAAGGTCCATAGTGGTCCTGATGTGAAAATTGGTCTTTGCAGCTTTGTATAGATGTAAAAGAGTAATCAAGCCATCTAGACTGCTGGTCAAAATATGACAAATTATGCCTATTGAGGGGAAAGCCAGAAAAATTGTTGGAAGATGTCAATAGCAATCTTGATGTAGCTTCCCCTAAAACATCAATGTGAGAAGGAACCAGAGGGTCAGGTTTGGAGCTTGTATTCCCCTTTGCTGTGTCTTTTCTGATGCTGATACTTGTAGTGGGGGACAAGATCCCCCAGCTTGCCAGTCTTACCTGAAAATATAAAGAAAGGAGAAGAGTAACAGGAGCAGTAGCAGCAATATGCTAAGGCACTGAGTGATGGCAAAAGACATAGCAGCTCTGACATCAATATTCCAAAGCACAAAGTATAAAACTAGGCAGAAAGCACAATGGCATCCACACCCCCAGACATAGTGTGAAGGGTAAGACAGCAAGCATATTGGTCAATATCCCAGACCATAGAGTAAGGGTAAAGTAGGAAGAAGAGTGCCATCAAACCCCAAAGAACAACAGAGTGCAAAGCAAGGCAACAAGCACAGTGGTCACTACCCCAAGGTGGAGCATGAGGGTTAGGGCAGGCAGAAGAGTGGCACCAAAACCCCAAAGTACGGAGTGTAGAGTGGGGCAGCAAGAACAGCGGTAACAATATCCCCAAGATATAGAGTGAAAGGTAAGGCAGGAAGAAGAGTGGCACCAAAACCCCAAAGTATGGAGTGTAGAGTGCGGCAGCAAGAACAGCGGTAACAATATCCCCAAGGTATAGAGTGAAGGGTAAGGCAGGAAGAAGAGTGGCATCAAAACCCCAGGGCATGGAAATAGAGTGAGCCTGCAAGTTGCACAACACAGCAAGGCAGTAAAAAGAGAGAGAGACAGCGGGGGGGGGGGGGGGGGAACAGATTCTGCAACATTGGCCCAATATCACAGCAAGGCACTGAATGAAGAGAGAGGCAAGGTGGGAGAAGCAGGCCAGACAGAAGCAGGAACAGTGGTGCCAAGATCATAAAAACATAAGAAATTGCCATTCAGGGTCAGACCAAGGGTCCATCAAGCCCAGCATCCTGTTTCCAAAAGAGGCCAAACCAGGACACAAGAACCTATCAATTATCCAAACACTAAGAAGATCCCATGCTACTGATGCAATTAATAGCAGTGGCTATTCCCTAAGTAAACTTGATTAATAGCCGTTAATGGACTTCTCCTCCAAGAACTTATCCAAACCTTTTTTGAACCCATCTACACTAACTGCACTAACCACATCCTCTGGCAACAAATTCCAGAGCTTTATTGTGCGTTGAGTGAAAAAGAATTTTCTCCGATTAGTCTTAAATGTGCTACTTGCTAACTTCATGGAATGCCCCCTAGTCCTTCTATTATTCGAAAGTGTAAATAACCGAGTCACATCTACTCGTTCAAGACCTCTCATGATCTTAAAGACCTCTATCATATTCCCCCTCAGCCGTCTCTTCTCCAAGCTGAACAGCCCTAACCTCTTCAGTGTTTCCTCATAGGGGAGCTGTTCCATTCCTCTTATCATTTTGGTTGCCCTTCTCTGTACCTTCTCCATCGCAACTATATCCTTTTTGAGATGCAGCAACCAGAATTGTACACAGTATTCAAGGTGTGGTCTCACCATGGAGCGATATAGAGGCATTATGACATTTTCCGTTCTATTAACCATTCCCTTCCTAATAATTCCTAACATTCTGTTTGCTTTTTTGACTGCTACAGCACACTGAGCCGACGATTTTAAAGTATTATCCACTATGATGCCTAGATCATTTTCCTGGCTGGTAGCTCCTAATATGGAACCTAACATCGTGTAATTACAGCAAGGGTTATTTTTCCCTATATGCAACACCTTGCACTTGTCCACATTAAATTTCATCTGCCATTTGGATGCCCAATCTTCCAGTCTTGCAAGGTCCTCCTGTAATGTATCACAGTCTGCTTGTGATTTAACTACTCTGAATAATTTTGTATCATCTGCAAATTTGATAACCTCTCTCGCCGTATTCCTTTCCAGATCATTTATATATATATTGAAGAGCACCGGTCCAAGTACAGATCCCTGAGGCACTCCACTATTTACCCTTTTCCACTGAGAAAATTGACCATTTAATCCTACTCTCTGTTTCCTGTCTTTTAACCAGTTTGTAATCCATGAAAGGACATCGCCTCCTATCCCATGACTTTTTAGTTTTCGTAGAAGCCTCTCATGAGGGACTTTGTCAAACGCCTTCTGAAAATCCAAATACACTACATCTACCGGTTCACCTTTATCCACATGTTTATTAACCCCTTCAAAAAATGAAGCAGATTTGTTAGGCAAGACTTCCTTTGGGTAAATCCATGTTGAATGTGTTCCATTAAATCATGTCTTTCTATATGCTCTACGATTCTAATCTTGAGAATAGTTTCCAATATTTTTCCCGGCACTGAAGTCAGGCTCACTGGTCTATAGTTACCCGGATCGCCCCTGGAGCCTTTTTTAAATATTGGGGTTACATTGGCCACCCTCCAGTCTTCAGGTACAATGGATGATTTTAATGATAGGTTACAAATTTTAACTAATAGATCAGAAATTTCATTTTTGAGTTCCTTCAGTACCCTAGGATGCATACCATCCGGTCCAGGTGATTTGCTACTCTTTAATTTGTCAATCTGGCCTACTACATCTTCCAGGTTCACAGTGATGTTGTTCAGATCTTCTGACTCATCACCCCTGAAAACCATGTCTGGAACTGGTATCTCCCCAACATCCTCATTAGTAAACACGGAGGCAAAGAATTCATTTAGTCTTTCTGCAATGGCCTTATCTTCCCTAAGAGCCCCTTTAACTCCTCAGTCATCTAATGGTCCAACTGACTCCCTCACAGGTTTCTTGCTTTGGATATATTTTAAAAAGTTTTTATTATGAGTTTTTGCCTCCATGGCCAACTTCATTTCAGTTTCTTTCTTCGCCTGTCTTATCAATGTTTTACACTTAACTTGACAATGCTTATGTTTTATCCTATTTTTTTCAGATGGATCCTTCTTCCGATTTTTGAAGGAAGTTTTTTTGGGCAGAGGAAAAAAAGTTTTTTCTTTTTTAGACGATTTTGTTTTTGGAGCCAAAACTCTCCATTGCAACCAAGAGATAGGCAGGGCAACAGGATCAATCTGGGCAGCAGCAGCAGCAAGAGTGGCAACTGGCATCAACACAGCAAAGCGCTGAGTGCAAAAAGTGTGGATATTGGTTCAATGTGGCTGTGCACTCTGCCCTACTGCCACTCGCATGAGAATTCAAGGAAACTCAACAAAAGGAGATTTATCTTATGAAGACCAACTTTTCCATCAACTCTAGTTCCAGCTGTGAACAATGTGCACTCACTATTTACTCTGTAATTGAGAATACCCATTCACTAGCATGCTGGTTTATGGGTGGAAAAAAAAATCCTGGGCTATCTTGACGATATCTGGCTAGACTGAGGCATTTTGTACCCAGTATGCAAACAGATCTGTGGCCTTGATCTCGATGGGTTCTCCAAAACCTTTATAATAAAATATAAAGCAGAAAGAGCAGAAATGCATATTCATTACCAAATCTAAACTCCAGGTATCAAATCTGCAGACAGTAAATCTCAAAAAACACAATCATTTTCTTTAAACAAATATCTGATGAAAAAAGAAATGTCTTAAGCACTTTTCTAAAAGTCTTTATAAAAGTGACAAGATGCAAAACTTCAAGTAACAAGCTCCACAAAGTTGGTCCAGTTATTAAGAAGACTCTTTCATGGATCTTTACCAGTCATACATGGTGTTAGGATCCCCAGCTGCGCAGGACTGCATCTGGGTCTCCTCACCTGCGCCAGTCAGAGGCCCAGCTCAGACCTCTCCGTTGCCACTCCTGGCGTCCGCCATCACCCCCGGTCTGCTCTCGCAGCGCCCCAAATGCCGCCAACTCCAGCAGCTCATGGTCACCTCTCTAGGCACACGCACACGCTGAGTCACAGGATTTAAACATAGAAACATAGAAATGACGGCAGAAGAAGACCAAACGGCCCATCCAGTCTGCCCAGCAAGCTTCACACATTTTTTCTCTCATACTTATCTGTTTCTCTTAGCTCTTGGTTCTATTTCCCTTCCACCCCCACCATTGAAATATCTAGCTTGATTAGTTAGGGGTAGTAGGGGTAGTAACCGCCGCAATAAGCAAGCTACACCCATGCTTATATGTTTTACCCAGACTATATTATACAGTCCTTATTGGTTGTTTTTCTTCTCCCCTGCCGTTGAAGCAGGGAGCCATGCTGGATATGCGTCGAAAGTGAAGTATCAGACACATTTGGTTTGGGGTAGTAACCGCCGTAACAAGCCAGCTACTCCCCGCTTTGTGAGTGCGAACCCTTTTTTCTTCTCCCCTGCCGTTGAAGCAGAGAACTATGCTGTATATGCAGTGAAGGTGAAGCATCAGGCTTATTTGGTTTGGGATAGTAACCGCCGTAACAAGCCAGCTACTCCCCTCTTTGTGAGGGGAGTAGCTGGCTCCCCTCTTTGTGAGGGCCCTCTTTGTGAGGGCCAGTGGCAGTATAAGTCCCCCGCAGCCCGGGATAATGATGTCAGGCTAGGCGGGTATGTAAACCCTGCCTTTCTGTTTCCACTTCGCCTCAGCAATGGATCCTGCTCTTCAGAGAGTATGAGTTGTCTGCATTCCTGATCCTAGCGTTCGTGACCCTGCCTTGCCTTGTTCCTGATTCCTGGTTCCATCGTTCCTGTTCCTTGTCTCCGGTTCCCGCCTTACTCCTCGTCCTTTTGGATTGATTTCTCGGTTCTGAATCCTTGCCTGGTATTCAACTCTGCTTGATCTCTGCCTGCCTTGACTCCTTGCTTGGTTTTTGACTCCACCTGTCCTGACCCCTGGCCCGGCCTGCCGACTCCGCTGATTGCTGCCTGCCCCAACCTCCGTTCTGTTCCTGGATCTTCTGTCTGCTGCCAGCCTCGACCCCTGGATTCATCTGACACTGCTTCAGCCCTCGTCTTCTGGTCCCATGCTTGGAAGACCCGCGCCTAAGTCCTGCCGGCCCCAGTACCCAAGGGCTCAACCTGCGGGGAACGAGGGTTGGTATATGTGAAGGTCCAGTTGGGTCTTCTCTCCCAGAACCGCTGCCCACAATGAGGACCTCCAAGGGCAATGCCCTGTAGGTAGCAACAACCTCTCCTCGGCTTAAGGGTCCACTTTTCCAACACATGGTTAACAGAAGGGATATCTAACAGCCCTTTCTGTGAAGATCTTAATGAATGTGTGGGAATGTAGATGCACAGCATAGACTTCATCCAGGGAAATGAATCCTCAGTGAGCATTGTATGAACAAACATAGCAGTTTTAAATTTGACTCGACACTCTATTGGAAGCTAATGGAAGTCCTTCAAAACAGGAGTGTTGTGTGCTCTTATATCTTGTCCTGATATCAGTCTTGCCACAACATTAGAACATAAGAACATAAGAAATTGCCATACTGGGTGAGACCAAGAGTCCATCAAGCCCAGCATCCTGTTTCCAACAGTGGCCAATCCAGGCTACAAGTACTTGGCAAGTACCCAAAAACTAAGTATATCCCATGCTACTGATGCTAGTAATAGCAGTGGCTATTTTCTAAGTCAACTTGATTAATAGCAGGTAATGGACTTCTCCAAGAACTTGTCCAAACCTTTTTTGAACCCAGCTACACTAACTACACTAACCACATCCACTGGTAACAAATTCCAGCATTTAATTGTGCGTTGAGTGAAAGAGAGTTTTCTCCGATTAGTTTTAAATGTGCTACATGCTAACTTCATGGAGTGCCCCCTAGTTCTTCTATTATACGAAAGAATAAATAGAAGAACTAGGGGGCATTCTACAAAATCCTGGAGAGCAAGTAGCAGATGCTGGTAAATCAATAAAAATGGAATTCCAATAATCTAGGCTAGGTAATATTAGTGCTTGTACTATAGACTGAAGTTAAGAATGGTCCAATAATTGTTCTAATTGTCACAAAAGGTGCAGTTTAAAAAAATCATTTTTATGGTGCCTCTGATTTAATCATGCATATGCAAGTTTTATTGAGAATTGCACTTAGGTTTTTTGTGTGAGTTATCACGGAATCTCAAGATTCTCAAAGCATTTTGTCACCACCTTTGATACTGCCTGCCTCTTGCCCCAGGACAGTAATACAAAAACCTCCTCCATCTGCTCCATAATGACTTTCCGCTGACATGAGAGTGGGGGCAGTTGGCCTCCCACTTCACTGGGGGAAGGGGATGGGGGTCAACTTGGGAGGTAGACTCTTTTTCTATGGCTTTCCTGCTACTGTTTTGAGTTGAGAAAAAAGTCTCCAGATTAGTAATAGCCTTCCCTAAAATCAACAGTAATGGATGTTGGTTTTACAAATGATACTGTATACCACTGTTTAAAAAAAGACCTAGTTTCTTTCCTCTGCTAAAAACCTTCTGATGGGAAATGCATTCTGCAAAATGGTGATGTTCCATATCTCTAAAGTGCTTCCACATCTCTGATGTCTTGTGGGATCCCCTGTCCAAATCTGTGAGTGTTGTTGCTAGGGACCCTTCCTCGGATTCGCAAACTATGATCGCAGCTTCATCCGAGATTTCTCCAAACTAGCCGCACCCATCACAGCTCTGACCCGCAAGGGGTCTAATGTTAAGACATGGCCCGTCGAAGCAGAGATGGCTTTTCAATCCCTCAAGAGGTCCTTCCTGCAGAAACCTTGCCTCAGACACCCAGACCCTCGACTTCCAATACACTGTGGAGGTGGATGCCTCCTCCGAGAGAATAGGAGCTGTTCTTAGTCAACATGATTCAGGGGGTACACTACACCCCTGTTCCTTCTTTTCAAAGAAATTCTCTCCAGCAGAGCAAAACTATTCTATTGAGGATAAGGAGCTATTAGCCATCAAGCTTGCGTTTGAAGAATGGCGTCAGTGGCTGGAGGGGGCCCAGCACCGTATTTCTGTGTACCCAGACCATAAGAATCTAATACACCTGCAACAAGCTCAATGACTGAACCCCTGCCAAGCTCAATGGGCTCTCTTTTTCACCCGGTTCAATTTCGAACTTCGCTACTGACCCGCCAGTAAGAACATAAGAGCGGATGCTCTCTCCCATTCCTTCTCCTCTGAAGATCAAGAGGAATCTGTTCAAACCATTCTGGACCCAGCCTGCGTCATCCTTTCGGTCACCCAGACCATTCCTCCAGACAAGACTGTAGTCCCCAAGAGACTCTGCAGCAAGGTCCTAGCCTGGGCACATGACTCCCATGTCGCCAGCCATCCTGGTCGGGCAAGGACTCAGAACCTTCATCAAAAATTCTACTGGTGGCCAGAGATGAGCAAGGATATCCGTGCCTTTGTCGACTCTTGCCCCACCTGTGCCCAACAAAAAACCCCGGTGGGGAAACCCTGGGTTTACTGCAACCATTACCGGCTCCCATGGAACCCTGGACCCACATCTCCATGGATTTTATAGTGGACCTCCCTGCCTCTGAGGGCTACATGGTGATCTGGGTGGTGGTCGACTGCTTTTCTAAAATGGCGCACGTCATGCCCTTACCCGGTCTTCCATCTGCTCTTTGTCTGGCCCAGTTATTCATACAACACATTTTCCGTCTTCATGGCTTACCAAAGCTAACTATTTTTTTACTATTTGTGCCTATATTGTAAACTGTTGTGATGGTAAATAACTTAACGACGGTATAGAAAAGATTTTAAATAAAATTAAATAAAATAAATATCAAGTCCAAGAGGTTCTTGACGTGAGAAAACGGGGACACAAATGGGAATACCTCCTAGCCTGGGAGGGTTTCGGCCCTGAGGAAAACTCGTGGGAACTCTCCACTAATATTCTTGACAAGGATCTTATTAAGCGATTCCATACTGACCACCCCGGGAAGCCCAGACCTTCAAGGGGGAGGCCTAAAAGGAGGATACTGCTTAGGGCCTCTGACCGCGGCTTCCTGCGCCTGATCGCCCTTCCTTACCGGTGCAGCGCAGCATCCTCCAGCTCCGCGTCGTCTGCTGCAGCGGCTAGCCACACTTGGGGCGCTGCCTCTCACTCCTCTCTCCCCCTGCACCTGCAGGCCCATACACCCAGGCCTTCCCAATGCGCTGCCATTCCTGCTCTTGATTTAAAGGAACCACAGCAGGAAATTGCCATGGTTCCTCCCCTTTGCCTTGCCCAGCCTTTTGCTACTTAAGGCAAGGTCTGGCTCTCAGACCTTGCCTTGGCTTCTGCTCAGGTTCTGTTTCTTGTTCCTCTGCCTTAGTCCTTGTTCCTGCTCTTCGACCTTCCGGAATTTGACCTTCGCCTGGAAACCCGACTACGAGATTTGCCGCCTGTCCTGACTTACGTCTGGAAACCGAACTACAAGATGATCTGCCGCCTGCCCTGACCTACGCCTGGAAATCCGTCTACGAGATCCACCACCTGGCTTGTCCTATGCCTGGCCTTCTTCATCAAGTGCTACGGCCTGTCCAACTTCCTGAATTCCTTCAGCTTCATCTCCACAGCCTTCAGAGACCCCACGTAAGTCTAGCCAGCCCCAGTACCCATGGGCTCAACCTGAGGGGAATGAGGGCTGGTAGTGGTGAAGCTCCAGCCCAGCCTCACCTTCCGACAGTGGGGACCTGGAGAGGTTTCCTTCAAAGGCTGCGTCAACTCGACTTCAGGCAAGGGGTCTACCTGCATAGCCACAACACATTGGGAATGTTATTTCATTCCCTACAGTTGCAGGCATATATTATATATGCTGATGACGTTCACATTGTGGTTCCCCTAAGCAAAAATAGGGTAGGGGATGTGGCAGAATTAGAATCTAAATTGGAAATATTGTCAAAGTGCTTTTTGTAAAGTCAATTAAAATTAAAAGTTTAAAAGACAGAGCTTTGGGGAATAGGTGGAGATAAAAAGGATTTTCAAACAGTGACTATGATGATTGGTTTGGATAAAGTGACTTCAGTGGGAGAGGTACGAGACTTAGGGGAGAAGTTAGATTCTAATTTTCTAATGGAATCCCAGATATCACAGTTACTTCTTGATATATACTATGGGGCGGATTTTAAAAGGCGCGCGAATAGCCTACTTTTGTTTGCGCTCCAGGCGCAAACAAAAGTACGCTGGATTTTAGTAGATACGCGCGGAGCCGCGCGTATCTGCTAAAAACCTGGATCGGCGCGCGCAAGGCTATGGATTTTGTATAGCCAGCGCGCGCCGAGCCACGCAGCCTACCCCCGTTCCCTCCGAGGCCGCTCCGAAATCGGAGCGGCCTCGGAGGGAACTTTCCTTTGCCCTCCCCTCACCTTCCCCTCCCTTCCCCTACCTAACCCACCCGCCCGGCCCTGTCTAAACCCCCCCCTTACCTTTGTCGGGGGATTTACGCCTCCCCGCGACCTGGGGGCGGGTACGGAGGGCGCGGCCACGCCCCCGGACCGCCCCGGGCCGTAGCCATGCCCCCGTACCCCCCCAAAACGCTGCCGACACGCCCCCGAAACGCCGCGGCGACCGGGCCCGCCCCCGACACGCCCCCCTCGGAGAACCCCGGGACTTACGCGAGTCCCGGGGCTCTGCGCGCGCCGGGAGGCCTATGTAAAATAGGCTTCCCGGCGCGCAGGGCCCTGCTCGCGTAAATCCGCCCGGTTTTGGGCGGATTTACGCGAGCAGGGCTCTGAAAATCCGCCCCTATAGGTTGAAGATCGTAAAAGACTTAATCCATTTTTATAAATGGCTGTGTTTAAGATGGTTATTCAAATCTTGATTATGTCCCAGATAGATTATTGTAAGCTTCAGGTGGTACAATATACATAGTGGCCTAGTTAGTGATGGGAGTATCCCATACAAGAACAAATTAAGCCACTTTTGTTTAAATTACATTGGTTGCCCATAAACAAACTTACCTAATTTAAGATCATAATATTGACTTTTCGGATACTGAGAGGAAAGGGATCAGAGATTTTACTGAAAAAAATTGAATCGGTATGCACATACACAAACATTGCAATCTAGTCAGGTGGCACTGTTGATGGTATCTGGTTTTAAAGATTTAAGGCACACCCAGTTGCGAGCAAGGGATTTTTCAACTGTTTCCACAATATTGTGGAATTGTCTACTGGTAGAGGTCAGAATGGAGCAAAATTATATGACTTTCCACAAAAAAATCAAAACACGGTTATTCTTACAGACATACTATGGCAAAAAATAATCTGGCTATAATCAAGATCACCTCCCCAAAATAATTTTTATGTTATTATATTTCAATGTTTTATTGCAAACATACATATTTTAAATATATTTTCAGTTCATTTACCAAAGCTTCATATCAAATGCACAATTATACAATCATTATTAAATCAATTAACAATCCCATTACCAAAAAATAAAATCAATACACTCATTCTTGAAGCACTTGCCCATACACTATAATCACATACACCAAACATACAACCATCCTTAAAATCTCACAAATACCTATTGATAGTGAAGTGAAAAAAACTTATTTTAACCAAGGGGCAACATCAAATGATGATTCAATAGCTTCTAATGCTGATTTTTGATTCAGATAACACCAGCTTCTAGATATTGCCCAAAGAAAGGACTTCCCGAATCACGTATATTATCTTCAAGCACATTTCCAATCCAAATGAGGTAATTTCTCCAGAGTGGACTTCCAAGACTAAATAGTGTCCCTCATGTAATGTCCTTCCAAGGGCCTTTGTTTTGCCTCATGCAAGAAGCTGCTTCAGGGATACTATATGTAAAATACAAAACACAAACATTATCCCCAACATCAAAAAACACTTTGGGCCGAATTTTAAATCAGTTTCGCGCGTAAAACCCGGGCCTTATGCACACTGGGCCAATTTTCAAAGGGCCCGGCCATGTGCGTAAACCCCTAGGACGCATGTAAGTCCTGGGGTTAGTGAAAGGGGTGGTCTGGGGGGACAGGGTGGGGCTAGAGGCGCCCGGCACAGCAGCCATTTGCTGCTGTGCTGGGGGATTGTGTGCCGGCAGGGTGCCGGTGCGCACAACTTGCTCCTGATCAGAAGCAGGAGCAAAAGGTAGGATAAAGATTTTGGGAGGATTTAGGATAGGGATAGGGATAGGGGGAAGGCAGGCTAAGGGAAGGGGACGGGAGGGCAGGCTAGGGGGTTGGGAAGTTCCCTCCCAGTCCGCTCCTTGATTGGAGGGGACTGAGAGGGAACTAGGGAGGACCCCGATGCGTCGCCATGCGAATTTGCAAAATTATTCCCCCCTTGCGCACGCCAACCCAGCATTTTATAACATGCATGCACCAGCGCACGCATGTTATAAAATCGCGTGTCCATGTGTGGATGCCGGGTAGTGCGCGCACATGGACGCGCGCATGCAGTTTTTTAAAATCTACCCCTTTATATTCACAAAAGAACTTACCATCCATTTATTCTAGTTCTGAAAACATCTTCCTGTTTGCCCTCCACTAGCACAACCAAAAAACACTGCAGTGCCACACTGAAAAATAAATACAACCATCACTTATAAAAAACATATCTAACACCCGACATCAAAATAATTTATCTCAAACACGCCCTTAGATAAATTTTGGTAAATTAATTAAGAATACATTTAAAATCTGTTCGAAATAAAACATTGAATTATATTTTAAAGGGTATTATTCATTGGAAGATATTAATATTGTTACAGACAAAATTTTTAATGGGTTGTTAAGAAGAGGAAATGGTAGATTGAAATCAGATGTGATGGTGTTGCCATAATTGTGTAGTCATGTTTTATGTATTTTTAGTCTTTTATTATGCTTGTGATTTGTATGCCACTTTGTGCAATTTAATTAAATCAGGGAGGCAGATTTTAAATTTGTCAAATAAATAAATAAATAGATCGAAATGTCTATGCCAAATTCCAATGGCTGCTCATCAGATATCACACTAAATATATTTTAGTAATATCACTAGATATCACACTAGTAATTAGGTTCTCCAAACTCTCCTCATCTACCAGATTTTCAGTATCTTCTTTCTCTAGCTCTTCAAATACCTCACAAGATTCATCTGAATTAGTCGTTTCGTGAAAGATATGCTACAGACACTGGTCAGAAGGGAACATGCAGCACTGTGCTGTCTTGAGCTGATGTCTCATCCTCCCCTACTTCTGCTGCCATCATCATCATCTGCCTTCTGCTGCCCTTGCACCATAGCAATAGTGAAGATGGGAGCAGACAGTGCTTTCCATTTCTCACCCAACCTTGCATCTCTAGCAAGTTTCCTCCTCTTAAAAATGCCTGTCTTGATCTTAGCAGGGGTGGTTCCTAATCCTTATGATCCTACACCTCTCAATAGTATCACTGATTCTTGTGCTGGCCCTCTCTGGAGGAAGAACCTTCCCTCTTTTTTTTCCTCTTGATGCCAGTGACATGATGGAATATTAAAACAGATCACTAGTGGGTAGGGGCTTTTAGTGTTACAATGTACACCCTAATGTGAACATACACAGACAACATACCAGGCTGCAAGAGTCACACACATAATAATTAGTATACTGTCACTGACTCCTACAGAGAGAAAGCAAACTACCTCTTATGACAGTCTCTGGACATTCTCTACATGCTGCAAGAGTTAATATTTAACTTTCCTACAGACATTGACAAAGGCTGTCTGCGTTAATGCTAGTCTTACCCTTTTCAAATATACTGTAACCCTCTGAAAAAGATTTTACAGTTTCTCCTACTGCTACTACTCTAAACCACAACTACCAATACAGTGGCAGTGACTGTAACAGCACCCCTTACTTTCTCCTCTAAATCTAAATCCAAATCCATTTTTATAAACTTTTTTTTTAACTCTGAACTTTGAAACAAGGAACTTCAGAATCGCTGCCTCTGAGATTCAAAAGAGGAGTGACCTGTGGGTAAAAAGTAGAACAGAGGAAGAGGAAAAGAGATGATACCCATACAGTGTTGCCAAATACACTTAAATTTATGGACAGCCCATAAAACTGAGCAAAAAAGGAACTCTCCATAAGGTCCCTAATAGTCTATATTCTGCCCCAAAATTTGTGGATGGTTGGCAACACTGAATGCATTCCTTACCAGCTCCATTTGAGGTCAGTTACGATCCAGAAGGGACCTATTTTGATCTGTGTGGACTTGTAGTCTTGCTTTTCTTAGGAAACTCAATAGGGAGACCAGAACTACAAGTCTATGCAGACAATGAGATAAAACCAAGACTGGGGTCAAAAGTGTTATGGGAAGACAAGAAGAAGGTGGGAGGGAAGAAGCAAGGGTACCAAAAGGGAAAGTATAGAGATGAGACAATATTCTGTAAGTACAGCTGCTATAGATTTAACTGGAATTGCCTAGCTGCCAACAACAATCAGCTAGATTGAAACTGGCCCTGGCCAATGTATTCAGCTCAGAAGCTGACATGCAGAAAACTCATGAAAAGTTGGCACAATAACTTCAAAATTCTTGGTTGGTGATAAAATTATGAGTGTAAGATATATATATTGGCTATAGAAGCCACTCCCACTACAAAGCTCGAATATGTTTGCATGACTAGAAGTGAATTTCAAAGAAATATAGTGAAACATCCTTTTGCAAGCAAGAATAAAAATGATCCCAAATATCTTTCAATGATGCTTATTTACTAAAACTTATTCCCATATTGTATCCATGGGGGAAATACTTAAAAAATGACCCCTCAATGTTTTTCCAACTTTATTTGCCTACCAAATTGGTATAAATCAAACCTTTATAATGTTTGTCATATATTTTTGGTAACTTGTCCAATGTCATTAGGAAATTAGATTCTGTACTGCACTCCATATAACAAAAGAAGGGTTACTAATGTCCACATTAAAATTTATTAACTGAATCTCCTCACATAAAATGCTTGACTGGGCAAATCTAAAATCTTTAGTCTTTTTTAGACTCAGAGCACATTCTCTTATCATCATAGCCACATTCCACAAACAATACAAATATTTTTTTTGGTGGGGGAAGAGATGCCAGTTTCAAAATCTCCCTCATTTTTATTATTGAAGGTACAATATTACAGTTTGCTCCTTCATTCAGTATATTTGCATAAGAAGAAACTATTTGGAGCCAGGAGGCCACATAAAATGTTGAAAAAGTCTGGCACTGTTGAGGTTGAGTCTCAGTCTCTCAGGTTAGGATTCACATTGCAAAGATGGGTTAAGCAGGTAGTATAGTGGACCCTGGCCAAAGGCAGAAGGGCATTTTGCTTTTTTTCTAGAGCTAGAACAGGAGATTACCCATCTGGACTGCCCTCTGAGAACCCTGCTCCTCACTACCCAGATTGCTAGTCATAGATCTCCATCTGTATTTCCAATAATGTCCACACATAGGTATATTACAAACAATTAAACTTTTATTTAGGAGTTAACTAACAGAAGAAATATTTACTAGTTAGAAAAGGATAGGATAGGATAGGAAAGGATATTCTGTTGAAAAGAGTTCTCAGGCTTTCACAGCCAAAATGCTGTTTCAAAGCCAATTTCAGTTACCTAGTACTAACCAGTTACCTCACCCCAGGAAATCACCCCGGGCTCTCTGAAGGTTACAAAATTATCATGATGTCAACCCTTTGTGGAGCTAGGATGTCCCATCTTTTCAAAGATTCATAACTCACTTTCCCATAGGTCAGTATAACCCATGGTCTCCTCTTCCCAATGACCAAAGAAATTCACTCCCCAGAATCTTCCTGTTTTCTTACAATGTAAATTTCTCAGTACTCACTCACAGCATCCCAGATGATCTCCCTCACCACTTTCAGTAGCTCTGCATTCACTCCATCCATTCTTCAGACTCATCCTTCAGGACCTGGTACGGGGATGTCCCTAGATTTTCGCCACTCGCCCTTTGAGGAATCTCTACTCCTCTGCTCCTCCATGGACTGTAAAGCTAAATTCTTCTCCATATTTTCCTCCTATGGGTAAACCCATGCTGGGTCCCCTGCTAGTTCCCCATAAGAATTTATCTTCAGCATCAAGCCTTGAGGGTAAATGCCACTGCAGGTCCATCTCTTAAAAAGGAGGAGTCCCTGGACTCACCAGCTTTGGCTGGACATTCCCTTCTTTTCCTACTCCATCTTGGAGTCTCTTTCCCACCAAACTCTGCCCCAGTTTTTATAGATTCATAATCATCCCCCTAAAAGATCGACTTACACGTCCTTTTATAGGAATCACCATTATAAACTCCCATCATGAAAATTCATATAGAACTTCCCATTAAGTTGTAACCCTCTGTCCATTTGGGGTCACCTTCTCTGCTTCGGGGAGCCTGGGGTAACTCTCCCAAAGTGAGGACATTAATCTCAGTTGGGTCATGGGCTGGGGGCAACTAAACTGCAAGGCAAAACTGAATGTAGGGCACACACACAAGCAGTTAAAAAAAACCAAACACTGTCCACATCCAAATTGGCTCCAAAAAGAAAGGCTAGTTTATTAAAGTATCTTCAGTTACTGTACAAAAAAGTACAGCTTTCAGCTTCACAGCAAATCCAGCAAGACTTTGCTCTCAGCCTCCCAGACAGCCTTAAACAACTTGTTACAGTCTATATATACCTCTCTTCAGCCTGTACCAGGTCACACTGTTTAAATTTTCTCAAACCCAGTAAACCTCAATGTACTCACTTTAGATCTCAGATACCTGCCAGCTACTCACTTCCCCTTGTTGCAGGAGGAAACGGGAGACTTTCAACCCTATTTCCAGGATCCAACCAGGCACAAGGTTTTCTTTTCTGGTCCCTTCACAGTTCCTTTCCTTTCCTACTTTTAACTCTTAAATATGATTTCCAGATGCTTCACATAGGCTCCCTGAGACACTATTGGAGTATCTCTGCCAAACTCTCTCCTCTTTTCCCCTGAAACCATTGGAGAGGATCCCAGTTGCTGCCTTCTCTTCACATGAGGACTCTGGGAGAACCCTCACTCTTGCTTTAAGCAGGGTTATATTTCCTGCTCAAACCCAGCTCCTAGGGGCTGAACTAGTCTGTCTGTCAAAGTGTTACCATACATGCACTCTGACCAACAGATAACCACTTACTAGCTGGAACCTTTCCTGCTCTTTTGTCCCCTCTAGTAAGAACATAAGAACATGTCATACTGGGTCAGACCAAGGGTCCATCAAGCCCATCATCCTGTTTCTAAAAGTGGCCAATCCAGGCCATAAGAACCTGGCAAGTACCAAAAACTAAGTATATTCCATGTTACTGTTGCTAGTAATAGCAGTGGCTATTTTCTAAGTCAACACAATTAATAGCAGGTAATGGACTTCTCCTCCAAGAACTTATCCAATCCTTTTTTAAACACAGCTACACTAACTGCACTAACCACATCCTCTGGCAACAAATTCCAGAGTTTAATTGTGCCTTGAGTAAAAAAGAACTTTCTCCAATTAGTTTTAAATGTGCCACATGCTAACTTCAAGGAGTGCCCCCTAGTCTTTCTATTATCTGAAAGAGTAACTAACTGATTCACATTAACCCGTTCTAGACCCCTCATGATTTTAAACACCTCTATCATATCCCCCCTCAGCCATCTCTTCTCCAAGCTGAACAGTCCTAACCTCTTTAGTCTTTCCTCATAGGGGAGCTGTTCCATTCCCTTTCTCATTTTGGTCGCCCTTTTCTGTACCTTCTCCATCTCAATTATATCTTTTTTGAGATGTGGCGACCAGAATTGTACACAGTATTCAAGGTGCAGTCTCACCATGGAGCGATACAGAGGCATTATGACATTTTCTGTTTTACTCACCATTCCCTTTCTAATAATTCCCAACATTCTGTTTGCTTTTTTGACTGCCGTAGCACACTGAACCGATGATTTCAATGTGTTATCCACTATGACGCCTAGATCTCTTTCTTGGGTGGTAGTTCCTAATATGGAACCTAACATTGTGTAACTATAACATGGGTTATTTTTCCCTATATGCATCACCCTGCACTTATCCACATTAAATTTCATCAGCCATTTGGATGCCCAATTTTCCAGTCTCAGAAGGTCTTCCTGCAATTTATCACAATCTGCTTGTGATTTAACTACTCTGAACAATTTTGTATCATCTGAAAATTTGATTACCTCACTTGTCGTATTTCTTTCCAGATCATTTATAAATATATTGAAAAGTACGGGTCCCAATACAGATCCCTGAGGCACTCCACTGCCCAACCCCTTCCACTGAAAAAATTGTCCATTTAATCCTACTCTTTGTTTCCTGTCTTTTAGCCAGTTTGTGATCCATGAAAGGACATTGCCACCTATCCCATGACTTTTTACTTTCCCTAGAAGCCTCTCATGAGAACATAGTCAAACGCCTTCTGAAAATCCAAATATACTACATCTACGGGTTAGCTTTTATCTACATGTTTATTAACGCCTTCAAAAAAGTGAAGCAGATTTGTGAGGCAAGACATGCCTTGGGTATGGCCATGCTGACTTTGTTCCATTAAAGCATGTCTTTCTATATGTTCTGTGATTTTGATAATTAGAACACTTTCCACTGTTTTTCCTGGCACTGAAGACAGGCTAGCTGGTCTGCAGTTTCCCGGATCACCCCTGGAGCCCTTTTTAAATATTGGGGTTACTTTAGCCACCCTCCAGTCTTAAGGTACAATGGATAATTTTAATGATAGGTTACAAATTTTTACTAATAGGTCTGAAATTTCATTTTGTAGTTCCTTCAGAATCCTGGGGTGTATACCATCTGGTCCAGGTGATTTACTACTCTTCAGTTTGTCAATCAGGCATACCACATCTTCTAGGTTCACTGTGATTTGGTTCAGTCCATCTGAATCATCACCCATGAAAACCTTCTCCGATATGGGTATCTCCCCAACATCCTCTTCAGTAAACACTGAAGAAAAAAATAATTTAATCTTTCCATGATGGCCTTATCTTCTCTAATTGCCCCTTTAACCCCTCAATCATCTAACAGTCCAACTGACTCCCTCACAGGCTTTCTGCTTTGGATATATTTTAAAATGTTTTTACTGTGAGTTTTTGCCTCTTCGGCCAACTTCTTTTCAAATTCTCTCTTAGCCTGCCTTATCAATGTCTTACATTTAACTTGCCAACGTTTATGCATTATCCTATTTTCTTCTGTTGGATCTTTCTTCCAATTTTTTAATGAAAATCTTTTGGCTAAAATAGGTTCTTTCACTTCCCCTTTTAACCATGCCGGTGATCGTTTTGCCTTCTTTCAACCTTTCTTAATGTATGGAATACATCTGGACTGGGCTTCTAGGATAATATCTTTTAACAATGACATGCCTCTTGCACACTTTTTACTTTTGTAGCTGCTCCTTTCAGTTTTTTTCTAACTATTTTTCTCATTTTATCAAAGTTTCCCTTTTGAAAGTTTAGTAAGAGAGTAAGATTTGATTTACATTGAATGTAAGAATATCGGTATATAAAAATTAAAAATAAATAAAATAAATAAATTTGTACCCTGGTATAGCATTGTCCCATTGGTTATCCTCCTTCCACCATGTCTCTGAGATGCCAATTAAGTCTATGTCATCATTCACTGCTATACATTCTAATTCTCCCTTCTTATTTCTTAGACTTCTGGCATTGGCATACAAACATTTCAAAGTTTGCTTTTTATTTGTATTTTCATTCTGCTTTTTAATTGATAGGGGTAAGTTAGAATTTTTTAGCTCAGGTGAGTTTTTAGTTACAGGCACTTGGACTACTTTTCTTATTATTGGAACCTCACTGTCATGATGCCCTAATTCTAATGCGTCATTAGTATCCTTTGAAGATACTTCCCTCCAAACCATGTGCTGCTGAGCGACTGTCAGCTTCCCCCTTTGTTCTAGTTTAAAAGCTGCTCTATCTCCTTTTTAAAGGTTAGCACCAGCAGTCTGGTTCCACCCTGTTAAAGTGGAGCCCATCCCTTCAGAAGAGACTCCCCCTTCCCCAAAAGGTTCCCCAGTTCCTTACAAAACTGAATCCCTCTTCCTTGCACCATCGTCTGATCCATGCATTCAGACTCCGGAGCTCTGTGCGTGGACCAGGGAGCATTTCGGAGAATGCTTCCCTGGAGGTTCTGGATTTAAGCTTTCTACCTAAGAGCCTAAATTTGGCTTCCAGAAACTCCGTCCCACATTTTCCTATGTTGTTGGTGCCCACATGTACCACAACAGCTGGTTCCTCCCCAGCACTGTCTAAAATCCTGTCTAGGTGATTCATGAGGTCCACCACCTTCGCACCAGGTAGGCATGTACCAGACAATCCTCACGCCCACCAGCCACCCAGCTGTTTGGGTGGCTGACAGCCAACCTAGCCCTTCCCTCCTGGGCAGTAGGCTTTGGAGACACATCCTCAATGCAAAAGGACAATGCACCACCTGGAGAGCAGGTCCTTGCTGCAGGATCATTTCCTGCTGCACCAGGTTGATGCTCTCTGATCATGAGACCTTCTTCCTCCAAGGCAGCACCAGGGCTGCCAGTCTGAAGCTGGGATTTGGCTACTATGTCCCTGAAGGTCTCATCTATATACCTCTCTGTCTGCCTCAGCTCCTCCAGGTCTGCCACTCTAGCCTCCAGAGATCGGACTCATTCTCTGTGAGATAGGTGCTCTTTGCATTGGGCGAAATCACATTAGCTTCAATACATTCTCTACACATTACACTCTGCAATTGTTTCTGTGGCACATGGGGGCCACAAAGTAATATACAATAGGAGGTTTGTCTTATGTGGTTCACTGGTACTACACACAGTAATGTTTTCCAGTTTTCCCAAAGAGAAAATTTGAGGCTCCCCCATCCGATGTCTCTCCAAGGCCACGACAGGGACCCGGTTTAAGGGATCCAACACATAAAAGGCATCAAGATGGTACACTTACCATTACACAATCAGTTGGAAAAATTAAAAACTTTTAGATTTTTTAGACAGTGAACTCAAAGGTAAAATTTGTGTCTTAATGAACGTAGTGGTTGCATAATATTTTCCATTATCTTTTTCAATTCCCAATACCTTAGATTTATTTATACAAATGAAAATTGACAGTTTATGGCTTTCAAAATCTGGCTAGTACTAGTGTTGGTAAATGGACTGAATTTAGTTTATGTTCATGAAAAGCTTTTAAATTAGTTTAGAAGCCAATTTTCAAAGTATTTAGAAAGCCAGTTTTGGGAAATAGGCTCCTAAAATAGCCTTATTGTAAATTTCTTATGGGTGAGTGCCTAAATTTAGGAACCTAATTTATATAAGCTGCTAAATATAGAGTCATAAAAAGTGGATGGCTACAGAGATGGAGTTAGGGTAGGGAAAAAATAACATGGATTTTCAGGATTTGGCACTTAATTTACCCCTAGATGCATCAAGCCGTGATGTTTTAATGCAGTAATTGGGTGATGCTTCAAGCCACGGTAGTGCTCTATCATGTGTTATATCATGTGATATTTTGCATCTCTCCACCCAGATTTCCTCCCCTATTACAATGATCTTTATGTATGTATAATGTTTTGATTATTTGCTTATTTTTGTTTTACTTATTTGTTTGTTGTAAACTGCATTGGGTGGTATTTTGATGGACACGAAAGGTGGTATATAAACTACAGATTAGAGTATGAAATGTAAACAATCATTTTAGTCTTTTTGCCCTTAGATTGAGCTAACATCACAAACAAAGCATACTTACTGTGGATTCCCCGTCTTTTTCTGTAGGGACCACCATCACCTGAGCAATTCTGCATGACTGAAAAGGAAGAATTAATCTTATCCATGGGGAAATGAGTTAGCTAATGCATTTCATGACTTAAACCAAAGCAGGCCCAGAATGCTTTACTACACACACATTTTTGCTCAATATGTTCTTATTTGACTGTCTATGAAGCCTCTGATCCACCTTTAAACAGCAAATATCTTTATTCAGAAGTCTGACAAAATATTTGGCCTCCTTTCTGGTCTCAAACTTTATGAAACCATCTCTATGATTGCCCCATATAATTTACGGTATGTTACTATCTCAGTACAAATTTGCTGGCATCGGGTGCCTCACTGGTAAACAACTGCTTGAATACTGGATGGCACTGTAGAGTTCTAGTAGTTATAGTGTTCCTGGATTTAAAATCAATTTGCAGGCTTTTGCGTATCAGCTTTTGAGACCATATAGGTCCCTTCTAGATAGTAGTACACTGTGGGATGAATTTTCAAAATGTTATGCACATAAATGTTTGCATATATGTGTGTGTAAATATCATTTACTTGTGTTTCCTGTTTGTAGGAATCCTTAGTCCCCTACAAATACTGGATCAGGAATGAACCATTTAGGTATGGGGAGAGACAGACTGGTAGTTTGTTGGGGGTACAGCTCCCCCATGTAGCAGCTGGTAATGATGGTGTCCCCAGTCTTTTTCTAGGTCTCTTTTAAGCTGTTTTGAGTTTTCTCTTCTAACCAATGGAAGAGGTTCCCTTCTTGCAAGTGGAACTAGAGATCCCCAGAATCCAAAGAGAAGATGACTTCCAGCCATCCTGAGGAAAGGAAGAAGGAGAAAAGTGAGGGAAGGATGAATATCTACTGAAGATTGGGAGAAAGAGGAGCAAAAGTATTATCCTTGATACTACAAGAGGAGGCAGGAGATAAAAGACTAAATATTATAAAGTACATTTTTTATATTTCATCTACATTGGGAGGGAAGTACTACACTTGCCCAGAATCTAATGGGAGGGGAGAAATCAAGTAACTAAAAGAACTAATTAAATTAGAGAAATATCTGAATTTAAGAAAGACTATAAGAAGTCACAAACTTACTATAAGTATTTGTATCTGGAAAGTAAAGTACACAACCATATAGACTTTAAGTTTAAATCATCATTGCACCTTATCAGTAAAAAAGAAATGTTGGAAACCTCCAAACAACTCTCATGTATCTTATTGAGTAATGACTTTGGTATTCTCTAATGCTGAGATTATCAGTGCTGTGCGCAAGAGAATCAATTATGGGAAAAATAAAGAGTAATGGAAGGCTTTGAAAAGAAACTCCCCCCCCCCCCCCCCAATGCAGGAAATCTAATGGAATAGCTACAGTTGTCCAACTAAACTAGAAATGTGAGATATGGCCTCTGGAATTGTTATCCGGGTTCAACCATCACAGGGGCTACACGTATTTTATAAAAGTAAAAAATACGCGCACATTATCACTTTCATGTGCATATATACGCATGTAAAAGAGAGGCATTCTAGGGCAGGATTAACATTTTCATGCCTTAAGTTACTATTTTGAAAGACACTTACGCAGGTAGATTTGCCTGGTTAGACGCAGAATTGTACGCCTGCCTGTTATCTGGAGTAAATGATATTAAACATGTTTATTGTGTCCTACTGACTGGGTGGTAGGTCTGGATGTACTGGGGGAGTTCAGGCTGAAGCCAAGGACACTCTCGATGACCTGGAGAAGGACTGAGCAGACCGTGGATTCATTGGTAAAACTGGAAATTTCCTAGATGCACACATTTTTTTAAATACACCAGTTTAGACGAGTAGGTCCTACTTTATTTTTGCGAGTAAAATATACACACATACATTTTTTAAATAGGTAGGAAAAGTATGTGCATTCAATATATTGATGTACGTTCTTTCACTGCATTTCATGTATTTATGCATAAGCCTAACTGCAAGCATATGTTGCAGGGTAGAGATATGCCTATTTCATAAAACGTGCATATATCGTGCGCACAGGTTATTAAATTCTAGAGCAGATCTGCTTGCAGTCATATTCACACGTACATGCTGCCGCCCGCATGTTTTTGAAAGTTATCCTCTAAGTTCTGTACCTGTTGACTGCTGTGTCAGTCACTCCTCTGCTGCTGCACATGCAGCTCCTGCCATCATCCCCTTACTATGATGCCTGTAAGAAGAAATCACTCATCAGTAGTCACACACTGAACTGGAAATAGGACATTGTCACATTGCTAGGTGCAGTCGTCATCTGGTTGCAAGGCTGACTTCTGTAGACAGGTCTCCATCTTTTCCTGACTTTTTACTTTCACTCATTGCTGACTTTTACTGTGTCCTAACTTTCCTGCCTATTTCTTTGTCCCCACTTCTCCCCGCACATAGAGGAACTGCTCAGCTCAACCATCCCTGCTGAGAGCTGGTGTAAAATGATGGCAGGACTGAATATGCTCAGAGCTGCTGAGAAGCAGTAATGCCTTGGGATTAACCTGAGGAAGTAATTTTTATGTTATTTCAGTTTGAAATTAAATCAGAAAGGATCTGATCCATGTGTGTGATTTGCAAGCCAAATTTCCTGAGATCTATTCTTTTTAGATTGTTTCTGAAGCAAGGTCTTTATAAAACTCCAGACAGAAGGGGCATTGAATTGTATTTCTTTAAATTGCACCCATCTTTACTGAAAGTATCAAATTATATTCATAGTAAACATTTAAATGTCATTTGTGCTTTTTATAATTCTGTTTGTCTAAGACAAACATTAACAAAATGCTTATTGTCCACTGAAAGCAACAATAGAATGTTCTATTACAAAATAACAGCTGCCATATAATTTAATATATACCAACAGGCTTTACTGGAAAGCAGTCTGCCACTGTAAAATTGAATCATTTCAACTGTTCTTCACCATAAAAAAAGAACAATTACTGTGTGAAGCATAAATCTGATTTATAGTGGAACATTTAATTCACTGCACTTTGCTGTATACAATTGTTGCAACTAATTTGATCATAAATATACGCAATTTGCGTTACAGGCTACTTTGTACTGTATTGAAACAATATGACCAAATTTGGGTTCTTTTATGCTTCTCTTTGTGACACATCCACCCTTATTCACAGTTTTGTCTGACACCATTCTGTCTCGTACCAATGACCGGTATCAGGCTTTTAGATAGACTTCCAAATGATATTGAAAGCCTCGTTATCTGGTACTTGACCATCTGGAATGCTCTACTAACCGATGTCTTGTCCAGGTAGCACCATGGAGAGGTGGAGAGAGAAATGACAGGAGAGAAGGGATTGGACTAGGGAGCAGAGTAGCTTTTCTCTACTGTGTTCTGGGCACTCCAGCATTATCCCTTCCCCTCTTGTTTCCTGGAAGAGACAGGAGGGGAAATGACAGGAAGCAGAGGGCTCTTAGATAACTGGCATATTTGATAAACTGACACTGCCTATTCCCATGCATGCCAGATAATGGGGCTTTTAACTTTTAGTGTCCTTTTATTTTGCTCTTTGTGCAGTCACCTCCTACCTTCAGGCCTGTTGAAAAAGTGCAGCCAAGACATTATTACCTTGCTGTTTCTAAGCCATCTGCAATCTTTCTCAACATGGCTGCCTTAACCCTGTCATTTCCTCACAGAACTGTGCTATGCTCCTAACCACACGTCTAAGAGCCAATGGGAGCAAAGATGGAGATTTGGTGAATCAGAAAGCTGCAAAGAACAATGATTTCAAATCTGCCTGGAGTTCTGAGTTCCTTTAGAGTTAGAATAGGAGAGCAAATATGGTGCTATGACTTTGCTCAATTAGGTCTGCAGGAGTGGGTATTTCAGTGAGACTGGGCAGAGGGAGATAACTAGATGGCTTAGGATGAGACTAGCTGTAACTCCTTTATTGATGCTGCAAACTGTTGTCAGGTTGTTTTGATCTGTGACCAGAGCACTGATTGCTTTAGCAAACATGCAGAGGATAAGGGCCCCTCAGAGTACAGTGAAGGACCCTACACAGGTGGTTATTTGGAGCTTGAGTAACCCTTCTCAGACACTCAGAGGAAAAGAGGACTGTACCGGAATCTTGCACAAATTAGTGAGCCTTCAGATTTTACTCCAGTGACTTCTGTTACCACAATAAAAGCATAATTATTCATCTGCATCAAATGTAAGCCTATGGATTACAGTTTGTCCCGAAGCAGGGGGGGCGGGCCTGCGAAAGCCGGCAGCAATCGCACCTCCGCGGTGTTATCGCTGCCGGCTTTCGCACCCAATAGCACCATCATAAAAGGTTGAGCTATTGGGCGAGCTAGTGACAGCAAAAAGGGCCCTTACCTTTTCGCCGTCAGTGAAGTTGTCACGGAGTCTGCCCCGACTCCTCTCCTTCCAGTGTGGACTCCTTCCCGACTCCAGCCCAATTTAGTGATCGCACGCGAAAAGTCTCTTTTCGCGTGCGATCGCTTTGGAAAATGACCCCCTTAGTTCCTAATAGGGATGTGCATTCGGATTGACCGCATATGGAAAACGCAACTCAATATTTTTTTTTAACTTAAAAAAAAGATGGGGCGTATACGAGCAGATTTCCGACATAAATGAACATAGATATGTCGGATACGGCGAATCGCCATGCGCGCGCTTTCTCGCCGCCATTACCTGCGACTCGAGCTCGGAGCCCCGGATTACCTGAAAATGGCGGCGCCCCTGCGATAACCATGCCAACCTGTCTGACCCTGTCCTGTGAGTCTCAGTGACTCACAGGAAAGGGTGGGACAGGTCGGCATGGATACCGGAACGCAGCGAATCTGCGTTCACCTTTTCAGAGAAGCACTGAATGCAGCGAATCGCGCTGTCATTCCGTGCTTCTCTGAGGATTTCCTGACAAGCCAGCAGCACTATAAAAGCAGCAGCAGCACGAGGACTGACGGACATTGTCAGCGATTCAGTGGGGAGGTGGGATCGGGATCGTGCAGGGTGGGCTTAGGCAGGCTGAGGCAGAGAAGATAGCAGAACCCGATTTGATAGACAACACAGAACAGAACCAGATTTGATAGACAACACAGAACAGATTCTTTGTTAGGGAAAAAAAAAAAAGAACATTCTTATTGAGTGAGTCTGTACATTTTATCCTGGGCAGTGCCAGGCAGGGCTGGCAGTACTCTGCCTCATATTTGCTATTTTTAAACAGACTTAAAAGCATTCTCCTTGAGTGGTTCAGTGCTGGCTGGGCAGCAGTTCCAGGGCTGGGAGTACTCTGCCTCATATCTACTTTAGTTCTATGTGCACTGCAGTGCACACAGACAGACACATTCCGTGCATTGCCAGGCAGGCAGTGAGGCAGTGGGCATTGTAAACAGAGTGAACATTGCCCTTCAGCGAGTCTGTTACATTTGCTATTTTTAAACAGACTTAAAAGCATTCTCCTTGAGTGGTTCAGTGCTGGGTGGGCACTGGGCAGCAGTTCCAGGGCTGGGAATACCCTGCCTCATATCTACTTTAGTTCTATGTGCACTGCAGTGCACACAGACAGACACATTCCGTGCATTGCCAGGCAGACAGTGAGGCAGTGGGCATTGTAAACAGAGTGAACATTGCCCTTCAGCGAGTCTGTTACATTTGCTATTTTTAAACAGACTTAAAAGCATTCTCCTTGAGTGGTTCAGTGCTGGGTGGGCAGCAGTTCCAGGGCTGGGAGTACTCTGCCTCATATCTACTTTAGTTCTATGTGCACTGCAGTGCACACAGACAGACACATTCCGTGCATTGCCAGGCAGGCAGTGAGGCAGTGGGCATTGTAAACAGAGTGAACATTGCCCTTCAGCGAGTCTGTTACATTTGCTATTTTTAAACAGACTTAAAAGCATTCTCCTTGAGTGGTTCAGTGCTGGGTGGGCAGTGCCAGGGCTGGCACTGGCAGTTCTCTGCCTCATATCTACTGAAAAGGAAGCTTGTTCTCTGTGCACTCACTGCACACACACAGACAGACACATTCCGTGCATTGCCAGGCAGGCAGTGAGGCAGTGGGCATTGTAAACAGAGTGAACATTGCCCTTCAGCGAGTCTGTTACATTTGCTATTTTTAAACAGACTTAAAAGCATTCTCCTTGAGTGGTTCAGTGCTGGGTGGGCAGTGCCAGGGCTGGCACTGGCAGTACTCTGCCTCATATCTACTGAAAAGGAAGCTTGTTCTCTGTGCACTCACTGCACACACACAGACAGACACATTCCGTGCATTGCCAGGCAGGCAGTGAGGCAGTGGGCATTGTAAACAGAGTGAACATTGCCCTTCAGCGAGTCTGTTACATTTGCTATTTTTAAACAAACTTAAAAGCATTCTCCTTGAGTGGTTCAGTGCTGGGTGGGCAGTGCCAGGGCTGGCACTGGCAGTACTCTGCCTCATATCTACTGAAAAGGAAGCTTGTTCTCTGTGCACTCACTGCACACACACAGACAGACACATTCCGTGCATTGCCAGGCAGGCAGTGAGGCAGTGGGCATTGTAAACAGAGTGAACATTGCCCTTCAGCGAGTCTGTTACATTTGCTATTTTTAAACAGACTTAAAAGCATTCTCCTTGAGTGGTTCAGTGCTGGGTGGGCAGCAGTTCCAGGGCTGGGAGTACCCTGCCTCATATCTACTGAAAAGGAAGCTTGTTCTCTGTGCACTCACTGCACACACACAGACAGACACATTCCGTGCATTGCCAGGCAGGCAGTGAGGCAGTGGGCATTGTAAACAGAGTGAACATTGCCCTTCAGCGAGTCTGTTACATTTGCTATTTTTAAACAGACTTAAAAGCATTCTCCTTGAGTGGTTCAGTGCTGGGTGGGCAGCAGTTCCAGGGCTGGGAGTACACTGCCTCATATCTACTGAAAAGGAAGCTGGTTCTCTGTGCACTCACTGCACTCACACAGACAGACACATTCCGTGCATTGCCAGGCAGGCAGTGAGGCAGTGGGCATTGTAAACAGAGTGAAGATTGGCCTTCAGCGAGTCTGTTCAATCTGCTATTTTTAAACAGACTTAACCGCATTGTCCTTGACTGGTTCAGTGCTGGGTGGGCAGTGCCAGGGCTGGCACTGGCAGTACTCTGCCTCATATCTACTGAAAAGGAAGCTGGTTCTCTGTGCACTCACTGCACACACACAGACAGACACATTCCGTGCATTGCCAGGCAGGCAGTGAGGCAGTGGGCATTGTAAACTGAGTGAAGATTGGCCTTCAGCGAGTCTGTTCAATCTGCTATTTTTAAACAGACTTAACCGCATTGTCCTTGACTTGGTCCGTTCATTTTGTTATTTTAAACAGACTGAGCATTCTTCTTGAGTGGGTCTGTTAATTTAGTTATTTTAAACTGACTGAACATTATTATTGTGGGACAGTGGGCAGTGTTACCACTAGTACTCATTGACATTAAATCCATAATGTCAGGGAAAGGGAGATGCAAGCGACTTAGTGGGAATGGCAGCGGAGGCACCGCAAAAGACACCAGCGCAACACCACCAGTACAGGTAAAAAGGCAACTGTTGCAATCAAACGTCTTTGTAGGGGATGGCAGTTCCATGGCAAAAAAAAAGAAATCAGACCATGAAACTTTGCAATCGCCAGCACGTGTTTCTGGCACTGTAGTTTTGGAGGAGAGTGAAGAGGAGGCAGAGTCTAGCCAGACAAAAGTTACACACCCAAGAGCAGCCAGGGGACAGAAGTGTCCTGCAAAACTTCGCGGTGACAAGGTAGCGCTGGCACTGTTAGCTTCTGATTCAGAAGAAGAATCTTCTTGGATGGGATTCTCATCAGAAACGGAAGATGTAATACCTGAGCAATCTTCGGTAGAATTGTCAGTTAGTCCTGTTTTAGCCTCCACCTCCAGAAATCTGCGGCAGGGGAGACATTCCACTGATATCGAGGAGGAGGAAGAGCTGTCAGAAGGGAGACAGAGGGTGACTGTTGCCCCCGCTGGCATTGCTTCGCCAGGTGCAGTGGGTGCACCACCCACACCCAGTAGTACCTCAACTCCAGTGCCACCATCCACCCCCAGGGCGGGAAAGAGAGGAGGATCACAAAAGAAATCTGCGATCTGGGCACATTTTAAAGTGACAGAAGACCCGCGTTATGCTCGGTGTAATTACTGTGCCAGGGATATTAGCAGAGGCAAGCAACTGGGACATCTGTCAAATTTTGGCATGGAGTATCATATTAAGAGGCAACACCCAACAAGATTACTGCCATCTGGGGATGGTAGCATTTTCCGTCAGGGGACCCCTTCCCCTTCCAACCAGGGTGCAGTGGTAGGAAAGCAGCAGAGTCAGCCCACGCCCTCATACCCTTCTAGCAGTCAGGCGGCAGGCCAGAAACCCACTGACATGTGGGAGAAGCGACAATGCACCATGGAGGAAATGGGGTGGAGTGCGGTAACGCTATCCCGGGGTAGGAGGCAGGCAGCCGCAAAAGTAGTAACCAGGAGCATTGGGGAAATGATTGCCCTTGATGACCAGCCCCTGCAGTTAGTGGAGAATGTGGGTTTCAAACGTTTCTTGAAGGTCGTACTTCCAAATTACAAAGTCCCCTCCAGAACCACATTTAGTAGAAAGGTCATCCCCAGCCTGTACAAGCACTGTGTCAGTCGCGTGCAAGCACTGCTAGGAAAGGCAGACGGAAGAGTGCATTTCACCTGCGATATCTGGACCGCCATGAATGCTGCACACTCTTACCTCTCTCTGACAGCACACTGGTGGGACATGGCAGAGGCAGGGGCAGCCAGCAGCTCTATTACTGAACAAGCATCAGGGTGGAGGTGGGCTTTACTGAACACCCACCTGACGGACCATTCCCATACCGCTGCCAATATTCTAGCATGCATCAGAAAGATGCTGGCGAGCTGGAAAGTACACCAGCGAGACAGTAAAACGCGGGCAGGCTTTTTTGTCACAGACAACGGTGCAAACATGGTTAAGGCAATAAGCGATGGGCGGTTTAAGAACATCCGATGTTTTGCACACACTCTGCATCTGGTAGTGAAGTCAGGTTTGGGCTTGGAGTCCAAGGACAAGGAGACTGAATACCTGCGTCGGTTAATACACAAGTGCAGGAACATAGCAGCACACTTCCACAGAAGTGTCAGGGCGGGGCAGGTTCTCCGAGAAAAGCAGACTGATTTGGATATGCCTCAGAAGCGTCTCATTCAAGACGTTGCCACCCGGTGGAATTCAACCTTTATGATGCTGGAGAGGTTACTGGAGCTGCAGACACCCCTTCATGAACTTTCTGGTACAATAGACATAGGTGTGCAGAATCCCCTAGGGCATCACGATTGGTTAGTCATGAGTCAGCTGGTAAAAATCCTGCAGCCCTTCAAGGACGTCACGGAGGAGCTGAGTTCCAGAAGTTCCACCTTGGCTGACATCATCCCTATAGTGAAATTCCTGGATGACCATTTGGAAGGCATTAAACGGCAAGAGGGAATGACTGCTGAGGTGCTGCAGTGTGTGGACGTTTTGCAGCAGCAGGTGAAAGACAGATTAAGGCCTTTAACAGAGGACAGCACATACATGCTCGCCTCTGTCTGTGATCCCCGTGTGAAAGGTAAACTCGCCCTACAGACCAATTGTCTGTCATTTGTGAAGGAGCTGTTGTTAGCACAGGTCCGTGAACAGGAGCACCATAGGCGGAGACAGATTAGGCTTGAAGCACAGGTGGAAACAGCAGGCACGTCACAGAGTTGTGCTGCTGCTAGCCCTGGCAGGAGAAGGACTGTGTCAGTGACAGATACTATTATTAGTGCGTCCACCTCAACGTCAGAATGCCCAAGGCATGTTGGCCATAAAGATACATCAGTTGTGCAATGGGCGAGAGAGAAAGTAACTGGATTGAGTGACTCTCAGCCCTCCCAAGCACAGGAGGAGACAGCAGCAGAGCTGTCAGTGACACGGTATCTCTCAGAGCCGATAGAGAACACGCAGACAGATCCGCTGGCATATTGGGCACACAAGTCCACTGTCTGGCCACACCTAGCCAAAGTGGCTGAAGGATATCTGTCATGTCCACCAACCAGTGTGCCCAGTGAACGTGTTTTTTCAATGACAGGGGATATCATGAGCCCTCACCGCTCAAGGCTGTCACCGGTCTTGATGGAAATGCTAGTGTTTTTGAAAGTAAACCTGCCATTGCTTGGCTTTCCCGATTTTCCTTGTGAATGGCAAGATGAATAAAAGCTATTGAAAGGAGCCTTGCAGCAGTTCCAATTGCCTCCTATGCTCAAGATAATGTAAGCACTGCAGCACATGTTCTTGACATGAATCGCTGTGCCTGACCGGCATCTACTGTGCAGCCCTTGTGTTCCCACAAGTGTTTTAACTCCATTGCTGTTCCTGCCTGTACCTCCAGGCATTGTGTTCCTACTGGTGTTTTAACTCCATTGCTGTGCTTGCCTGTCCCTCCAGGCCTTGTGTCCCTAGCCGGGATTGACCTCTGTCCTCCAATGATGTGCCTGTTCCTCCAGGCCTTGTGTCCCTAGCTGGGCAGTTCCGTTTTGTTATTTTAAACAGACTGAGCATTGTCCTTCAGAGTGGGTCTGTTGATATTGCTATTTTAAACAGACTGAGCATTGACCTTCAGAATGGGTCCGTTAATTTTGTTCTTTTAAACAGACTGAGCATAGTCCTTGAGTGGGTCCGTTAATTTTGTTCTTTTAAACAGACTGAGCATGGTCCTTCAGAGTGGGTCCGTTCATTTTCTTATTTTAAACAGACTGAGCATTCTTCTTCAAGGCCGAAGTGGAGAAGGGTTCCATGTGAACAGCAGTTCAACATGGGTCAGTCGGTCCTAAGAGATAGGCGAGAGCCGTTCCGAAGGGACGGGCGAAGGCCTCCGTCGCCCTGGGCCAATCGAAAGGGAGTCGGGTTCAGATCCCCGAACCCGGAGTGGCGGAGATTCGGCGCTGGGCTCTTCTCTCTTCACTCGCCGTTACTGAGGGAATCCTGGTTAGTTTCTTTTCCTACGCGGCTTGTGTCCCTAGCTGGGATTGACCTCTGTCCTCCAATGATGTGCCTGTTCATCCAGACCTTGTGTTCCCACGCGTATTCTTATTTCTGAGAGATTTTCCGATTCCTTTGTCATCAGCTAAAGTGCATAAGATGCGTTGATGAATAGTTTTGAAGATGACACATCTGGCTTTATAGATGATACGGAAGTGGACGGGTAGCCAATGTAACTCTTTCAGAATGGGAGATATGTGGTCTCTCTTTCTTGCGCCTGTTAGTAATCGGGCTGCTGAATTTTGAATCATCTGTAGTGGTTTGGAATAGGATGAGGGCAGACCTAGCAATAGGGAACTGCAGTAGTCTAATTTCGCAAAAATGACTGCTTCGATGATCGTTCTGAAGTCTTGAGCATGGAAAAGAGGTCTTATCCTCTTCCGAACCTGGAGTTTATAGAAGCAGTCTTTGGTTGTTTTGTTGATATGTGCCTTGAAGTTTAGCCGGTTGTCTATTATCACTCCTAACTCTCTAACTTGTGTGGTAGGTAGGTTGGTGGGAAGAGTAGTGTTGGAGATATTGTTTTCAGGAGAGATGAGTAGGATTTCTGTCTTGGATGAGTTTAAGATGAGGTGTAGGTTGTTTACTACTTGTTTGATTTTCTGGTGGCATGTTTCCCAGTACTCAAGAGTTTTACAGTATGTGTCTTTGATAGGGATGATGATTTCAATATCATCTGCGTAAAGGAAGTACTTTAGATTGAGGTCGGTAAGAAGTTGGCAGAGAGGAAGAAGATAGATATTAAATAGGGTCGGAGACAATGAAGAACCTTGAGGGACTCCTATGACAGAGTCAAATCTTGAGGATTCCTTGTTTGGAGTTTAACTTTGTAACCTCTGTAATTGAGAAACGTTTTGAACCAGGATAGGACGGTGCCGCTGATTCCTATGGATGAAAGCTGGTTTAGGAGGATGGCGTGGTTGACCGTGTCGAACGCTGCGGAAAGGTCTAACAAGATCAATAGGAAAGAGTTTCCTTTGTCGAGGCCCATTAAGATATAATATTATATCTTATAGTTGTGGTTTGGATCATATTCTTTAGGTGAAGACGGTTGTCTATAATTACTCCCAGGTCTCTCACATGGTTGTGGGTGAGAAGGTGTTTGTGATGGATCTGAGATGGGAGGTTTTCTTGCTTGTAGGAAATGAAGAGGAGTTTAGTTTTAGAGGCATTGAGGACCAGGTTTACACTGTTGAGGAGATTAGTGGCGGCTTGTAAGCTGTTGTTCCAAAGTGCGATGGCTTTGTTAATAGATTCTGTTATGGGAATAAGAATCTGAACATCGTCTGCATAGATGTAGTGAATGAGGTTAAGACTACTTAACAGTTGGCAAAGGGGAAGGAGGAAACGGCGGGGGAAACGGCAAAGCTGCTGCCAGGGGGGGCTATAACACGCGCCGCCGGAGCGGCAGGCCACCTGCCCCCCCCTGGGCCTTCCCAGCCGACACGGAGCCGGGTGCGGCGCTCCGCCGCGGAGGAAATGCGCCCTGCGGCCGTCCGGGAGGCGTTAACCCTACCCCCCCCCCGCGAAAGGGGTGGGGATCCGCCGAAACCCCGGTCCCACCGAACCCGAGGGTTCAATCCTCCAGGCGGACCTGCACGCACCCCACCCGTTTCACTCTTAACGGTTTCCCGCCCTTTTGAACTCGGTCTTGAAAGTTGTTTTCAACTTTCCCTTACGTACTTATTGATTTTATTGATTTACTTTATTTTTTTTATTCCTGGACGGGGCCGGGGCCGCGGACTGCATGCACCCCACCCGTTTAACTCTTAACGGTTTCCCGCCCTTTTGAACTCGGTCTTGAAAGTTGTTTTCAACTTTCCCTTACGTACTTATTGATTTTATTGATTTACTTTATTTTTTTATTCCTGGACGGGGCCGGGGCCGCGGACTGCACGCACCCCACCCGTTTAACTCTTAACGGTTTCCCGCCCTTTTGAACTCGCTCTTGAAAGTTGTTTTCAACTTTCCCTTACGTACTTATTGATTTTATTGATTTCCTTTATTTTTTTATTCCTGGACGGGGCCGGGGCCGCGGACTGCACGCACCCCACCCGTTTAACTCTTAACGGTTTCCCGCCCTTTTGAACTCGGTCTTGAAAGTTGTTTTCAACTTTCCCTTACGTACTTATTGATTTTATTGATTTACTTTATTTTTTTATTCCTGGACGGGGCCGGGGCCGTCCGGGAGGCGTTCCCCGCCCCCCCGCGAAAGGGGTGGGGGATCCGCCGAAACCCCGGTCCCACCGAACCCGCCGGGTTCAATCCTCCAGGCGGACTGCACGCACCCCACCCGTTTAAACTCTTAACGGTTTCCCGCCCTTTTGAACTCGGTCTTGAAAGTTGTTTTCAACTTTCCCTTACGTACTTATTGATTTTATTGATTTACTTTATTTTTTTTATTCCTGGACGGGGCCGGGGCCGCGGACTGCACGCACCCCACCCGTTTAACTCTTAACGGTTTCCCGCCCTTTTGAACTCGCTCTTGAAAGTTGTTTTCAACTTTCCCTTACGTACTTATTGATTTTATTGATTTACTTTATTTTTTTTATTCCTGGACGGGGCCGGGGCCGCGGACTGCACGCACCCCACCCGTTTAACTCTTAATGGTTTCCCGCCCTTTTGAACTCGGTCTTGAAAGTTGTTTTCAACTTTCCCTTACGTACTTATTGATTTATTGATTTACTTTATTTTTTTATTCCTGGACGGGGCCGGGGCCGTCCGGGAGGCGTTCCCCGCCCCCCCCCGCGAAAGGGGTGGGGGATCCGCCGAAACCCCGGTCCCACAGAACCCGCCGGGTTCAATCCTCCAGGCGGACTGCACGCACCCCACCCGTTTAAACTCTTAACGGTTTCCCCGCCCTTTTGAACTCGCTCTTGAAAGTTGTTTTCAACTTTCCCTTACGTACTTATTGATTTTATTGCTTTACTTTATTTTTTTTATTCCTGGACGGGGCCGGGGCCGTCCGGGAGGCGTTCCCCGGCCCCCCGCGAAAGGGGTGGGGGATCCGCCGAAACCCCGGTCCGACCGAACCCGCCGGGTTGAATCCTGTGGGCGGACTGCACGGACCCCACCCATTTACCTCTTTACAATTTCACGCCCTCTTGAACTCCCTCTTCAAAGTTGTTTTCAACTTTCCCTTGCGGTACTTACTTATTTATTTTATTTATTTAAGGTTTTTTTATACCGGCATTCATGAAATCGTTCACATGATGTCGCTTTACAGAAAACAGGGGTGCAAAGAAAACAACCTATAACATAAATACACGTGGTGAAGAGATGCAGTTACAATTAACTGGGGCTATGAACTGGGAGTGTAAGAAATAAAGAGGGATAGAGGAGGTTAATTATATACATGTGTAGAATATAAAAATATACAAGAGTACATTACAAATATGGCGTCCAATATATACAGCTTCTGAGCTGAGAATTTATTGATGGTGTGTGTTAGGTGCAGTTCGGGAAGGCTTGCCTGAAAAGCCATGTCTTGAGTCTTTTCCGAAAGGTTAGGAGGCAAGGTTCATTTCTGAGATCTGGGGGGATGGAGTTCCATAACGGTGGACCTGCTGTGGAAAGGGCTCAATCTCTAAAGGTGCTGTGATAAGTGGTTTTGGAGGGTGGAACAAGGAGGCATCCTCTGTAGGCTTCCCTGGTCGGTCTTGTGCATTTGTATAAACGGAGAGGAATTTGTAGGTCGATTATGGTGTGTTGGTGAAAGATTTTGTATATCAAGGTGATGGATTTGTAAATGACTCTGAACTGAATTGGTAACCAGTGGAGGTCTTTTAGGACTGGGGAAATGTGGTCTCTTTTCCTAGTGTTTGTTAGTAGACGGGCTGCTGCGGTTTGAACCATTTGGAGTGGTTTTGTGTATGAGGAAGGGAGTCCAAGAAATGTAGAGTTGCAGTAGTCTAATTTGGAGAAAATGAGGGCTTGGAGGATCCTGGTTAGTGTCTTTTCCTCCGCGGCTTGTGTCCCTAGCTGTGATTGAACTCTGTCCTCGAATGATGTGCCTCTTCATCCAGGCCTTGTGTCCCTAGCTGGGATCGACCTCTGTGCTCGACTGCTGCGCCTCTTCATCCCGGCCTTGTGTTCCCACAAGTGTTTTAACTCCGTTGCTGTGCCCGTTCCTGCAGGCCTTGTGTTCCTCTGGGGATAGGGAAATACATACAGTAACTGAGTGTAAGCAAGTATGATTTGCATTGAATACAAGAATGTCAGTATATAAAAATGACAAATAAATATAAAAATAAATGAAGTGCTATAAACTTTTTAAAAAAAGAATATAAATCCATAAAAAAAAAATTGTACTATCCGAGTATCAGTGTTCATCCATGTTCCTACTGGTGTTTTAACTCCATTGCTGTGCCTGCCTGTTCATCCAGGCCTTGTGTTCCCACAGGTGTTTTAACTCAGTGGCGGTGCCTGTTCATCCAGGCCTTGTGTTCCTCTGGGGATAGGGAAATACCTACAGTACCTGAGTGTAATCAAGTATGACGTGCTAGAAACGTTTTCGAATAAGAATATAAATACATTAAAAAAACACATAATTACTATCCGAGTATCCGTGTTCATCCAGGCCTTGTGTTCCCACAGGTGTTTTAACTCAGTTGCTGTGCCCATTCTTCCGGGCCTTGTGTTCCCACAGGTGTTTTAACTCAGTGGCGGTGCCTGTTCATCCAGGCCTTGTGTTCCCACAGGTGTTTTAACTCAGTGGCTGTGCCTGTTCATCCAGGCCTTGTGTTCCCACAAGTGTTTTAAACCTGGTTGCTGTGCCTGTTCATGCAGGCCTTGTGTCCCTAGCTGGAATTGACCTCTGTCCTCGAATGATGTACCTGTTCATCCAGGCCTTGTGTTCCCACACGTATTCTTATTTGTGAGAGATCCTAGGCTCCAATTCGTTTGTCATCAGCTGAAGTGCGTAAGTACAGTCTGAATTCACTAGACGCCAACGGAATTCACTAGACGCCAACGATATTCACTGGATGCCAATGTAAACACCGGGTACACACAACTCTAGGGGTGGACCCGTTCCAGGGAGTCCTTCCCTGAACAAGCATGAGGGTGGAGGTGGGCTTTACTGCACACCCACCTGACGGACCATGCCCACACCGCTGCCAATATTCTAGCATGCATCAGAAAGATGCTGGCGAGCTACCAGTGTTTTAACCTAGTTCCTGTGCCTGTTCATGCAGGCCTTGTGTCCCTAGCTGGGATTGACCTCTGTCCTCGAAGGAAGTGCCTGTTCATCCAGGCCTTGTGTTCCTACTGCTGTTTTAACTCCATTGCTGTGCCTGCCTGTTCATCCAGACCTTGTGTTCCCACACGTATTCTTATTTCTGAGAGATCCTCCAATTCCTTTGTCATCTGCTGAAGTGCGTAAGTACCGTCTGAATTCACTAGACGCCAACGGAATTCACTAGACGCCAACGATATTCACTGGACGCCAATGTAAACACCGGGTACACACAACTCTAGGGGTGGACCCTTTCCAGGGAGTACTTCCCTGCACAAAGGAAAGGGAACTCTCTCCTGGGCCAATTGATAAGAAAACCACAATTCTGCAGCCAAAAATAGGCTGGAAATCCTTCCCCCATTGACTTTAATGGGCGACATATGTACATATACCCAACTCATTAGATTTTTTTTATGTCCATATTGGCCGCAAGTGGGACCCCCTTTCGGACATAAGAAATATGAACATAAAATTTTGCTCTGCACATCCCTAGTTCCTAACAAAACTGAAGCCCTTTTCATTGAACCATCACGACATCCATGCGTTGAGACTCTGGAGATCTGACTGTCTCTGGGGTCCTGCTGGTTGAATAGGGAGCACTGCAAAGAATGGTAGCCTGGAAGCTCTGGATTTCAACTTTCTACATTAGATCCTAAATTTTGCTTTGACTCTCCCTCCCACACTTTCCTATAACATTGTGCCCTCATGTACCAAGGCAGCCAGCGCCTCCGCAGCACTTTCTAAAATCTTATATAGGTGAAATGTGAGTTCCTGCACCTTCGCACCAGGCAGTCAAGTTATCCAGCTATGCTCACATCCATCAGCCACCCAGCTATCTACATTCCTAATAATCAAGTCACCAGTTATGATGGCTGACCTGTCTCTTCCCTTCTGTGCACTAGACCTTGACCACTCATGAAAGGACAATACATTGCCTGGAGAACATGTCATTGCTACAAGATCATTTCCTACTACACTAGGGTAATGCTCTCCAACCAAAAGGCCTTTATCCTCCAAAGCAGCACAGGGGCTACTAGACTGGAGTTGGGACGTGGCTACTAAATCTCTGGTTTCACTAGGAGCCAGACAAAAGTTCCAAGCTTCTCATTGCCTTTTGAGGTTAGTGGTTGGTACAGACGGTGCAGGAGATTTAGATTGGACTTGGCCAAGATGGAGGGAAAAGAGAGAGGGTGGCATCAAGCTATATGGCTTGCATTTCCTCATTTTTGAACTTTTTTTGAGGGGATCAACTGGCAGAAACAGCAGGGTTTCCACCGAGTTGAGGGAGGAATCGGGCCATGTAGCTCACTTAGTAGGGATATTTTTTAAAACTCTGCTGCTTAACTGGGGATCAAAGCTAATCAATCAACCCTGCCTCCAAAATTAGGAATCTCCCACCAGAATCTTTTATTTCTTCTTTTTTGACTATAAGCAGGATAGACTTATAGATCAGAATTGCTACACCAGCCCTTTTTTATATTTTTCTGAAGCATACCACAAATCACCAAACCACCATCGCCTCAATTTATTGTGCTCTGTATCAACAAGAAGTGTTTCCTGAGGCATAGCCCTTTTGTTTTTCAAACATTTAACACATTATGCCTTTTAATTACAGAGTTTATTCCATGATGGTTTTTTTTACCTTTTTAATATTCATTTATGTTTCATATTTATTTTTTTTAAAACCCATTAAAATCCCTACCGTTCCGTCAGAAAGGATTACCTAGCCCACATAAGTTAGAACTTCCATGTGCAACAAAATCATTTTTAAATTTCTTAATTTAAATGTCACCTTCCGCTGAGCTTGAAAATATTTCCCGAAGTGATATCTCCCCTTATTTAACCATCAATGTGCTCATCTTCCCTTACTCTTAAACTCCTCCCCTTCCCCCTCCCTATATCCCAATCCCCTCTTCCCCTCTCATGCCTTCCAAAGCTTTCCCAGTTCAAAGCCAAGAATGAAGTCACTCGCAATACTAAGGGCGCCACCTCTGCATATCATCACCAAGTAAAAACTCTACCCAACATTAGAATCAGCCCTTAGGGCAGAAAGAAAAATAAGATTCATCAATAGTTATTAGGTCCAAAAAGTTTAATTAGGGTCCATGCCTTAATATGGATCCTATCTTCCTTCAGTAAAATTCCTGAGAGATTCTTCAAGCCAAAAGAAATATGAACCTGGAAGATACTTTTAAAAGTTGATAAACATAGATGATACTCTCTCAAGGGAGAGCTTCCACTGACAATGAACAAAACCACTGTAAAACATACAAAAGTGTGGCAATGAGTGGTCATATGCACACACTGCAGCCAAGGGCGAATTGGTCTATCGGGGCTTCAGGCATGCCCCGGTGGGCTGGTAGGCCCAATCACATGATTGGTGTTGGACGCAGTGGCCCCCATGCCTGCTGGGCCACTGTGTCCAACATCAGCCCATATCAGATTGAACCACTAGCTGCCACCAGAAACCAGGCCAGTGGGGCCAAAAAAGGGAGCCACTGGCCACCATTAGAGACTAGGCTGGCAGGGCCAAAGACTGGAGCCACTGGCTGCTGCGAGAGACCAGGTCAGCAGGGCTGAAGTTTGGAGCCACTGGCCACCACCGGTGACTGGCAGGGCCAAAGCTTAGAGCTGCTCAGCTGGGGATCGGTGGGGTTGAAGAATGGAGCTGCTCAGCTGGGGGCCGGTGTGAGTGTGTGTGTGTGTATGTGTGTGTGTGTGTGTGTGTGTATGTATTTGAGATCAGCAGGGTGCTTGTGTGTGTATGTGTGGATGTGAGAGAAGGAGGGTGCTTCTGTATGTGTTTGTGTGTGTGTGTGTATGTGTGTGTGTGTGTGTGTGTGTGTGTGTGTGTGTGTATGTGTATGTATGACAGGGAGGGTGCTTGTTTGTGTGTGTGTGTGTGTGTGTAGTGTGTATGTGAGGGGAAGGTGCTTGTGTGAGTGGTGTATATGCGAGAGGGGGAGGGTGCTTGTGTAATTGTGGTATGTATGTGAGAGAAGGAGGTTTTTTGTGTGTGTGGTGTGTATGTGAGAAGGGGAGGGTACTTGTATGTGTGGTGTGTATGTGAGGGGGAGGGTGCTTGTGTGTTTACTCAACGCACAATTAAACTCTGGAATTTGTTGCCAGAGGATGTGGTTAGTGCAGTTAGTATAGCTGTGTTTAAAAAAGGATTGGATAAGTTCTTGGAGGAGAAGTCCATTACCTGCTATTAAGTTCACTTAGAGAATAGCCACTGCCATTAGCAATGGTAACATGGAATAGACTTAGTTTTTGGGTACTTATCATTTTTATCGTTTTTTTAAAAAAAAATCTTTCCTGTCCTCCTGCTCCCATGTTTTTCGCTCCCTGTTTGATGTAACTTTTTACCTTCTATATAGTTGTTAATTGGTTTCCCCCTGTTCTATTGTAAACCGGTACGATAAGACCGCGTCTTGAGTATCGGTATAGTAAAATAATTTAAATAAATAAAATAAAAATACTTGCCAGGTTCTTATGGCCTGGATTGGCCACTGTTGGAAACAGGATGCTGGGTTTGATGGACCCTTGGTCTGACCCAGTATGGCATGTTCTTATGTTCTTATGTTCTTATGTGTGTACTATGTATGCGAGAGGGGGAGGGTGCGTATGTGTGTATGTGTGGTGTGCATGTGAGAGAGGGATGGTGCTTCTGTGTGTGTGGTGTATATGTGAGAGAGAGGGAAGGTGCTTTGTGTGTGTGTGTGTATGTGTGTGAGAATGCTTATGTCTGTGTGTGTGAGAGAGAGATGGAGCATATTTCTGGCTGGCTTTGGCTGTGAGAGAGAAAGGAAGCGTGCTTCTGTCTTTGGGTGTGTCAGAAAAGGAGATTGCTTCTGTTAGGATGTATGTGGGTGGGAGGGAGGGAGGAGAAGGTTTGTGCATCCACTCTCTCTTGCTAATATATGACAATCAGGATGACTGGAAACCAAACATTCCCAGGTATGGAGAGCACAAGATTTTTACATCCTTATTATTTTAATTATTGGATGTTATTTGATGTCTTCCAAACATCAAAAACATATTTCAAAACAGTAAATTTAAAAAAGAATTTTAATTATTGGATCTTCTATTTGTCAACCATTTTGAAATATTTGGTCATTATTTTTGTATGGTTTTACTATTGTATTGTTATGCACCCCGCCTGCGGTTATCCAGCGCACAGGACCTCTCACCTTCGGGGTCACACAGCGGGTCCCGGTCCTGTCTCCCTCGCGGCACTTGCAAGTCCAGCTAGGCCCTGGCATCCCTTGGCGGCGGTCGCCGGGCCTTTAGTCACACGCGAGACCTCACGCCGGGTCTCGGCGTCTCAGCAGCTAGCCACGCCCCTACGCGTGCGCGCGGACCAGCCGCCCTGATGTAGGTTCCAGGGTGGGGCCTAGTTCCGCAGCGCACCTTGATTGAACTCATGTTAAAAGGAAGATCCTGGCCTCACTTCCTTGCCTTGGCAATCGGGTCGATTTGTTCCTGAGATTGCCCTTGCTTGTGTTCCTGCCTGCTTGTTTCTAGTCTCTTTCCAGGATACTTCTGTTCCAGTTCCATTCCTGCTTGTACCTGCTTCCTTGCCCTGCTTGTTCCAGTGTTCATTGTTCATCTCCCTGGTCTTACCCCGGACTGAATTACTGGTATAGACCTCAGCTTGTTCCTGACCTGCCTGCCTGCCTGCCGCCTGCCAAAGACCTCAGCTTGTTCCTGACCTGCCTGCCTGCCTGCCGCCTGCCAAAGACCTCAGCTTGTTCCTGACCTGTCTGCCTGCCTGCCACCTGCCCAAAGACCTCAGCCTGGTCTTCGATCTTGCCTGACCTCTGGATCCTGACCCTTGCTTCATTGACCACTCCTCAGACTGATTCCTGGACTTTGTCCTTGCTCGCCTGACCTTGCTTGATTCTGGTTCTGTCCCTAGCCTTGTCCTCACCATCTCTATTCTGGTTCGCTCTCCTACAACCTGTTTCCAGCCTCGAACATGATAGCGGTCCTCTAGTTTCTCTCCCAGGAGACCCTGCGAGGCCCACCTAAGTTCAAGCGGCCAGGGCCCCTATGGGCTCCTCCCTGGGGGACCTTGGGCTTCCAGTGGTGAAGCTCTAACCTGTCTCTGTCTCCTTCTGTGCTCCGCTCCCTGTGGACAGTCCCTGAACTGCCACAGGCCAGGGGTCCAACCTCGAGCGCAACATGTATTTTATATTTCTTAGTTTTATTGTTTGATGTTTTATGAGGAATGACAATGTTTTTGTTTTTCATATACAGTGACTGGCTTGTTGCGGTTTCCAGCTCAGTTTTTGTCTGCACATTTATTGATATTTTTTGGTGACTAGATTAAAAATTTCTCAGGTATGGAGAGTGGTAAAATGTTTTATTTTTATTAGTTGTTTGATGTATCTTCTGTTCTGAAATATTTTATTGGTGTTTGGGAAATATTTTAAACATTTCCCAATGAGTTCTTATTTATTGGATGTTCTGTTAATGAACTGTTTTAAAATATTTGTTCACTTGTTTAGTATGGTTTACTAATATATTTTATATTTATTTTATTGTCTGATGTTTTATTTATATATATATATATTTATTTATTTATTTATTTGATTTTTTTTTTATATACTGATATTCGTTTGCACATCATATCAGTTTACATGGAACAGTTGTAACAAAGTGAGGGAGAATTAAATAGTTACTGTTTATCTATTGTTGCACTGCATACAGAATCTGGCTTGTTGCTGTTTCCAGTTCAGTTTTTGTCTGCAAATTTCTGTTCATATTTTATGATGTCTTTATTCTGTATTTGATGAGGGCCTGTATCATTCCGAGGTGAGGTAAGCATATGAATGAGTCAGATATCCATAGGCTGGTTTTGAAAAAAATCTCCCAGCCTAATATTTTCCTGCAATTCGCCCATGATTGCAGCTGTACATGCACCAGCAAAACATGTAGGTAAAAAATCTTACAAATTCCAAAAGGCTGTTAAAAGCTAGTATTATAGCAGGACCAAAGGTTTGCTCCACAGTTACAAAACTGAAGTAATTAACTTAGTCGAAGCTATTAGATTCCTTGATTCAGGTTCCCAGGTGTCAGTGAGTCCCTATTTTTCCTGCATCATTCCGGTATTCTCCTGCTGCTCTACAACTAACTGCCTGGGTCATTTATCAAATTGCGTTAGGGCCTTAACACACGCGATAACGCCGTAATGCACACAATAATGCCGTAGCACGCACGATAAATAACGCAATGCAAAATGCATATGCAAATTAAACATTGAGTATTCCAGTGGGAGGAGTTTGGGCAGAGTTTATGGAAATGAGTGTCTGCTAGTGTGGAATGCGATAGAGTAACACACACTAAGGGGGTCATTTTCTATAGCTTTCACACACGAGAGCTAGATCGGGGCGGAGTCGGCACCGGAAGGGGAGGAGTCGGAGTGGCCCCAGGGTGGACGCAGAGAAGACATCGCTGACGGTGAAAAGATAAGGCCCCTTATCGCTGCCAGTAACGTGCCCAATAGCACCACCTTTCACGGTGGCGCTATTGGTTTGCGAAAGTTGGCAGCGATCGCACTGCGATGGTGCGATCGCTGCTGGCTTTTGCAGGCCCGCCCCCTTCCCCCCTGCTCCCCGGTGTCACGCGATTCACTAAGGCCTGCCATTTTAGAAAATCCAGGCCTAATGCAGGATTTAACGTGGAAAATAACTACACCGATTTGTTTTGTGGTAGAGTGAAAAAAATTTTTGTCGTGCTCCTGCGGCTGATATTGCAGATCGTGGGTATTGTCGCAGCGATTATTGCATGCGATAAAAAGAGGCATTCTAACAGATATACCTATCTGTTAGAATGCCTGGGCCATTAAAAACACCTGTTCTTACCAGGTCTAGCTTCCTAAAACCATAATGTTTGTGGCAGGTTTAATTGTTGGGGGATACTGGATACTTCAGGAGGCTCACTGCAGACAATAAGAGGAAAAACAACAACAACCTCAAGAACAGGCAAGGGCAATTCCAAGCCCTCCTAGGGAAGTCCCTGCACCGGAGGCCAAGCCACTGGCCTCGCAGGGTCAGTGCCCACAGCAGCATCTGACACGCAGGTGACCACGGTGGAGGAGATACAGGGAGCGCATCTTTCCTCCCTGAGCATTATTGTTGGGCACACCAGAAGATTATGTGGTTAGCAGGTATCGCCTCAGCTATTGGGCTATCCTGGAATTATATGAAGAAATTTGAGGGGATATGGCTCCAGTCACGGAAAAGTCCCATGCCTTTCCTGGCCTCACCAAACCGGTGACCACCCTGCATTTCATGGCAACAGGTTCCTTCCAAACGACAGTAGGGGTCATGGGTGGAATGTCCCAAACCACTTTTTACTGCTGTCTGGATCAGGTCATAACAGCTGTCTCTGACCGCATTAATCACCTCAGGACAGGCAGGACTTGATGGACTTGAAGAGAGACTTTTATGCCTTTGCAAACTTTCCCAATGTTCTGAGAGCTATTGACTTCACTCACATGACCATCATTCCACCCCGTGACAGGGAGGAGATGTACTGCAACAGAAAGCTCTTCCACTCCATCAATGTGCAAGTGGTCTGTGATGCCCAAATGTACACCCTCTACGTGGTGGCCAGGTACCCAGGAGCCATGCATGATTCCTTTCTACTTAGGCAATAAGGCCTATGTGAAAATTTTGAGGACGGCCTGTACAGTGACGGTTGGCTCATAGGTAAGAGAGACTCTTCTTTTTCTGTTCAGTCTCTGGCCATGTATTTGTGGCAAATGGCACAGACATGGGGGGGCTGTGGGGAATGTAACAGCATCTCTGCCATGACAAGTAGCTTATACATCTACATCTACAGGCCATTGCCCCAGGGCCTGCCTTTTTCTCCCCATACTGCACAGGCATGCTAATCTTGTGAGGGAAAACAATACACTTGCATAAAGCTTGGTGTGTGAGTAGACACCATACACTGTCTATGTGTTCACTTTCAAAATTGGCTTGTTCCTATTGTCCCATTGGAAGCAGTTGAAATCTCACTAGTTAATCACAAGCTTGAAGTGTCCACATTGCTGATACTTCCAGATCACATGAAGCCTGTTAGTGATAAGTCAGCCAGAATGTTGGCCACATCACACACCTAAATCAGAAACAATGGCCTGTGCATTTTGGTGGCCAGGCATATTCCCTGTGTCAGGGCTCACAAATTGATATCTCTGGAGGACATACTGCAGAGCAAAGAGGGACTTGCCCAATCACACCATGAAGTAGCATTTTTTTCTGCACAAGTGTGGCAGCTCTTATGTATAGCTTCAAGGTTGGCTGACTGCTTCACACCAGTAGCCTTAGCTCGGTTGTGAGGGCCTGGCATGCATTTGTTGGAATCTCTAGACGCAATTTAGTAGTCCGGAAGATCAGAGCTACATTCAGCTACTGCTATCCTGCACATATACTGTCCCAGAACAATGTGGCATACACTTAGGGTAGGGAAATTGGCTTTTAAGGCTCAGGCAAAGTGGGATAGCTTCCACTGTCTTATAGCATGCTGTGGTTTGCAAGCCAGATCTGCAAGTGACTGTGCTATAATTAATCAATGCCTTAAACCTGTTGTTGCCACAGGAGATTCTGGGTATACTTGCAAGATCTTTCTTCTCACCTCCGTTACCATTCCCAACATGCCTTTGTTTATACTCAAAAACTGTAATAATATGACGTATCAACAAGTGAGAATTAAATAAACATCAGTTTGTTGTTTTCTTAACGATTGTCGGTATATAAAAAACTTTAAATAAATAAATAAATAAATCTATTAGCTGAGAAACATTTCATACCATAAATTTTGTTTGTGGATGTGGATACCTCATATATCAAATGAGCTTCTCTGTATTTGGAAGAACCGCTCACAAACAGGTTTTTGTAGCTTTTAGAACTGCTACTTTCCAGTCTGATACTATGCTCTGAGACTGGGTAACCTTAATTTAATCACTGGTAACCACATCCATTTTTTTTTTTTTTTTGCTGTTACACTGTTAGTGTTGATAATTATTTACAAAGACGAGACACTTATCATTACGTAGTGTTGCGTTGATTAGACAGCATTAGACAGCACCGACCCAACCTGACATGGTACATGTTTCGTGGGCTTCATCAGGGGTGGTAAAAGTTTTTGCGGCGTCTAAAATGTAAAGAAAGAAAGTTATACTTAACTTCTTAAGCAGTTAAATGTCAGCATGCATCGTTATTCGCCGTTTCATATGTTCTTTAGGGCTGTCCCGCCGTGCTCTGCTGTTCAAAATCAGCTTTGACGCTATGTAATGATAAGTGTCTCATCTTTGTAAATAATTACCAACACTAATAGTGTAACAGCAAAAAAAACTAAAAAAATGGATGTGGTTACCAGTGATTAAATTAAGGTTACTCAGTCTCAGAGCATAGTATCAGACTGGAAAGTAGCAGTTCTAAAAGCTACAAAAACCTGTTTGTGAGCATTTCTTCCAAATACAGAGAAGCTCATTTGATATATGAGGTATCCACATCCACAAACAAAATTTATGGTATGAAATGTTTCTCAGCTAATAGATATGATGTTTATTTAATTCTCATTCCCAACATGCCGGCATAGATGAGGTACAATGAGGCCTTATGTTCTACCCGCTGTGTCATCAAATGCACTTTCAGAGTTCTCAAAAGTCAATTTTGCTGTTTGGACAAGAAGGGTGGAGCTTAAATGTATGTCCCATCCAGACAAATGCAGTGTTGCTTGTTCTTTGAATAAAGATTTTGTAAACGAATGTATGCCCCATCCAGAGTTGGATAAATAGTGCTCTTCTGCTGCATCTTCCATAATCTCACTCTACGCCATGGTCAACCAATGGAGACTCTTCCGGATCTCTCCCCCATCCCCCATGTGCCCCTCTATTAGCCGAGGACAACACTCTGAGTGACAGCCAGCTTCGACAAAACCTTATACAATGCTACTTTGCCTGATAGGCCTCATCTACCCCATCCCCTTCCAGGAAAGGGAGGCCAGTAGCGTGTTTACTGCTAGGGATGTGAATCGGGCTTCGGACGATTGAAAATATCGTCGATATTTTCAAAATCGTCAGAAATCGAGGCTCCCCCAAAACGATAGGAAAACCCCACGATATTGATCGTGGGGGTTCCCTTATCGTTTTGGGGGAGGGCGGGAAAAACAGCATACAAAAATAACCCCTAAATCCACCCCGACCCTTTAAAAGTAACCCCTTAGCTTCCCCCACCCTCCCGACCCCCCCAAAACCTTTTTACAGGTACCTGGTGGTCCAGTGGGGGTCCCGGGAGCGATCTCCCGCGATCTCATGCTCCGGGCCATCCTCCGGCTACCGGGCCGTCGGCTGCCAGTAATCAAAATGACGCCGATGCCACAGACATCAATGTTGTTTGATGACAAACAGTCCAGGAACTATGCATTGCCCATGAGTAGGTGCATGAAGTGCTGCAGGTAGTCAGTACTCAATAGATAAGTGTGTCAGTGTGCGATTTGGTGAGTGACATGCTGTGTTAGCCTTTGTCAATCTCTGTTTCTGGAGGTGCTGTTGCACTCGTAGATCACTCCCTTTCCATACCAATGCATACCCCAGAGCAGGCAGTGTGTGTGCAGTCATTTTGCACACACTACCTTTGGACAGCAGTGGTCCAGTGCTTCCACTCTTGAGAATGAGTGCCTCAGAGAGTTGACCATATTGGCTGCTGTATGAATGGGCTCATGTGTAGTACTCTTAAATTCCCTCTAGGCTGCTAACTGTTTATACCTTGCATTGAGAGGGGGGCAGAGATGTGAAACTTGACAGCATGACACATCAAATATGCAGTTTTACAAATGTGTGTATGAGTTGATATTTTCCTGTAATACACACCCTCTACCCAACCCCACCCCACCCCCACCCCCCTGCCATGGAGGCTTTTCCACCTAGTACTTGGAGTGGGCCTAATAGTCCAGTTATTTGGAGGTGTGCAGGGTTCCCAGAGTGTCAGCTGCCAGAGAGGCTTGCCACTTTTGGGAGGAAGGTTGTGGTGTTAAGAAGCTGTCCACTGAATGTGGGGATGCAGGGATAGCAGGAACATGGAGTGGCAAAGACCATGTAATGCCATCGATGTTGGGATTATTCAGATTAATGGTTTGGATGAGGGTTTAGTGGCAGCATGTAGTGAGATACCCAGTGCAGGGGGTGGGGGGAGGGGTTGGTTTGCTTGGGAGGTGCCTGAGGCTTGGCGGCAGTCCAATTTTAGATTCCCTTTTTCTGGTCACTGGTCTCCTTAGCCTACTTTCTGTTGGTCATATTATGCACAGTTGAGACAGAGGCTGCCACCCCAGGCCTCATCATTTAACACTCACTCTGTCATCTTTATATGCTGGCAGGGTAGGGCTATCTGCATTCTGCCATATGTAGGTCAATAGGTTTACTGCGCAAACATAGAGGTAGTGGCACATATCTGCTGTATAATCTAAGGGATAGGTTTAGCTTAAGCCTTTCGGCACTTCACTTGTACACTAAGCAACCTTTCCCTTCACCACTGCTGTGTACTTGTTAACTGTTGAAACTGTCAGCTGTGGTGTGACAACAAGGGAGGACGAGTGAGGGAGAAGTGTCATATCGAGAATGTCCATAGGTCAAGAACAGAAGGCCTAGAGGGCTGTTGCTGCTGCTTGGGACCAGGCAGATTTCCACAGAATGACTGCCATCCCTGTAGTGGACTGCCTTCGGGATCTGGATGCTACATGTAAGGTTATCCTTACATTACTCGTATTATACAGATCCCCAAGCCAGGGCAGTACAGAGGCGTTAGCCAGTCTGTGGAAGTCTGCCTGGTCCCAAGCAGCAGCAGCAGCAGCCTTCTGCTCTTGGACTGTGGACATTCTCGACACAACACTACTCCCTCACTCCTTCTCCTCCTTAGTTGTCACACAGAAGCTGACACTCAGTTCCCAGAATCAGCAAGTATATGGCATATTTTGTTTAAATGGTTGAATACAGATAGCCTTTGAATCATGGCATAAGTAAGGGGGCCGAAGGTCAAGTCTTGTGTAATGATGACTTTAACATCCCCTTAACACCACACAAGCTCTGCATATACACAATATGCTCTGTGGGCCAGCTAGTTAGTGTGAATCTCACATACAGGCCCTTCTAAGCAAGAATATGCTGGTTGAAGAAGTAAACAGGAGGCAATACTGAAGGTCCCCAGTAATGAGCTTCTTCTTTAGCTCTTGCTGTCTTCCTGTTATTGTTTGTAAGGTTTTGGGTGGATCCTTGGACACTGTGGCAGCTGACCACGCCCACAGGGGGAAGTCCCGTGAGGGGCCACAGGTCAGGCTCAGCTTTGGGACACACAAGAGTTATATCTTTTATTAGAGAGATTTGAGAAGCCACCAGAGGTGGCAGTAGTGAGTAGAGATGAAGCCCGGCTGGGCTAGGGTTCCTCAGGATACTGGAACAGCGATTCCCTCTATGGCTGTGCTGAAGTGGAGAAAACTGAGATAGTGAGTACAGTGGAGCATACATAGAGTTCTGGTATAGAGCCTCGTTGGTAAAGTAACTCACACAGCGGTTTCTCCCGGAAGGTGACACAGAAGCTGGAATAGAGGCAGGCCCTCGAGGAGTGAGTACCTGGTTCCAGGGAACTGCTCTGAGGAAATAAAGTTGGTAACTCACTGATGATGTAAGCAGCGGTTTCTTCCAAGCAGAAGAGATAAGTTCAGGCAGCGAGTCAGGGAAGATTGGACCCTTGAGGAGCGAGTACCAATTCCTGATAGTGACTTGAAATAAAAGAGAGAGGCCCCCAAGGAGCGGGTACCCCGTTAGGATAAAGTCAAAAAGTTGGAGTGGCAGAGTAGTTAGGTACGGAGAGCGAATCCCATCCATAAGGAGTTCCCTTGCTAACTTGATTAGCTAGCAAAAAGTGTAGGCTTTTGTATCCAGGATGTGTGACGTCATCACAGGGAGACGCCCCTGAGGTTCGCCCCAAAGAGAGAATAAGAAGCAGGGCCACGCGGCGCATGCGACCTATGGTACCTGGACAACATGGCGGGATGCAGCGCCCAAGCTGGACCGGGGACGCCGGAGAGGATGGCAGGCAGATGCCGCGGCAGCCAGACGTCCATCAACCGCCGGAGTAGTCGCAAAAAGGTAAAGTGGGCGGAGTGGAGATGTCGGGCAGTGACAGTCGTAACACTTCCTTAAGAGCATACACTGAGTGTTCAGTTGTATGGCCTAGCCCATATGTTCTTGCCTGCTATAAGTGGCTACCTGGAAGGTGCAATGGCATCCTAGCATGCAAGGTCATGTGGAGGGCAAACCTTGTACCTAGTGAACCATTAACACAAAAACAACACAATGAAAGATCCAACCAGAAAGTGTATTTTTCAAACCAGTGGCCACTTTATTAGCAAACACATGTAGTCTCCTGTTTGAAATAAAGTTAATGTCATTGGTAATCACATTCTGCAAGGACAAAATAGCAAATAACCATAAACATTGTAAATAAAGTGAACAGCACATTCGGTGTAGACCTGTACATACATTGTTTGAAATTACATATGCAAAGCCTGTATATGCATATCATGATTACAACAAAAAACATAGAAAACAGAAGTGGCACCCCCAATAGCTACAGTACAGCTCTAATGTTGGAGCTGAAAGCAGCCTTGCTGTGTGTTGGCAAGGAAAAGGCCCTAGACAGTCCATGTTGAAAGAGTGCACTCAAGGGAACAGCCTAAGGGCCAAGGCAGCAGAGTTCAGCAAGACAGCAGCAGGACCAGGACCAAAAAGCCCAGCATGGAGGCTGAGGACCAAGACAAGACACAGCATGGAGACAGGAGCCCCAGGAGAAGACACAACAGCATGGAGGCAGGAGGCCCAGAAGAAGACACAGCAGCATGAAGGCAGCAGCAGCAGCAGCATTAGCTGAGATGAGATGAGACACAGCAGCATAGAGGCAGCAACAGCATGAGCTGAGATGAGATGAGACACCAGCATCAGGAGCAGGAGATGAGACATGATGAGAAGAGGCAGCAGCTGGACCATGACTAGATGCCACATCAAGGAGGATGGAATATGGGCAGAGCATCAAGGGGGGGCTTTAGAACTAGGCTGCATGACCACAATAGTTAACAGTAGCCCATCCCTTCTGCTAGCTGGCACAGGAACTCTGTAGTAAGGAAGGGTCCAGTAGGTTTCTTCCATCTCACCGGCACAGGAACTCTGCAGTAAGGATGAGCCCAATAGGCTTCTTCCATCTAGCTGACACAGGAACTCTGTAGAGGGGCCCACCCAGGATTGTTGGTAAAACCCTTTATTTATTTATTTAAAAACTTTTCTATACCGTCGTTAAGTTAATTAACCATCACAACGGTTTACAAAAAGGCACAAAATAGGGTTAAAAGTTGATTGGTATAGATAACATATTTTAGGTGTGCCATTAGGGAACGGTAACATTTTTTTAATATCAAAGCTATATTTTGAGTTTGCTTGTATTTTGGTTGGGATAAAAACTTCTTAACAGTTCCTATATAAAGTTAACATTCTAATATGTAATAGGAGATAGGAGAAAGAAATTTTAATAAAGTTGAATGCTTGGTGCTTTCTTACATATGTGCTTATTTGTTCTCATCGTTCCGCTTATAAAAGACTTGTTTATACAGCCAGGTTTTTAGACTTACTTTGAAGAGTTTAGCTTCTCTGCAGTCTAATTTCGAGTGGCATTAAGTTCCACAGTACGGGTCCTGCCAGTGACAGTGCTCGCTCTCTTGCCTGTGTGAGTCTTGCTGATTTAACAGATGGGACAGTTAATAGCGCCTTATTAGCCGATCTGTGAGGCCCATGTACACGAAGTGCTGTGGTTAGCCACTCCGCTTTTTCATCATGGATTAATTTATGTATTATACACAGTGCTTTATACTGTATTCTTTGTTCAATAGGTAGCCAGTGTAGTTCTGTTAGTGTTCCTGTAATGTGGTCTCTTTTCTTTTTTCCTGTCAATATTCTAGCAGCTGAATTTTGCAGTATTTGGAGTGGTCTTATGGTCGTTTGAGGTACACCTAGTAACAGGGTGTTACAGTAGTCAGTGCTTGCGAATATCATTGACTGTAGAGCTGTTCAGAAATTTGCCATGGTTAGTAAAGGTTTCAATTTTCTGAGAACCATTAGTTTTGAGTAACCTTTTATTTTTAGTGATATATGTTGTTTCAGGTTTAGTTCGGGATCTATTATCACACCTAGATTGCGTACTTTCACTGCTAATTCCACAGTTTGATTATTTTTTATTGCTATTGGTGTTTGAATTGGGTTTATATTTTTTTATTCGAGGTGTAGGAATTCTGTTTTTTTCAATGTTTATTACTAACTCCATCTGTTTTAATAGCTGTTTGATTATGTCTAGGTGCATATTGGCCAGTTTGATCATTTCTTCAATTGTGTTGTCAATCGGTAACAGTAGATGCATGTCATCCGCGTAAATATAGGGGTAGATTTTTAAAAAGTGCGCCTTCGCGTACTTTTGTTGGCGCATCAGGCGCCAACAAAAGTACGCTGGATTTTAGTAGATACGCGCGTATCCGCTAAAATCCTGGATCGGCGCGCGCAAGGCTGCCGATTTCGTGTAGCCGGCGCGCGCCGAGCCGCGCAGCCTATCTCCGTTCCCTCCGAGGCCGCTCCAAAATCGGAGCGGCCTTGGAGGGAATTCTCTTTCGCCCTCCCCTCACCTTCCCCTCCCTTCCTCTACCTAACCCACCCGCCCGGCCCTGTCTAAACCCCCCCTACCTTTGTTGGGGGATTTACGCCTCCCGGAGGGAGAAGTAAATCCCCGCGCGCCAGCGGGCCACTAGCGCGCCGAGACGCGACCTGGGGGCAGTTCCGGAGGGCGCGGCCATGCCCCCGGACCGCCCCGGGCCGAAACCACGCCCCCGGGCCCGCCCCCGAGATGCTGCGTCCCGCCCCCAAAATGCCACGCCGAACGGCTCCGCCCCCGACACGCCCCCCTCGAAAAACCCCGGGACTTATGCGAGTCCCAGGGCTCTGCGCGCGCCGGCAGGCCTATGGAAAATAGGCGTGCCGGCACGCAAGGCCCTGCTCGCGTAAATCCGGGCGGATTTACGCGAGCAGGGCTTTTAAAATCTGCCCCATAATGTATGATTCCAAGACCTGCGAGTATGTGGCAAACCGGGAGGAGGCAAATATTAAAAAGTGTTGCAGACAGGGTTGATCCCTGTGGCACTCCTGTTTTTAACTCTACTTTTTCAGATATTGAGTTATTGATTTGTACTTGGAAAAATCTATTACTTAAGTATGACTTGAACCAGGTTATTGTGTTGTGCTGGAGTCCTATTTCCATTAGTCTATTGATAAGTATTTCGTGGTTCACTGTGTCGAAAGCAGAGGATAGGTCTAATAGAATCAGAATGTAGTGTGTTCCTGTGTCGAAGCCTCTTAAGATATTGTCAGATAGTGATAAGAGTAGTGTTTCAGTGCTATAGTGTTTGCGGAATCCATGTTGTGCCAGATATAGTATGTTATTACTTTCAAGATGTTCTGACAGTTGTTTTTGGACTGTTTTTTCTATTAATTTTGCTAATAGATAAAAGCTTGAGACTGGTCTATAGTTATTCAGGTTTAGGGGCTCGAGGTTCTTTTTCTTAATTATTGGTTTAACAATGGCCCCTTTCAGGATTTCGGGTATTGAGCCTTCTTCTAGGGAAAGATTAATGATTTTTGTTAGCGTTGGTACTGCTATTTTGGCTAATTTTTTTAATTCCATTATGGGTATGGTGTCGATTGGTTGAGGAGCAGGGTTTCGTTTTTTTAGCATGTTTTTGACTTCGATCTTTGATATCTCGTCAAATATAGTCCATTGTTTAATGTCCCTTGTATGCATCTTAATCTCCTGTTTGGTTGTTTTCAGGATTTTTGTTCTTAAATTTTCAATTTTGTCTAAAGAACTGTGCTACTTCAATGCAGCGATTCTCCTGTAAGTTCTGAGGGTTGTTTGTTTTATCACCGGTGAGGTCTTTGACTATGTTGAACAGTGTTCTAGCATTATTTGTAAACTCTTCTTATTTGGCATTTGATGCCACCACCTTTGCTGCTTCTTGGCCCCTTGCCACAGAGTGGCTTGCCACTTGGGGGGCATGTCCTTTGGGGGCCTACCCCTCGGGCATCTATCAGGCCAGGGACTGCTGTGGGGTGTGGAGTCCAGTGATGCTGGGGAAGACATAGATGGCTACTAAGGCATCCTTTGAAGGATCTGAGTCAGCATGTTGTTCATATTGTTCATTGATGTGGCCAGCATCATTACACCCTGCATGTGTGCGGCAGTCTGATCCCACAGGGCCTGGCTCTGCCTGTTCACAGCCATCCTGAGGTGCACTAACTTGGCCCGTATCTGGCGGAGGTGTACCCCAGCCTCCTTTCCAGCTGATCCAGATGCTCATGCACCAACTCCTCTGTTGGTGGCGGGGATGTTGTTTGTGCTGGTGCTGATGCCAGGGATGGTGCTGGTGATGGTGGTGGTGCTGTGATGGTGATGTGGAATGCTGAAATTTGGGCCTCCAAATGTGACATGAGGGGGCTTCTGGACTGCTCCTGCTGAGGGCCTGGAACTTCAGGCTGGCACCATGGTGTGCTGGCTAAAGGTTGTGCTGCATCAATTGACTCCCAGTCCAGGCTGGGTTCCTCCATGAAGCTGGAGATGTTGAGGGACACATTGAGTGGGCAGGGTGAGCTATGGGGTTGAAGCATCTGCAGAGTCTCCTGAGGCTGTTGCTGCTGCTCTTCCTCCTCTTCCTCATTCACCTAGGTCTGGGCAGCCATCATGAAGGCCCTCTGCAAAAGGGCTGGTGCGCTGCTGGTCCCTGGGGTTTGCTGGCTGGGACCTTTAGCTTCATGGGCAAGAGCTGTGGAAACAAAGAATAAGACATAAGTACCAATGGCAGCAAATATCCATTTTGCATCTGGCATCAGAGGCACCCTTTGCCTTTTAAGCATTGTGAGCATCTTATGCCAAATGATGTGTATAACCATTGCAGCCTGGCCATTTACAGGTGAGGTGAACTTATCGGCTGCAGCTCGCATGGTGTCCAGCCACTCAGCCATGCCCTTGAAGACATCAAGTCCCAGCCTTTGCATGAAGCGCTCCTCCATGGGTGTGAAGATGATGGGACAAGGGGCTCCTCCTCCGGTCCAGTGTATGTATTTATTTTGGCTTGCCACCTTTGCCTTCAACTGCGCCTTGATGTCCCAGTACCTGTGGGCCACCTGCTCTCCACTGCATTGAACATCACTGTGCCCGGAGATGGCCTAGACTATGGTGCAGCAAATCTGGCTCTTGGCTGCCTTCGAAGTCTTGGCCACATGGTTGCTGAACAGCATGTCATAATGCTTCAGGACCCTTGCAATCACCATCTCGTTGTCCTGCACACTGAACTTGATAGCCCTGAGACGAGGGCATCCTGTTGCCTGGCTGCCAGAAGGGGTGCCACTTCCGCTTCCAGGAAGGTGACCTCCCTTTTCTCACTCTCCCTCCCACTACCCTCTCTCCTCTCTTCCTCCCTCCTGCCCTATTCTGAAAACTCCCTTCCCCTCTGACCTCTCTCTCTAACCCTAGCCTGCCATAATCCTCCCTCTGTCCTCGCTTGCCTGTCCCCTTCCCCCACCTCCTCCTATCCCTTTCCTCCAGCCTATCTCTACTCCTGTCCCTGCCCTACTCCTACTCCTCCTCCTAGCACTCCTGCCCTTATCTTCCCACTTTCTCTTCTCCTCCAGCCCTCCCCTCATCACGCCTCTCCTCTCTCCCCACACCTCTCATTCTCCATCCTCCTCACTCCTCCTCACCATAACTACCACTCCTCCTCACTCCTCCACTCTTCCTCACTCCTCTACTCCTCCTCACCAAAAGACAGACAGACAAATTGGACAAACAAACAAAAACTTTCACTCCAGAAAAGAAGACAAAAGACCAAAGGAAAAGAAAACGGATTTCAACAGACCAGACAATGCACTCAGGTAATTGATTCTGAAAAAGCTCCTACTTCTACTATCCAACTCACCAACTATCCTCTCCTCTCTCTCCCACACCTGACACACCCTCAAAGAGGTAGCTGCAGGAAGACGGTTTATATATACTAAGTGCAATGTGCTGATGCAATACATGACACACTGACGCAACGCGCTGTGCGATACTTACCTATGTGATGCGGTAGACAGGAAATTAGCCTAACTATGCCCTTTTTTTTTATTGTGGGCACTATTTTCGCGATACTTATAGAATTTTTATAAATCTAGGCCTGAGTAATAGTGTGCTTCCAGCAATGAGTTGATGCCCCCACCAAGATTCAGTCCTCAATCTCATTTCCTCCCATGGATTCTCATAACATTGTTTCATGAATGATATCAAACCTCCCTTTCCTCTTCTTGTCTTTCCAGTTGTCTTTCCTGTTTCCTCATGGATACTTTCACATATGTTAATATTTAGAAAACTGAGATCCTCTTCTTTTCTACTTACACTCACATTCTATGCCCCCTCCAGGGTTTCAGTCAATTGACTCCACACTACTTTCTTTTGGGGAACTCTTTGATTACACGTTCTCCTTTTCCTTCTGTTTCACAAGTCTGCCCTCTTCTCTCAGTCATCAGATCTACAATATTTGTAAAATATGCTCTTCTGTTTCCTTTGCAGGAAATACATTTTCTCATAACCTGAGGGCCGGGCAATAAATAGTATAAAACAATCTGCTTGTGAATAAGAAGATTTGATTATATAGCAGTGAAATTGGTGTGCAATGATTTACTAAATTGAGTTATTCCTTCTTGGCAGTGGGTAATAATATGGTAGATGGCAAAAAAAAAAAAAAAAATCTTTTTCAAGTTTTGACACTGTTTAAGTCCATGGAGCATATTTCCTCTGATCATACCCCTGATTCCACAGTATTAAACCTTACATCTACTTTGTACTTCATCTGCTAACGCGGGTAAAAATAACTACCATTCAATCCTTAAAACAGCAATATTATAAAAACTGCTGAAAATGTTTATTATTGTGACTGCTGGCTGAATTTAAGACACCTATTTTCTTCTGATTATAGCTAAACTATTATTATACTATTTCAAAACAAAGGATACATTTTTCATTAAAAAGAGATTGCAGTTCCTAGCCCATCATGATGTTTGTGTGTTTTTTTCAAAAAATATGTTTTTCTTTCTTTTCATCACACTGGAAGTACTGTCTTTAAGATAATCTTTAGAAATAACCCAATGAGTCAATGCCACTTATAGCAAAAGACTATTGTATCTGGAACATGGCACTAAGTGGCATAATGTAAATAAAAATTCTAATGATTAGGCTTTCTTCTGAATCTTTGATACCTATGGAAGAAGTGGATTTAAATAAGCAGCAAGCAAAGATTTGTTAAAGATAAATATTTATAAGGCTACCTTTTTAGTGATATTTATTTTAAAACCCAACCAGGATTAGGCTTTGAAAAGAATTCTTCAGAAGATAATCAGCTTGAAGGACACAGAGTAGTTAAATCACAAGCAGATTGTGATAAATTGCAGGAAGACCTTGTGAGACTGGAAAATTGGGCATCCAAATGGCAGATGAAATTTAATTTGGATAAGTGCAAGGTGATGCATATAGGGAAAAATAACCCATGCTATAATTACACAATGTTGGGGTCCATATTAGCTGCTACAACCCAAGAAAGAGATCTAGGTGTCATAGTGGATAACACTTTGAAATTGTCGGTTCAGTGTGCTGCAGCAGTCAAAAAAGCAAACAGAATGTTGGGAATTATTAGAAAGGGAATGGTGAATAAAACGGAAAATGTCATAATGCCTCTGTATCGTTCCATGGTGAAACCGCACCTTGAATACTGTGTACAATTCTGGTCGCCGCATCTCAAAAAAGATATAATTGCGATGGACAAGGTACAGAGAAGGGCTACCAAAATAAGGGGAATGGAACAGCTCCCCTCTAGGGAAAGACTAAAGAGGTTAGGACTTTTCAGCTTAGAAAAGAGACGGCTGAGGGGGGATATGATAGAGATGTTTAAAATCATGAGAGGTCTAGAACGGGTAGATGTGAATCGGTTATTTACTCTTTCGGATAGTAGAAAGATTAGGGGGCACTCCATGAAGTTAGCATGGGGCACATTTAAAACTAATCGGAGAAAGTTCTTTTTTACTCAACGCACAATTAAACTCTGGAATTTGTTGCCAGATAATGTGGTTAGTGCAGTTAGTATAGCTGTGTTTAAAAAAGGATTGGATAAGTTCTTGGAGGAGAAGTCCATTACCTGCTATTAAGTTCACTTAGAGAATAGCCACTGCCATTAGCAATGGTAACATGGAATAGACTTAGTTTTTGGGTACTTGCCAGGTTCTTATGGCCTGGATTGGCCACTGTTGGAAACAGGATGCCGCGCTTGATGGACCCTTGGTCTGACCCAGTATGGCATGTTCTTATGTTTTCACATAAATGTCAAGGGGCACTTAGGCCAGGATTTTGTCAGCTTAAGTGAACAAGTTATTGGAGATACCTGTTAAATGCAAGATTACTTATAATCAATAGAGATATGTATTTGTTTTAAACAAATATGTAAAATTAAGCCATTTTTGGTTCATTATGAATGAAATGAGCTGAAAATACATTCCAATGAAAACACCTGTAAATTGTTAGCATTTCTATATTTGGCAGTACATTGATATGGATGGCATCATTTCAATATGATGGAAGAAGAAAGAAGATGACAGGTAGCCTGGTCCTGGGCCTCAGCAAAGAGGCTTTGGGCTGGGCCTAGTGTCTTGGCCTCAGTGACAGGACCCAGGCTGGGCCCTGGCCTAGAGCTGAGTGTGATAAAGTCCATGAAGCTAGGGTGAGAGAACATAGTACAAAAGTTCATCTTTGTTAGACTTTCCTCACTCCAAATGATGTAAAATCTTCACCAAGGTGTACTGTGCTGTTCGTACATCTCACTCTATATGCGAAACTGGCCCCTAAACCCAAAACCACCCCTAACAACTCACCTCGACCTATTAGGCGGCCCTCCTCTAGAGAATTAAATACTTAACTACTATGAGGACTTTGTAGAGAGGCTTGTTTTCTCTTTCTCTCCAGCACAGGATGTAAAAGGTAGGGTTTATTGTATTGCATATTAATACTGATGCAAAGCAGTAAGTTACCATGGTGTGGTAACTCCAAAATTTCTCTAAACACACCCTTTTTTGTTATCACTGCGTTATTAAGACTTTTTTATGAATCTAGGGGTTTTACCATTTTACCATTTCTGGTGTCTCTTAAGGTGCCTTGGAATTTTCACAGCTGTTTTTAGGTTTGTGATTTTTAAGCTCATTTATGGTTCAATGGTCAGCTTCTTCTCTTCGCTAAGTAGAAATAAGATCAATTATATAATCAACCCTGAAGCACACATCTTGTTGAAATATGGCTATATCGGTATTGGATCCATCATTGTGCTAATTTTATTAGAAATATTGTTACTGATATTAAGGGGGTCATTTTCCAAGGAGTTACCACGGGAGATAAATTTGCAAATTGCACTAACAGCCATTAACGTGATTTGTTATTCAGGGGGCAGAGTTGGGGCGGAGCATATGTAAAGCGGGAAACAGTGATCGTGTGCCGCAGTTCCTAGCTACAACCCTTTTATGTGCTAGAGGCCAGTAAAGGTTTATTGTGGTCCACAACCTAGTAACTCGAGGTGGGGATTAGGTATTAGTGTAGGGGGTTGGGGGCCACTTTCACATTCAACGTGAGACGTACGAACAGAACAGTGGTCTCTTGTGACGATTTGATGGCCTTCAGAGTGGGAAAACTCACTCCAAGATGAGATTTGGGCAATGTTCTCTCCACCTAGCTTGATGGACACTCTACCTGGGCAACAACAAGCTAGGTGGAGAGAACATTGTCCAAATCTCATCTTGGAGTGAGTTTCCCCACTCCGAAGGCCATCAAATCTTCACAAGAGACCACTGTTCTGTTCGTACATCTCACGTTGAATGTGAAAGTGGCCCCAAACCCCCTACACTAATACCTAATCCCCACCTCGAGTTACTAGGTGGGCCTCTCATAGGGATACAAATACCTGTCTAGGGAAGAGACACTATAGCAAGTCTCTCTCTCTCTCTCTCTCTCTCTCTCTCTCTCTCTCTCCCTCTCCCTCTCCCTCTCCCTCTCCCTCTCCCTCCCTCCCTCCCTCCCCACTGAAACAGGCTGTCTAGGAAACATCGTGCACTGCAATGATTCTTTGGGTGTTTTATCACACACCGGGGAAACTTCGCAAATGGCAAACACACCGCGGCACGTGAAGTTTTCCCACTGCACGAAAACGCCCCTTAATGCGATATTGGTAAATGAGGCCCTAAATTTGTAATATTTTATCACACATTTGTAAATACTTATTTATTCATATATTTTATTATCTATTTATCTTTTTGTATACCACTCTTGTTGTTTACCTATTGGTTAGACTCAGGTTTATGGAGGAAGTTAAGGTCTTTGTTTCTGTCTAAGGACTGTAGCTACAATAGATGGGCCAGATAGGAAGAAGATTTAAAATGGGAAAAAATCATGACTAGTCTTGTTTAAGGACTCATAGCACCATCCACTGGAAGCTTAAAGAAGCAAGAGCAGAGTACATCAAAGATCTCCAGTAGATGTGGAAACCTGAGGGGGAGGGAGTGGCATAATTAATAGAGATGGAAATAAAATTGTCCAAGTTATGATGAGATTAAAGTTATGAGTGGTGAGAATAGCTGTAAGCACAGAAATGGGATAAAAATTTAAATTAGGGATGGACATGGTGGAGTGAATGACAGAAACCCACTGGGCAATAGGGATGTGAATCGTGTCCTCGATCGTCTTAACGATCGATTTCGGCTGGGAGGGGGAGGGAATCGTATTGTTGCCGTTTGGGGGGGTAAAATATCGTGAAAAATCGTTAAAAAATCGAAAAATCGAAAAACCGGCACATTAAAACCCCCTAAAACCCACCCCCGACCCTTTAAATTAAATCCCCCACCCCCAAATAACTTAAATAACCTGCGGGTCCAGCGGCGGTCCGGAACGGCAGCGGTCCGGAACGGGCTCCTGCTCCTGCATCTTGTCGTCTTCGGCCGGCGCCATTTTCCAAAATGGCGCCGAAAAATGGCGGCGGCCATAGACGAAAAAGATTGGACGGCAGGAGGTCCTTCTGGACCCCCGCTGGACTTTTGGCAAGTCTCGTGGGGGTCAGGAGGCCCCCCACAAGCTGGCCAAAAGTTCCTGGAGGTCCAGCGGGGGTCAGGGAGCGATTTCCCGCCGCGAATCGTTTTCGTACGGAAAATGGCGCCGGCAGGAGATCGACTGCAGGAGGTCGTTCAGCGAGGCGCCGGAACCCTCGCTGAACGACCTCCTGCAGTCGATCTCCTGCCGGCGCCATTTTCCGTACGAAAACGATTCGCGGCGGGAAATCGCTCCCTGACCCCCGCTGGACCTCCAGGAACTTTTGGCCAGCTTATGGGGGGCCTCCTGACCCCCACGAGACTTGCCAAAAGTCCAGCGGGGGTCCGGAAGGACCTCCTGCCGTCCAATCTTTTTCGTCTATGGCCGCCGCCATTTTTCGGCGCCATTTTGGAAAATGGCGCCGGCCGAAGACGACAAGATGCAGGAGCAGGAGCCCGTTCCGGACCGCTGCCGTTCCGGACCGCCGCTGGACCCGCAGGTTATTTAAGTTATTTGGGGGGGGTTCGGGAGGGTGGGGGATTTAATTTAAAGGGTCGGGGGTGGGTTTTAGGGGGTTTTAGTGTGCCGGCTCACGATTCTAACGATTTATAACGATAAATCGTTAGAATCTGTATTGTATTGTGTTCCATAACGGTTTAAGACGATATTAAAATTATCGGACGATAATTTTAATCGTCCTAAAACGATTCACATCCCTACTGGGCAATAATAAAATCAAATATTGATTATTTTCAGTTCAGGCGAAATCACTCTTTATTTAGTGATAAAAGAATTGTGACCATGGACTCTGACTCTTCTGATTCCTTAATCTGTCCCATTACTGAAAAATACATTTTAGCATGAGTTAGCTATATGTGTCTAATGGGACTATGTCTTTTCTATAGACAAAAATGTAAAAAATAAGTGTACTATATCTGTCCCTAATTTTATGTCTGGTTATTTTTTTCCAAATTTAGTTCTTGCTTTTTGTGAGATATGGCAGGTGTTTAAATCAGTGCTTCTTTTGAGAGCTTGTGTATTTTTACTTATACTTAACAGCTTTGATTTCTATTCAACTGTGATATCGTTATAGGATTAATTTCCTATTTTTTATGCCTTTTTTTCTATTAGGAGGACATACAGTTTTAGAAAGCTTATTAGAAGATTTAAAATTTTCTGTCTGCTGTCATAGGTAAAAATAGTATTTTGTATTTTATCCAACAAAACTATATATCATCTCACCACTACAATACTCTGTACTGTGACACCTGTAAATGCTTATTGTATAAGGGACCATCATACTGGGGGTACAAGGCCAACATTATTCAAAACACCTGCATTATGGCCCTATATATAATCAATGATCCATCTCTATAGCCCAGATATTAAATTGGTTGTTTTTCTTTTTCTTTTTCTCTTTTTTGTTTTTGATTATGCAATTAAAAAGATCTTTATGAACCTTACTTATCTAGCAATGTAGCACTAATTCCCCTTTGCTCTTTCCCTGGCTTGAGCCTGTGTTTTGAATAACATTCTACCTCAGTGGGAACTTCCAAATTTTGATATCGCTTTACATTGTTCTGATGTCACTTCTTAACTGACCTTACTTGTTATTCTTTTTTTTTTTTTCATAACTTTTATTCAGCAGGTGCACACATACTAAACAACATATAGCAATGTCAACAGGTCATAAATATCATGCAATAATACAACTGTGCATGTTCAAACCATAAACAAATACAATGTTTTACATATGTACACCTTGCTGTTTTTCATTTTTAACCCAAGTTACAAACCATCACAATCCTCCCTCCACAATATTACAATCCCCACTTACACATATTTGCACTTGACAACACATTCTAGCCATGGAACTCTTCAATACACATGCACTCCCACTCACGCACACTCAATGTCATCTTTATACACACAGCACAGAATTTATAAATATGGGATGATATATCATTTTGGTGGTCACAGTAGAGATCCCCCAAGTTTTTGGACTTTTGATTTAGACGATCATGTTTTTATGCCATATTAAATAATTTCTAAAATAGAAAAAGAAAAAAAGAAAAACACTGCAGTATAAGCCAACTCAAACTATCAATACTGAAATCAAATTCTCGAGAGTACCTCTTTCAAGGATGAGTTGAATGCCTGTGTTCAGGAAACGGAGTGTGAGCATGGTGGAAAACTCCAAAAGGCCATACTCTTGTTCATGTGTCAGGTGACATTCAAAAACCCAGCACTGGGGCAGGCATGCGCTCAAGACTGTATAATGTCAGCACGTAGAGAGAGCTATGATTAACATAAAAAGGCATTCAGGATGTAATGGGTGGATAGCAAAGAAAGATATAAAATAGTAATAAAAGAGGAAATAAACGACTGGCATTTTGCTTTGTTATGACAGGTAGAGTTTCAGAGCAGAATCCCCAATCCCTCAGAAAAATATAGAGTGATTGTATATGCTTTCGAGCCTATTTTTCTTTTGCTTCCTTACTCCTCCTGCAATTTTTCCTTTAATAAATATAATTGAATTTTGAAATTTATGTTGACTGCCCGTTTGTAATTAACAGGAGCTCTGTCATAGAGAGATCTGGTAAGCCAAATGCCCTATAAGGCTGCCTCTTTCTTAATATCCGTTTGATAAGAATGCATAGAGTGCCCAAACTAGCATCAACTCATCACAAATTGGAATTTTAAAATAGCTTGTTCATTACCATAAAGCTAATACTTTGTGGCATCGCAATTTGAGCTCTATTTCTTTTCTCTTAGCTTTTTATTGATGCAGTTTTCAACATAAAAACATCAAGTATAACGTGACACTGGAAAATGTAGTGTGCATCAGAAATTAAACATCATAAAGAAAATTTAAGGAAAAACGTCCACAAAATAAGGAGGAGCTAAGTAAGCCAAGGGAAGAGAAAATAAGGAGGAGTTAAGTAAGCCAAGCCAAGGGAAAAAAATAAAAACAGCAATAACCAAACTGAAAATGCAGATATGCAGTGCTAAGAAAAAGTTTATGAACCCCAAGAATAATAATCTCTAGAGTGCATTGGCCTCAGAAATAGAAACAAAATATGCTTGATAGTACCCAGGTATACATGAAACTGTGTTTATCACATTGTGCTGACAAGCAATGTTAATGACTAGCAAATGAGCCCAGATGTTATCTATAGATTTTAACACAAAAACCTTAATTACATCACCCAAGGTGTAGTTAAATGTTCTTATGATACCTCATCTGCAAAGAAATTATCACATGAACTTTCATAGCTAATGAGCTGCTTTGCATAATTTTGCATCACAAAAGCTTATTAGTATGGTTTTTGGAGCTTAAAACATGCAATAAAGGCTTTGCTATGGGAAAAAGGACAATAAAGCCATGCAATAGGGCTTCACCAAACAGTGAACCCACCTTAACTCCTCCTGATTTGTATCACACCATGTATTAAAGGTGCTTAATACATGTGAACATGCCCTAACATTATTTGATAAATGACCCTGATAGGGGCCAGTGTACTAAGCTGTATTAACATTGGTCATTAATATACATAAGCAAAACATTTAGGGGCAGATCTTCAAAGCCCTAGGTGCATAAATCCAGCTAAAATATGTGCAATGACAGTGCTATTTTCATTAAAAAGCTAAAATATGCCTGATAAAAGCATAAATAGCATTATACTCCAAGTTTTCTTATGAAAATAGCTCTTTTATTACATGTACTAGCTCCTACAAGTTTAAGCACACTTTAATACAATACAATGGTCTTAAATGTTCTATGCAGCTATAAAAAAAAATTAAAAAGCAACTAGGTGTCTGATTTACTACAGTTTTCCCATTATAGGTTTGTAGGAAACAAGTTTAGTAAATTGGGCCCTAGCATTATAAAATAATCTTTATAACAGGGATGGCAATTCTTTGGTCCTTGATGGGCATATAACAGTCATGTTTTCAGGATATCTCTAATGAGATGAATCATGCAATAGATTTTCACAAATTACAGGCAGTGTATGCAAATCTAGTTCATGCATATTCATGGGAATATGCAGAAAACTCATCTGTTGTGCAGTCCTTGAAGTTCAGAGGTTCCCCATTCCTGTTCTTTAAGAATTCCATTGTTTTCCAAAGCAGAAGTCTCTGCATAAGAACATAAGAACATAATAAGAACATAAGAAATTGCCATGCTGGGTCAGACCAAGGGTCCATCAAGCCCAGCATCCTGTTTCCAACAGAGGCCAAACCAGGCCACAAGAACCTGGCAATTACCCAAACACCAAGATAATCTCATGCTACTGATGCAATTAATAGCAGTGGCTATTCCCTAAGTAAACTTGATTAATAGCAGTTAATTGACTTCTCCAAGACTTCTCCAAACCTTTTTTGAACCCAGCTACACTAACTGCACTAACCACATCCTCTGGCAACAAATTCCAATTCAATCATTTTGCTTATAAAAGGCAATGGCAATTGTAACTGTGCAATCAAATATAAAATATTTCATGGAGCATGCACTGATCCAAGATATGTCATCAATTATATTACTGTTAAACAAACTGACTGCCAAAATGGAACATCTGAACACTCAGCGCAGTAGCAGTCATCATAATAGTATATTCTAAGAATGGAAGAACAAACCTTAAATTGGCTCATGTATGAGATAAGATTAGGCATGTTCAGCTCAAATTTTTCTGAGTCAGATCTAACATCAAACATCAAAATATGAATTTTCTGGACTGACTCATAGTTGCTGATGGCACTCATGTAGTCTTTAAGTAAGTTATCCTAGACCTGAGTGTGAGCTATTTCTGATGTTAATATAAGTTATGGCTCCAGTTCCAAATGATAGATCACATTATTGCATGCCAGGTCAGGATGGGCAGAAAGACCTCTCAAGAGAGAAGCAGCTCTTCTACGTAATGATGACTTTTGGCAAACATGTTTTAGTAGTTAAACATTTAAGAGAGTATTCAAGTGAGAGCTGGCCTTTTCCCAGCACAACGAGTTGCATAAAAAAATGAGAATCTAAGCCCAGTCAGGACTGGCTCTAATTTTTGATGAGCCAAACCAACTTGGACCTGATCAGAGCTGCATTTGGAAAGAGCCAGATCTGCCCTAGAAAATCCAAAGCATAGCCAGTTTTCTTCCCAGGGAGTTGTAGTAAAGCTTTTTCCTATTACTGACTGCATTAATGCATGTGCTTTTACATGCCAACTTTGCCATCTGCGGTAATGCAGGTCTCATTTGTATCTCTTTAACATTTGTCTATTAATATGCACATTAAGGGGTAGATTTTAAAAGGTTGCATGCGGGTGTACATGTGCGCGCGCTACCCGGCGCGCGCACATATACACCCGATTTTATAACTTGCGCACGCAGGCGCAAGCAAGTTATAAAATCAGGGGTTGGCGAGCGCAAGGGGGTGCACAATTGTGCACTTGCACGCGCCGAGCCGCACATCCTTCCCCTGTTCCCTCCCAGGCCACTCCGAAATTGGAGCGGCCTGTGAGGGAACTTCCCTTCCCCCTAACCTTTCCCCACCAGCCCTACTCTAACACCCCCCCCCCCCCCCGCCACAAATTTTTGTTTTACCTTTTGTGCCTACCTTTGGGGAAGCACAAGTTGCGTGCGCCAGCCAACTGCTGGCGCGTGATCCCCGGCACAGTGACAAATGGCTGCTGTGCCAGGAGCCGCTTAACCGCCCCTACCCCCTTTTGCAAGCCCTGGGACTTACGTATGCCGCTGGGCCTTTTTAAAATAGGCCTGGCATGCATAACCCCCACAATGCGTGTAAATCCTCTGGATTTATGCACCTAGGGCTTTGAAGATCTGCCCCTAAATGTTTTGCTTATGTATATTAATGACCAATGTTAATACAGCTTAGTACACTGGCCCCTATCAGGGTCATTTATCAAATAATGTTAGGGCATGTTCACATGTATTAAGCACCTTTAACATGTGGTGTGATACAAATCAGGAGGAGTTAAGGTGGGTTCACTGTTTGGTGAAGCCCTATTGCATGGCTTTATTGTCCTTTTTCCCATAGTAAAGCCTTTATTGCATGTATTCTCAAATGCTGGTTTTAGTAGTTTTGAGAGAGAGAGCGAGAGAGAGCGAGAGAAAGTAGCCATAGTGCCCGTTCACTAGATAGGTATTTATATCTCTATGGGAGGCCCACCTAGTAACTCGAGGTGACTTTTAGGTATTAGTGTAGGGGTTAGGGGCCACTTTGACATTCAAAATGAGACATACGAACAGAAAAGTGCTCTCTTGTGAAGATTTGATGACCTTCGGAGTGAGGAAACTCACTCAAAGATGAGATTTGTGCAATGTTCTCTCAACCTGGCTTGATGTTACGTCATCAAATCTTCACAAGAGAGCACTATTCTGTTCGTATGTCTCACTTTGAATGTCAAAGTGGCCCCTAACCCCTACACTAATACCTAAAAGTCACCTCGAGTTACCAGGTGGGCCTCCCATAGAGATATAAATACCTTTCTAGTGGGAGAGTATTATGGCTAGGTTCTCTCTCTCTCTCTCTCTCTCTCACAGTAAACATGGTCCCCCCAAGTGGTTGTATATAGGAAATACCACAATTCTGGCACTTATCTCAAAGTGCAAAAAAGTTATCAAACTTTGCATAGGTATTTGCATAAACTGCCTATTACCATAAAACACACCCCTTTTTCTATCACATGCAATATTTAGTGCATTTTGATAAATCCAGGCCTATGTTTGTTAAGAAGAAACCACTTCACTATCTTTATTAGCATTAACTTTTAGAGACATGCATTTATTAGAAATGAACTTAAATAGAAATAAGTAGATGCAATTTCAAAGAATAGTTGTTAAAGATTTTAAAATGTATCACAATGTGTGTTATACTTGACATCTTTTTTTATCCATTTTGACTCAGATCACATCTCTAATCTGATTACTTTGATTGGAAAATGTGTTGCTCCATTGCTTTATAATATATATGAAAATTGTTTGTCTGGCAGCCAGATTTTTTTCATATCTTCTACATATGATTATTCAGCAGATTAGTATTAAACATCTCTACCACCGAGACATATTTTAACATATTTCAGACATTGACTTTCATCTAAAATCATTATCTGCAAATTGATAGTATCCATAAACCATAATGCATCAAGTCACAACTGCTTCAATTCTTAGATCAGAGTCACACAGCTGACCAAATATCTGGAGATATTGGGCCTTTTGCAATATTTTCATACTACAAAAGGAATATGTAGGCTATCTCATGCAATATTTGACTATCTCAGACAGATTTATTCAAGTAGATACGATTTTGCATGTATTCATATAATAGAGGTCAAACAGTATCAAAATATGTAGAGAAAGGACAACAAGAAAACCAAGAAATTGTATTTTAAGAGCTAATTAAGAGCTGCTACTTATTCTTCCTCTAAACCAAGCTCCTGAAAAAAAAACCCCAACAATACAGATCTTTCCATATCTTGAGGGAGAGGGAGAAACAAACAAACAGCTTTATTAAAACATGCAAAATTTAACATGGTTAACCTCATGCAGAAGGTGTATCTTTTTTTTTCAAAACTGTTGAAAAATGATAGACTGCAAATCAGGATATATTTTATTGGTGAGAAAAATGCTCCGATTAGAGCAACAAAGGTGAATATATTCGATCTTCATCCATTTAACTAAGCATTTAAAAGGTTCAGATTAGGAATAATGCCAGCGATATTTGTTGAAGGTATAGTTAAACTCTGTAAACAAAGGAACTAGAAAAAAGTGAAAACCACACGTGTTGCCATATGGACTTTACATTTGTACATTAGAAGGGCTACTGAAAAATGTGTGTTTACTTTCACCAAATAATATATTCCATGTCCTCAGAGCAATTCCCTGTGAAGTATGATATGATAAAGCAAGTGCATAGTCACATGCCACAACCTTTTGGAGACATGAATTCTTTTGCATGCCTCTATCGTAGAGTGGAATGTTATTGAAATTGCATTGGTTGAAAAATTATATCAGTGTAAACATTCTCCATGAATAGATTCAGCATGGAAAATATTTTCCCAATAAAAATTAGTCCCTAATTAATGCCCTAACATTTTAAGCAAGACAACATAGAATTTTCTGCCACATTTATTGCGGCAAGATTCTATACACTACATGCTTATTAATATACAACCGTTAAAAAAAAATGACTCGTATGAAAATGTGATACAAAATAAAAAAGTTGTATGAAAGTTTGATTACCCTTACTTTCAGCCAATTTTTAAAACATTTTGAAAATGCTTTCTGTTTTATCTTCATTAAACAAAGTCAAAAGCATGTTTGTAACTTTTTAAATCTTGTGAGATTTCTCTAATCAGCTCAGATGGGAATTGTATGTAACATAATTGACTGCGGATTTTTTATATTTCCTTAATTTTTGATGAGGACTTTACTCTCATGCATACTATAGCTTTAAACTTTGCAGCTATTAGATTAGTTGGCTGTCATTATACACAGGATTCTGTTCAGATTTTATTTACTAGGAAATTTCTATTTTCTCTGTAGGTCATGGTATATATTTGGCAGAAGTTAATAAAACATTTTCAGTAGATCAAATGGTAAATACATGTGGTTTTCATTTTTCCTAGTTCCTTTCTTTTCAGAGCTTAACTATACCTTCAACAAATATCATAGGCATTTTTCTTAGTCTGAACCTTTTCAATGCTTAGTTAAATGGTCGAGGATCAAATATATTCACCTTTTTTGCTCTAATCTGAGCATTTTTCTCACTAGTACATTCTTTTTTTGTAGCCTTTAAAGGCACATTAATGTTTCTTTGCATAATCTGCAGGTGAATTTCTTGCATTTCCTAATTTTGTATTTTTTCTTCAGCTTGTTTCTTGCTATATATAGTCAAGCTGGCCTATATCTCATGTCATCGTTCCCTGTTCAGTTCATTCATTCCCTCTCCCAAACTCTCATTCAGTTGGTGCCTACCCCCACAAACCCCTCATTCACCCCAGATCACTCCCTCCCCACACCCCACAAAATCCTCACTTCAACTGCTTCTTCCATCCCAAAAGTCCCCTCATTCACTTTAGCTCACTCCCTTCTCTACCCCACGAAGCTCCCACTTTCCCCAGTTCACTCACTGCTCCCTCCCCTTGCTTCACTCACTTCCCTTTCTGTGATCCTCATTCTATGCATGCACTCCTCCCTCCTAACCCCTCGATCTCAAATTCTCTCCCTCCCTGCCCTATCCATATTCCCTCACTCACCAGCTCTGATGACAGCAGAAAAGGAGGAGGAGGAGGGGGGCAGCCTTTTTTTTGCCTTTTGGCGCATCCTCCCTTCTCCCCTGCCAGGATTTGAGCATCATGATGTGCTTTGATCCACTTAGCAAAATGTGCCTGGCTTTACTTGAGTTGTCTGATCATTAACAGATATACAGATTAAAATCGAACAAACATGAAAACGATACTTGTTGTTTTATTTTATTAAGAAAATTAACAGAGAGCATATTAAACATAGAGAACCTCTCTATGTGGGGGGGTGTTGGGGGAGCCTGTGTATTTCTGTGTATGTGTGTGTGTGCGTGTGTGTGTATGTGAGAGAGGGAACCAGTGTGTATGTAGGAGGGAGCTTGTCTATTTGTATGTGTGCCTAAGTATGTGTGTGTGCCTACTTCTGTGTGATATTGTGTGTGTGTGTGTGTGTGTGTGTGTGTGTGTGTAGGGGAGGAGCTTGTGTGTGTGTGGCAAGGGTAGCCTGAGTCTGTGTGTGTGTGTGTGAGGGAGCCTGTGTGTGTGTGAGGAAGCTTGTGTGTGTGTGTGTGTGTGTGTGTGTGTATGTGTGTATGTGTATCTGCCTGTGTCTGTGCCTATGTGTGGAAGCTAAAAAGACAATCCTTTACAAAAAGAGTTTATTGTCTTTGCAAAGTGCACCTCCCAATGTTCCAGGTGCCACCTGGTGGTCACAAACAGACATGGCAGTGTGACCTACACAAACCTTTTATATATCTTCTATAGAAGACACACGACACAAAATAGTTGATAAAACCCATCAAATGCAGCATATCAACAAATGGAAAAAACAATATGAGCCGTAGAAGCATAAACAAAAATACCCCACATTGTAAGCCTTAGTACTACAGTTTACAAAAAAAATGATTTCTGTTTTGCCAGGTTATGCGGTAGCCAGAAACCCCAACCCCAAATATATCATAGGCAGTGCTATATTATATCCAGTTACACCCCTAGAATGCCCCTAACTTATCTGACCTGGTTAAATGCTTCTGAATATGGACCTCATAGTGCCTTGCCACTCTGTGCTGCTTTGTCCCTTTATTGGTGTGTTGGGATTTTTCTTACCACCTTTTTTTGCTTCATTCCCCCTTCAAGGGAAATTGAATGAATCTTGACTTCATGTATCCTATTAATCATATTTGGAAGCACAAAATTTGATGGTAGACAAGGACTATAAAACCCATATAATCTGCCCAATTTACTTCCTGGTGCAATGTTATACTCTCTAGCTGATCTCTGTTTTTCTTTTCACTCCATTGCAGTGAGGGATTCTCTGTGCTTACTTTTAGCTTTTTTTTTTCCTACCACATTTTGTTTCAAACTACTTGTAATATACCTATTGCTGTCAAGAAGACAAAACTACTATTCACAATAGAAACCTTTTTCAAATTCTACAATATGCATTGAATTTAGTAAGTGCATTGTCTTTTAGCTAATTGGCTCAGTTGTTTGCCATCTATCCTGTAGGTTGTGAAAATGATGTCTTATATAATATAGTTCAGTGTTGCTAAGAGCTGTAGACAGCTCAATAATTTTTCCTGAGTGAACATTTTCTTCTTCTTCCTAAATTAGTAATGCCAAAATATCAGATGGTTAAAGAGTAACAGTCTTCACGCACCCATACATACACATACGTAACCACTTGTACTCAGCAGACCAGCAAACAAAACAAAAATATGATGCGCAATGATGCATGTACAGTAGGTGTCTTTTATGCTGCTTATTCACAGGAGAGGGCATCACTGTTTCCATCACAATAAATCTGAGTAGTTACTGCTACAAGAAAAGTTTGCTATGTGAATCATTGTATTAAGGTCTGTTGCTAAGTATCTAATGATGACAGATATTTCTGTCCAGTTTAATACATTTCTGTTTCTAGTTTTTAACCTCACTGGTTTTCACAAAACATTAGTGGGAGAGATCCCATAGGCTGAGTCTTTTTTTTTTTTTATTAATGCTTATAGGGACCGAGGGACCGAGCTTTTTCAACAGCAGGACCAGCTATCTGGAACAAACTCCCCACAGAACTCAGATTGGAACCTTGCCTACTAACATTTAAGAAAAAACTCAAAACTTGGCTGTTCCTCCAAGCCTTCCCTGATCCCTCGGATACTCATTAGCAGCCCGATACTGTAAAACCGCGGGAGAGCGGACAAACGCCCGCTCTCCCGGCGCACGCACCGGCCCTTCGCCGGTGCGAGCTATCCAGTATGCTCCAGCATGCAAATTAGGCGACGCGGTGCAAACGAGGGAAAGGAGGCACTAGGGACACTAGCACGTCCCTAGCGCCTCCTTTTGGCCTGGAGCGGTGGCTGTCAGCAGGTTTGACAGCTGACGCTCAATTTTGCCGGCGTCGGTTCTCGAGCCCGCTGACAGCCACGGGCTCGGAAACCGGACGCCGGCAAAATTGAGCGTCCGGTTTTCGGCCCGACAGCCGCGGGCCGAATTCAAATTTATTTATTTATTTATTTTTTACTTTTTTTTACTTTTGGGGACCTCCGACTTAATATCGCTATGATATTAAGTCGGAGGGTGCACAGAAAAGCAGTTTTTACTGCTTTTCTGTGCACTTTCCTGGCGCCGGAAGAAATTAGCACCGACCTTTGGGTCGGCGCTAATTTCTTAGAGTAAAATGTGCGGCTTGGCTGCACATTTTACTTACTGGATCCCGCGCGCATACCTAATAGGGCCATCAACATGCATTTGCATGTTGAGGGCGCTATTAGGTGCCGCGGGTGGGCCGCGTGTTTTCCTCCCCTTACTGAATAAGGGGTAAGGGAAAACACGCGTCCAGAGCAGGCTGACAGTGCGCTCCGACGGAGCACACTTTACTGTATCGACCTGTAGATGAATAATCCGCTCATGAGTAATGGAACTTTGCTCCTCCTCGAAGTACCTCATTTGCCGGTTATCCCCTCTAATACTTGACTAGCACTAGAGCAAATTCTGCCATTACTCTCGTGTATGTAATTTAATACCCTCTTCGGGCCTTTTTTCTTCCAGCTGATTCAGCTTCCAAGTTTACGGTCCTTGTTATATGCAACTTTTGTTTCTTCTGATTACAATAAGTTTTTATTTTATTTTTTATTTATTTCGTGTTTTTATATACTGAGGTATAGCAGAGTTGCCTTCACTCCGGTTTACATTATAACAAACCAGTTACAATTAAATTTGACAGATTACATTAATCAGACTGAGAAACAGACATAAAAATTAGTCTAACAAACAGCAGGATATATTACAAGTAAGGTATACTGAAAAAACAGGGTTCATAGATAATAGGATATATCTGTCCTATCGGTAGACTGATAGTTATGAGATCAAAAGTCCGAGCTGTCAGTAAGAGATTGGCTTAGTAGCCAAGATTTTAGTTCTTTTTTAAAAGATTTGGGGTTTTCTTGACCAGCGAGGTACTGAAGAAGTGAGTTCCATAATTTTGGGCCAATGATGGAAATGGCTCTATTTCTGGTGGAAGAGAGTTTGGCGAGAGGGAGAGATGGAATCACAAGTTGTATTTTACTAGTTGTTCTTGTAGTGCGTAGGGATTGGTGGATATGTATGACATCATCAAGTTGTTCTTATGTTACAGTTATCTTTCCCCTGTTTGATGTAAACCGACCTGATATGGTATTCAACCTTGAAGATCGGTATAGAAAAATGTTAAATAAATAAATAAATAAATTATAGCAACCATGGTGAAATGAAAGGCAGAATAAGAGTTTTTCCCTCTGTTCCTCTTATGCCTATTTCTGATCTTATTGAGCGGTCTGCGATCCAGTCAAAATATTATCTTAACCTGGACTATCCTTTTATGAAGAGAAAAGTTTGGGTTCTTTTGTGGCATTTTATTCAGATGCAGGTAGATCTTTGTGTCAGGAAGATCAAGCACTCTGCTCCCCCACATGCCAAATAACATGACAATGTTTCTCTAGCTCCATGGCTCAAACTTTAGCTGTATTGGATGCTGGCATTGATGGAGAGTAAACTTACACTCTGCTGCATCAGAGATGGAAGCAAAGCCCAAAATGGAGATTCTGGTGGTAGCAATAGGATCAAGGGTTGCTCCTCTGGGGCTAAATGAGATCCCACCAGTGATCTCAGTCTTTGGTAACTCCTTAAGAGAACGCTCACCCTATTTATCCCGATATAGTCAAATCTTAATACCTTTTGCCCTACTCTTAATCTCTGATCTTTACACCAGCTAGCATTAGGCTCGCTGGTCTCCTTACCTACCTTATTTACGTTGTGAAACCCAGTTCTTTGTATCCAAGTTCGATCATCCTGTTTATTGTAAGACATTCTCATGTCATGGTTATTGTTGGAATGTAAACCGACTTGATTGGTAACTCTGTTACTTGAATATCGGTATATAAAAGTGCTAAATAAATAAATTCAAGCATGCAGCTTAGAGCAGGTAGAGTAGCGAAGCAAAGTCTTTGTTAACTCAAAGTTATAGCGAAAGCGGAGGCTAGATATACCCGGAGGTACTGACGTCATGCGGTGGGGCTGCCCCCGAGGTTCCCGCCATGATATGTATTTGAGCGTCAGAGATGTGCGTGCTCACGCCCTAGGAGGCCACGTGAATGAGCATGGCGGTCTGGAAACGCCAAGGCCCTCGGCATTCGGCACCGGAGACAGCCATCTTGCCCAGAGAGAGAGAAAGGGGAGAAAAAGAGGTAAGGCAGAGTGGTTGCAGCCATCTGTGACCGACGGACGCAACAGTATGGAACATATTGGGTCCAGAGATTCCAAATGTAACCCTTGGATCAAAAGTTGTGAGGCTGGGATAGGCCTGGTGATTAGTGGTGGAAAACGGAGCAACTCTTCTGGTGCAAAACTCCTGTGAGAGTAGAGCTGAGTCAGTACAGTAGCCCTTAAGATCTCCTGGGCATATTGCTCATAGAAACATAGAATCATAGAAATGACAGCAGAAAAAGACCAATCGGCCCATCCAGTCTGCCCAGCAAGCTCCCACACTTATTTTACCATACTTATCTGTTTCACCAACCACCAAGTTCAGGGCCCTTGTTGGTAACTGTTTGATTCAAATTTCCTGCCATCCCCTGCCATTGATGCAGAGAGTAATGTTGGAGTTGCATCAAAGGTGAGCATAAGGCTTAATGGTTACGGTTAGTAACCGCTGCATCAAGCAATGTACCCCAATACGTGTTTACCCAGACTGCACAGATCCATGCATTGTTGGATGATGTCTGAATGTAAATCCTCTTTTTTTCCACATTTCTCCCTGCTGTTGAAGCAGAGAGCAACGCTGTATATGCATTCAAAGTGAAGTATCAGGCTTAATTGGTTTAGGGACTTGTGATTTCTTGGAGCGATGGGAAGAGGCTGCTGAATGGGTCAACAAGAAAAAGGAGTAATACCCTTTTGTGCCAATGGAATAGAATTGGTGTGCATTAAAATGTCTCTGTAGCGGAGGCAACGCAGATGCATTGGGGAATTGCATCGTGACAATGTCAAGCCAGTGCACATGAGGTGTGCCCAGGAAGCATGCATAGATGAGGTTGATGCACTGTAGACGTACTTTGATGAAGTAAGCTTCGGATCATTGTGTATCAAGCGCTCCGATGCACTGTCCGTTGGGTGTTTTGATGCGCCTTGCATCAGGCGCTTCCATGCACCATGTGTCAGGCACTCTGTTGCACCATGTATCAAGGTCTTTTTTTCTGTTTCACCTTCATCTATGCCAAAAGCAGTGATGGCAGCGATGCATCCTCATGCTTGTGCTTTTTCAATGCAGAAGTAGGCTTCACAGAGTACCTGTGCTTCACCTTTGACGCATGTTGAGTCTCCAACTCTGGGGCCCCCAGTAGGAGAGAGAGAGAGATATCTTAGAGGAGGCCTGGCTTGAGCAATTATCCTGTGATTCCTAGGACTTCACACTGCAGGAAGAGGACTTGTTGTGGTTTCTCACCAATTCCCTCAAGCCTGCTGTTTTTGCCACCCTGGAGCATTGGGAGTGCAGGGACATGTACCCATAGGCTGGGCAGTTAGACTGACCATGGTTGGGTCGCAAACATTGATAACACTGGTCATGACCCTCTGTAATGGACATGATTTGGTCACAGGTACAGAATATGAAGCCACTGAACATTGATTTCTTCTTACCTGACATGTTCTGAAAGAAGTTCCATAAACTTCTCAAGAGTGAAAACAGTGTTTTAGACTTATTCTTTTATTTATTTTTTTGTAGCACTGAAAAGTGCTGTTGTGGTGTGCTGCCAAGGCAGAAAGGCAACAAAAACTAATAAAAAAGTGAAGTTGAAGTTGAAGGAAAAAATTGAAAAGAGAGTAATCATCCATGTTCTAAATCTGATATTTCAGAGGCTACCCCAATGCAGGACTTCCCACACATGCTCAGTAGAGCTAAAGCTATAGTAGTTTGAAGAGGCAAGTCCATTCAGTGCTGTTGGATGACGTCACCCACAGATCATGGCTAATTTAGTCTGCTTATCAATGGAAAATAATAATAGCAATAATAATCATTCAAGCTTGGCAAAGAGCACAATGAATTTTGCAGTATCTGCTCCAGGGTCCTGTTCTCTTGAAGTCTGAAGCAATACATGCATTTCCATGGTTCTGCAATACCTCCTGCACCCTCAGTCTCTACTTGCTCCAGCAGCTTTTCATCATTTTCCTCCTCTTTTCTCCACCTCCCACCCTTCCTTATGTTCACAAGATATCTGTTATGCCTTGATTCGTTTTGATTGTTTGTCTGTTTCCTTTTATCTATATCTCCTGGCTTGGAGTCTAGTACTTTCCTTGTTTTTTGTCACTCAGCACCAAAAAGCAGCAGTATGTGTCAAGCTAGCTTTTTTGCAGTTTTGCAGGAAGGAGGCAGAGCTGAGAGCAAACAAGAACTGAGAATGTTCTGTTTAGCATGCAAGTGCTATTTTGTGTGGCAATCACATGCTATATAGCAGCGATGGCAAACTCCAGTCCTCAAGTGCCACAAACAGGCCAGGTTTTCAGGATATCCACAATGAATAGGCATGAGATAGATTTGCATAGAATGCCATTCATTGTGGATATCCTGAAAACCTGGCCTGTTTGTGGCACTCGAGGACTGGAGTTCACCATCACTGCTATATAGTGTTCATATGCTATTAGCAAGTATACCTTGTGTTTTTTGTGGTTAACTTTTATGCTATTAGTGTTTGCATGATACTGTAGAAAATGTTTAACACTTAACCACTAAACTTTAGTGCAGGAGTAGGCAGTTCTGGTCCTCTGATGCTGTAAACAGGTCATATTTAAGATATCAACACTGAATATTCATGAGATACATTTACATGCACTACCTCCGTTGCATTCAAATGCATATCAGGCATATTCATTGTGGATATCCTGAAAACCTGACTGGATTGTGGCAGGATTTACCTAACCATATTTACAGTATTCACCATTATTAGGTGTGTTAGCGGGCATGTTAAATGTCAAACTATGTGCATGCTAAAATATAGTGCATCACCTTTTAAGTGGTATTTTAGCATGCATGTTATATTGTTAAAGACATACAACTAAAACTTTAGTTTTAGTGCATAGACTCTAGATGATTTAGAAAGGATGCACATACGGAGTTCCATGAGGTTGATATTATGAGGTTAATATTCGGACACAGTCCGAATAGCAAAGTTAGCCAGATAAATTTATCTGGCAAACTTTGGAGACATATTCAGCAATGCAACCACACTACTGAATATAGCCAGCTATCTTACTGTCTGATTCACTAAGGCTTCTCTCCCACTCTATGTCTACGGGAAAATACCTTGATGAATCAGGCTCTTAATTAGCTAACCTTCTAACTATAGCCAGCTAACTTTAGGACAGCTCTTTGACACGACAAGACTTGGGCCTGGATTCACCATTCTATTGCAAAATGGTGAATCCAGCGAAAATGGGGGGCAGAGGGGCGAAGGGGGGGCGGGCCTGCAAAAGCCGGCAGCCTTCACACCACCGCGGTGTTTTCACTGCCGGCTTTTGCACCCAATAGCACCACCGTGAAAGGTGGTGCTATTGGGCGCGCTACTAGTGACGATAACGTTGCTTACCTTATCACCACCAGTGAAGACACTGGCGAGTCCACCTCCTCACCGCTCCGACTCCTCCCCTGGCCGCCCCGACTCCGCCCCCAGCATGCTATCGCAGACTGGGGGAGGAGTCGGGGTATATACATTGTACTTTGCGAATTATGTGCATAGTTATTTTATATAATTTATAGTTCTTTGTATCGATTTTTTGTATCATTGAATCATTTATATTGCTTTCTCTAGCCAATATTACCCTTCCCCATGTTTTAGTGTTATCACTGTTTATATGTAATTTAACTGTTTATATCTGTTCTATGTAAGGGCTCCGCCCAAAAGTTATTGTTTTTTGTGAACCGATGCAATGTGCGAATGGACATCGGTATAGAAGAGACTTTAAATAAATAAATAAATAGATGGATAACTATTACGTTATCCATCTAAATGGCTTTTGAATATGGACCTCTATGCATATGCATATATATATGATATGCAAATATATGAAATAAGAACATACTCTTTGAGTGTTTTAAAAATGAATGTCTATCACAGCTATAAATATGACAAATATACCTGAATGAAAGAAAGCTCCATAAAAACTAGCATGCAAATGTATTTTATAGAACAAAAAACCCTATGACCTTTCACCACAAAAAGTCAAGTTTGAATTTGGCATCCATTATAAACACAATTTAGTATATTTCTATGAAACATTTTGGATGAATGTGCATTGATTGGTTGGTGAACATTCTGAATGAGATGATTCAGATCTATAATCAGTACTCTCAGATCTTCCCACTGAAAACTTCATACTATAAAATGATAACATGGCAAAAATAACTGCATAAATCAAATAGGAAAAATATATCAAATGTTCATGCTTAGAATAAAAAGAAAGGGGCAATGTATAGGAGCAAAATTAAGCAGGAAACAAAGAAAATAAATTAGCTCCACCATTTAATGGATAATTTAAAATCAGTCACCAAGAAGCAATGTTTGATGTTATTTCTGTGACAATAATTTCTACTCCTGCTATGTGTGATATGATTTTAAATGAGATGTTCATTCTTTTAATTGCAAGAAAAGCAAATTATACCTCAGCCCTAGCATGCTACCCTGCTGTATTGCAAAGAACAGACGCAGGTGCTATTATAGCACTGTGAAAAGTTTCTCTCTGCCCCCTTTGCTTTGGCAGTCATTGTGCAATTGGAGAATGTTAAAACAAAAGAATTTGCACTGGTTTTCCAGGTGCACTACAGAGAAAAATGAATCCATGTCATCACTTGCTGTGAGATGCTAACTTATTATTAGAAATGCTTTGGCGGTTTTAGAAATCACACAGTTCATTCCATTCTGATATAAAAGGACAGACCAAACTGTAGATGCAAATTTGTTCTACCTGGAAAATACCTTGGTTTCTTTGGCAGACAATGAAAGGAAAAAACACAGAAGATTGTACAATTAGGAGGTGGAGGACAATCTATCTGGGCTTGATACACTCCTGCTGTCTTCAGCCTTCCTTTAGGGAACTGCAACTATAGTAAGAATCCTCCAGAATTTTCTAGAATGCTGTTCACAGCCACTTTTATAGAGAAGGCAGAGTAACAATCTCACTATTGGTGGGCTCACTTACATGTAAATAGAACAAATTGATCAATCATACAGAAATTCACATATTATATTAATGATGCTGATGTCAGAAGTGTGTCTGCACCTTAATGGCCAATCAACTTTGTTCAGCAAATGGAATTGGACCTGAACACATCTCCCCCTTCTTCAAACCACAGCATTCTAAATTTAATAAATCCAATACAAAAATCAGTTACTGAAATAAATCTAATGAAGTTCTGTTCCCTTCAAAATACAAAGCATAGGCACTCACACTCTCTCCTCTTAGCTAACCCACCCCAAACAATCAAATGACAGAATGGAAAAGTTAGGGCCACAACTTTATTAATAAAGAATCCCTCTTATGATCTTCAAATACAAAGGGCTACTATCCCAAATTTAGGATCTGCTGCTGAACTTGGCCACTTGACCGGTTGGTGACAATCTGGTTGTAATGAGGTAACTATACCCTGTGGATCCCTTCTAGCTGCTCCCACAACCAGTGGTAACACTGGACTGTAAAGAACCAAAGACCTTGCGAAGCATTGATAAGTTCCAACAGCCCCCAAATTCCATAGCCATATCATTCCTAATGCCCCTATTTCCCCAAGGTCCCAGGCATTCTGGGGCCTTGGGGAAATAGGGGCCAATAACTGGAAGGCTGTGAAGCCATAAATCCCAACATAAGTGAGGATGGTGACTCGTTTGTCCTTACTCATTGCTCACCAGCTATGATCCTTTCACTTTTAATCCAACTCCAAAATGTCCTAGATGGTGCTCAAGAATATATCCAACCCAATATCTGAGCAGTACACTCAGCTGAAATCAATTTGTGGAATACTACATAGCCCCCAAGTAACACCACAAATTTCCTAATTAACTCTTTTATGAATTGCATCTATTGTTTAAAGATCCTGGGCATCCCTGCATACCCTTCTAGGAATAATATATGGCCCTATTAATTAAACATAAATAATTAACAGAAAGTCTTTTTTCATCATGCAAATGAGGTCCACTCCTTTTGCCTGCAAATATCATTACCTCCCAAATGAATCAGTAAAAAATTAAAAGCATAACAAATATTTTGCTTGCAAAAGCTTAGGAAGCAGCTGATCCTACAGCAGACCTCTGATTCCAAGCCACCAAACTCGGATTCCATATGCTGCTTAGCCAAGGTGAACATCAATACAGGATTCAGCAGCTTTTTTGCAAGCCCAAAAAATGTAGGAATGCCCACGCATCCATATACTTGTCTCTTGGGCCAAAGAAACTGAAAAAGAAGCGACACAAACAAATTAGTCAACAAACCATGAATAATCAGTGACATCAATTAATCTATTAAAATTGCCTCAAACGCTTAATAGCTGCTGCAGAACGCTTAATAAATGCTGCAGAAAATCCTTGTAAAGCCACAAAATAGGCTGTACCAATACAGAATGAATGTGTGCCAAACAACCATGGATTTAAACCCTCAGTAGCTATACCTTTCTTTAGAACTGCTGCAAACTGAAATTGTGTGAAAGGGGAATCATCTTCAGGGACAAGCCAAAATCTGCTTGCAGCTGGTCTGTAAGCTAAGAAAGTCCATGCACATGACACTGAGCATGTTGTCATGCCTGATACTGACACAAACTTAACTAGATGCCTTTTCCCAACTGATCTGTTTTAGAATGCCGAATATGTAAATGTAGCAATCTCTCTGATAACGAAACATCAGCTTGCAACAATCCAGTATTTCCCAAAGTTTTATTCAGTGGAGGAATCATTTTTTTGATTCTCAAAGCACCATAAAAGACCAAAGAAAAAACCATTTCATAGCCTGATAGACAAACATCAAGCAAAACCTGAAAAAGTGGCAAGAACATATCATGTAAAATAGGAAGCCAAGCTTTTCGATGGACAGACTTCTAGTGTGACTCTATAAAATCATGCAGTAGTTTCTCCAAAAAAATTACTTTGTAGGATCATCAAAACCAAGAAATTTAAAGAAAAAGGCTATGCTAGCTAAAGATGGAGACAAAGAATGCCACAAAATTTCCAGATTCTTAGGGGCAGATTTTATAATCTGCGCGCGTGGGGTACATTTGTGCGCGCTACCTGGCGCGAACAAATGTACACATGATTTTATAACATGCGCGCGCTGCTGCACCCATGTTATAAAATCCGGGGTCGGCGCAGCAAGGGGGTGAACACTTGTGCACGCCAAGCCCTAGGGGAGCCCCGATGGCTTCCCTGTTCCCTCCGAGGCCGCTCCGAAATTGGAGCGGCCTCGGAGGGAACTTTCCTTCCGCTCCCCCCACCTTCCCCTCCCTTCCCCTATCTAACCCACCCCCCAGCCCTACCTAAATCCCCCCTACCTTTATTTCAGGATTTACGTCTGCCTCTGGCAGGCGTAACTTGCATGCACCGGCCAGCTGCCGGCGCGCCATCCCCCGGCACAGCCACTGTGCCGGAAGCCTCGGTCCCGCCCTCGGACTGGTGCCCCGCCCCCTTCCCGCCCCTTTTTCAAAGCCCTGGGCCATACGTGCGTCCCAGGGCTTGCACGCATCGCTGAGCCTATGCAAAATAGGCTCGGTGAACGCAGGAGCAGGTTTTCAGAGTTACACACGTAACCCTTTGAAAATCTGCCCCTTAGTGTATAAATAAATTGTACTAAATGGTCACTTTTAACAGACTTCAAAACAAAAAGGACCCTGTGACCAATGAAAATCAATGATTTGCTGTCATAAGCCCGCAAAATGTTCTCTGAAAGAGGATGCCTCAGTAAATCCATTACTGAGAATGACACCTCAAATTCCAACTAACATGGTTGTTGGACATCTGATCACTCCAGGCATCAGTGAGCAAAAACTGAAACAAGATAAAGCATCAGCAATCTCATTAGTCTCACCCAGAACATGGCTAGAAAAAAGTCTGACATTCAAGTGTGAGCACTATAAAACTATTTATTTATTATTTATTTAATAGCTTTTTTTATACCATCATTAAGTAGTTTACCATCATAACGGTTCACAATAAGGCACATAAAATAACATTAAATCACTAAAAATACTAAGAACAACAATTAAAGTGCCAAAATCTTAAAATCAAGCTTGCAAAACCTCAACTACTAAAGGGCATTTAGCTGTCTTGTGATTAATCAACTCAACTAACCCCAGGTTATCAGAATGCAAAACTACTTTTCTGCTAGCCAACCTATCACCCCATATTACAACTGCTAAAAATTACAAAAAATATATATTTTTGGTCCATTCCCTTGCATGCTGACTCTGTGGCCAAGCTTCTGAATGCCAAGTCCCTTTAAAATATATTCCAAAACCTGCCCCACCTGAAGCATAAAAACACAGAAATATACATATGTCAGCAGAAAAGGACCAAACAGGCCATCCAGTCTGACCAGCAAGCTTATGGCAGTATCTGCCACGCCGTACAGGTCATCCCCATACTTATTAGTTTTCCAGACCATAAAAGTCAGGGTCCTTGTTGGTTGCTGTCAGAATCCAATTCCCCTTTTCCTCTTTTCCCCCTGCCATTGAAGCAGAGAGCAATAATAGGGTTGCATCAACAGTATAAAGGCTTATTGGTTAAGGGTAGTAACCACCATACCAGCAAGTTACCCCTTTGCACTTTTTTCTTCATTTCCATCCTCTAGCCTTTAGGGATCCACAGTGTTTATCCCATGCCCCTTTCAATTCTTTCACTATTTTTGTCTTCACCACTTCCTCCAGAAGGGAATTCCAGGCATCCACCACCCTCTGTTGTAGCGGAGGTGGACCCTTGGGCCAAGGTGGGGTTGATGCTACCCATGGGAGGGATCCTACGGGTCCCCACCATCGGTAGGCAGAGAGGGCTGACGGGTGGAGGCCGGCTGGCGCTTCACCAATACTAGCCCTCATTCCCCGCATGTTGAGCCTTTGGGTGCTGGGGCCGGTTGGACTTAGGTGGCCTCCATCAGTGGTCGTCGATAGGTGGATTGAGGTCAGTCCAGAGGCAGCAACTAGTGTAGGTATCAGTCTGTACTGGACAAGGTGGAGTCCCGGAGACCCAGGCACCAATAGGAATACAGTCTGACAGAGGATGCCCAAGCAAGAGCAGGCCGAAGCCTGAATGAACCACGTCCAGGACAAAGGCTGAAGAGGCATCATTAATCAAGCTGGGTTCAGGGCTGGCGGCAGTCTGGAAGCAGTGGCAAGCAAGGCTGAGGTCTGCATGAGGAGAGAGTCAAAGGATGGTCAGACGAAGCAGAAGTCCAGGGCTGGAGAGAAGCAACGGAGTAGTCAGGCAACGCAGAGGTCTGGGGTTGGAGAGAGGCAACGGAGTAGTCAGGCGATGTAAAGGTCCGGGGCTGGAGAGAGGCAACGGAGTAGTCAGGCGATGCAGACGTCAAACCAGGTTAGCAATCCGAAGGAAAGATGAAGGAACAGGAACTCGGGAACAAGGAAACAGGAACAAAGGCAATCAGGATAAGGAATCAGGAACAGAAGAAGCAACGAGCACTCGACTAGCGAGGGGACCTGTTGCAAAGGCAATTTGGGAGAGCGGAGAGCGGAGAGCGGAGCCCGGGCTTATAAAACGGAGCTCTGCCGACGTCATCATTCAGGGCCGCAGCTAGATTCCCACCGCGGGCCCTATGAAAGGATCAGCTGTGCGCGCGCATGTGCCTAGGGAGAGGCGCGGCACTGGTCAGGACATGCGGAGAGGCCCGACGTGGAACCTCAGGAACTGCAGCAGAGCCTGAGGCCCCAGGGGGGCCCAAGGATGCAGCCGGTGGCCCACAGCCACCAGAGATGAGGGACCAGGTGCTGGATCACTTTGAAAGAGGTGAGGGGGCTGAACCACGGGTCTTCTGCGGCCAGCGCACATAACACCCTCTCTGTAAAGAAATATTTCCTGATGTTGGTTCTGAGTCATCCCTCCTGGAGTTTAATTTCGTGACCCCTATTTCTACTGATTTCTTTCCAGTGGAAAAGATGTGTCAATTGAGCATCATTAAAACCTTTCAGCTATCTGAAAACCTGTATCATATCTCCCCTGCACCTTCTCTCCTCCAGGGTATACATATTTAGGTCCTTCAACCTCGCCTCATAAGTCATTTGATGGAGACCCTCCATCATTTTGGTCACCCTTCTCTGATCCGCCTCCATCCTGTCTCTGTCCCTTTTGAGATATGGTTTCCAGAACTGAACATAGTACTCCAAGTGAGGCCTTACCAAGGACTTGTACAAGAGGATTACCTCCTTTTTCTTACTGGTTATTCCTCTCTCTATGCAGCCCAGCATAGTGCCTGTAACTATGCAGCCCAGCCCAGCATGGTGCCTGTAACTATGCAGTGCCTCTCTCTATGCTGCCCAGCATAGTGCCTGTAACTAAAAACTCACCTGAGCTAAAAAAAATTCTAACTTATCCCTATCAATTTAAAGCAGAATGAAAATACAAACAAAAAACAAACTTTGAAATGTTTGTATGCTAATGCCAGAAGTCTAAGAAGTAAGATGGGAGAATTAGAATGTATAGCAGTGAATGATGGACCAAAAAAGCAGGAGGGTAGGCTATCTAAAAAAGCCGTTTGGGCAAAAATGGAGGTTTGATGCCAAAGGAATGTCCAAGTGCAACTTTATTAAAATGGAGACCAATGATTTGGGCACATATAAAAATCATTGGTCTCCATTTTAATAAAGTTGCACTTGGACATTCCTTTGGCATCTAACCTCCATTTTAGCAGTGAATGATGACATAGACTTAATTGGCATCTCAGAGACATGGTGGAAGGAGGACAACCAATGGGACAGTGCTATACCGGGGTACAAATTATATCGCAATGACAGAGAGGAGCACCCGGGAGGCGGTGTGGCACTTTATGTCCGGGATGGCATAGAGTCCAACAGGATAAACATCCTGCATGAGACTAAATGCAAAATTGAATCTTTATGGGTAGAAATCCCTTGTGTGTCGGGGAAGACTATAGTGATAGGAGTATACTACCATCCACCTGGTCAAGATGGTGAGACAGACAGTGAAATGCTAAGAGAAATTAGGGAAGCTAACCAAATTGGTATGCGGTAATAATGGGAGACTTCAATTACCCCAATATTGACTGGGTAAATGTATCATCGGGACACGCTAGATAGATAATGTTCCTGATGGAATAAATGATAGCTTTATGGAGCAATTGGTCCAGGAACTGATGAGAGAGGGAGCAATTTTAGATTTAATTCTTAGTGGAGAACAGGATTTGGTGAGAGAGGTAACGGTGGTGGGCCACTTGGCAATAGTGATCATAATATGATCACATTTGAATTAATGATTGGAAGGGGGACAGTAGGCAAATCCACGGCTCTCGTGCTAAACTTGCAAAAGGGAAACTTTGATAAAATGAGAAAAATAGTTAGAAAAAAACTGAAAGGAGCAGCTACAAAAGTAAAAAGTGTACAAGAGGTGTGGTCATTGTTAAAAAATACCATCCTAGAAGCTCAGTCCAGATGTATTCCACACATTAAGAAAGGTGGAAAGAAGGCAAAACGATTACCGGCATGCTTAAAAAGGGAGGTGAAAGAAGCTATTTTAGCCAAAAGATCTTCATTCAAAAATTGGAAGAAGGATCCAACAGAAGAAAATAGGATAATGGATAAATGTTGGCAAGTTAAATGTAAGACATTGATAAGACAGGCTAAGAGAGAATTTGAAAAGAGGTTGCCGTAGAGGCAAAAACTCACATTAAAAACTTTTTAAAATATATCCAAAGCAGAAAGCCTGTGAGGGAGTCAGTTGGACCGTTAGATGATGGAGGGATTAAAGGGGCACTTAGAGAAGACAAGGCCATCGTGGAAAGATTAAATGATTTCTTTTCTTCGGTGTTTACTGAAGAGGATGTTGGGGAGGTACCCGTACTCGAAAAGTTTTTCATGGGTAATGATTCAGATGGACTGAACCAAATCACGGTGAACCTAGAAGATGTGGTAGACCTGATTGACAAACTGAAGAGTAGTAAATCACCTGGACCAGATGGTATACACCCCAGCGTTCTGAAGGAGCTAAAAAAAATACATTTCAGACCTATTAGTAAAAATTAATAACCTATCATTAAAATCATCCATTGTACCTGAACACTGGAGGATAGCTAATGTAACCCCAATATTTAAAAAGGGCTCCAGGGGCGATCCAGGAAACTACAGACCGGTTAGCCTGAATTCAGTGCCAGGAAAAATAGTGGAAAGTGTTCTAAACATCAAAATCACAGAACATAAAGAAAGACATGGTTTAATGGAACAAAGTCAGCATAGCTTTACCCAAAGGCAAGTCTTGCCTCACAAATCTGCTTCACTTTTTTGAAGGAGTTAATAAACATGTGGATAAAGGTGAACCGGTAGATGTGGTATACTTGGCTTTTCAGAAGGCGTTTGACAAAGTTCCTCATGAGAGGCTTCTAGGAAAAGTAAAAAGTCATGGGATAGGTGGCGATGTCCTTTCATAGATTGCAAACTGGCTAAAAGACAGGAAACAGAGAGTAGGATTAAATGGACAATTTTCTCAGTGGAAGGGAGTGGGCAGTGGAATGTCTCAGGGATCTGTATTGGGACCCTTACTTTTCAATATATTTATAAATGATCTGGAAAGAAATACGATAAGTGAGATAATCAAATTTGCAGATGATACAAAATTGTTCAGAGTAATTAAATCACAAGCAGATTGTGATAAATTGCAGGAAGACCTTGTGAGACTGGAAAATTGGGCATCAAAATGGCAGATGAAATTTAATGTGGATAAGTGCAAGGTGATGCATATAGGGAAAAATAACCCATGCTATAGTTACACAATGTTGGGGTCCATATTAGGTGCTACAACCCAAGAAAAGATCTAGGCATCATAGTGGATAACACATTGAAATCGTTGGTTCAGTGTGCTGCGGCAGTCAAAAAAGCAAACAGAATGTTGGGAATTATTAGAAAGGGAATTGTGAATAAAACAGAAAATGTCATAATGCCTCTGTATCGCTCCATGGTGAGACCGCACCTTGAATACTGTGTACAATTCTGGTCGCCGCATATCAAAAAAGATATAATTGCGATGGAGAAGGTACAGAGAAGGGCTACCAAAATGATAAGGGGAATGGAACAGCTCCCCTATGAGGAAAGACTAAAGACGTTAGGACTTTTCAGCTTGGAGAAGAGACGACTGAGGGGGGTTATGATAGAGGTGTTTAAAATCATGAGAGGTCTAGAACGGTTAGATGTGAATTGGTTATTTACTCTTTCGGATAATAGAAAGACTAGGGGGCACTCCATGAAGTTAGCATGTGACACATTTAAAACTAATCGGAGAAAGTTCTTTTTTACTCAACGCACAATTAATCTCTGGAATTGATATAACAAGTTGATAAGTTGATACAGGGTATAGGCATAGTGGTTGCTGCTAAAAAAAATGACATTGTGACAAATCTAATCATTGATCAAGCAATTTAATTTTGCATGTAGGGTGATACCCCGTTAGGATAAAGTCCAAACGTTGGAGAGGCAGAGTAGTTAGGTACGGAAAGTGAATCCCATCCGTAAGGAGATCCCTTGCTAACTCGATTAGCTAGCAAAAAGTGTAGGCTTTTGTATCTGGGATGCGTGACATCATCACAGGGGGACGCCCCTGAGGTTCATGCCAAAGAGAGAATAAAAAGCAGAGCCACGTGGCGCACGCACCCTATGGTAACTGGACAACATGGCGGGATGCAGTGCCCAGGGATGCAGTGCCCAAGCCGGACCGGGGATGCCGGAGAGGACAGCAGGCAGATGCCGTGGCAGCCAGACGTCCATCAATCGCAAGAGGAGTCGCAAAAAAGGTAAGTTGGGCGGAGTGGAGTTGTCAGGCAGCGACAGTTGTAACAGCTGCGTAACTTTACTGCTTCTCCTGATGAGGAGCAAGTCTGCAGATGTCGCGTTTTTGGCGTTACATGACAGGATGAGGGGTCTGGGTCAACTGGGAGGCATGCAGGATGAAGAACCAGAGATTGATTGGATTAATTTGAAAAACTGGTCATGTGCCTTGCACGAGCATATTTAAAAGCCGCTTACATATGCATGTTAAAGCCGACAAAGTTCTATGGAAGATATGTGAAGTAGGTTTGCTCCAGGAACTTCTTAAAATCAGGAGCATACTTGCGCCTTGTAGGCATATTTTAAATCTTACGAACGCAAATGTGCACATGATTTAAAATTCAAGCGTATCTTCGCTTTGACCCAGACCCAACACCTTGACCTGTCCTGGCCTGGAAGCTAGGTCCTAAAACCTAGGCCTTAGCCTAGGGTCAGGCCCAGGCCTCGCAGTTGTGATGACAATGTCCTCTTCTTTATTATTTCTTTGTAAACTGATGCCATCCACTGGGCTCATGCCAGTGTTAATTAACAATGCCATACATTAAAAATGTCACCACCCGCTACAATGAATGCACCAGAGTTAATTAATTCTAGCTTGACCCCCAACAGACTATGTCAGTTTACGAAAAAAAAAGAGGACACTGATATTGAAGCTGCAAGGCCTGGGCTCTGGGCCTGGGCCTGACTCTAGGCCAAGGCCCAGGCACTGGGACCTGGCCTCCAAGCTAGGCCCTGGCATCAGGCCCTGCTCTGGCCAAGGCCCCGGTATCAGGACCCAACCTCTGGGCAGGGCCACGGCATTGGTCCTGGGTCCAGGCTGAGGCTCTGGCATCAGGATCTAGCCTTTGAGGCCAGAGCTTCAGCCGGGGCTTAGGCCTCGCCGGCAGATCCCCACTAGTCCAAGTAAGTGGGAGTCAGGGGGATCCTGGCCCCGGCATTTTTCAGGGTGTGAGGGATGGGTGGTGTGGACAGAAAGCCCCATTTTCTTTTTTTGGTTCATTTTTCAGTTTCTTTTTTTTTTTCTTTTTTATTTGTTTTTTTCACACAAATGAAACAAATCAAACATTCCTTAAACCAAAATACATGGAAAAACACCTCCAGAAAATGAACCAAAAAATGAAAACACATTTTTTATCCCTGCACACCCTTAGACTTTATAAAGCCATTGTTCCTTCTTTCTACCTCCTTCTGTTTCTTTTGCCTCTTTGACAAACACCAGGCTGCCTCATTTATTTGACCTGCCAGCCTACTGCTGCACATGAAGGTGACTCAACCTTAACTCCAGCTGTTCCCTAATCAGGTCTTCCTAAGTGCTGACTGCTAGAGCTTCTGAGAAAAGTAGTTCTTTCAGGCAGCCATTTTAATGCATGCTGTTTTGCCCAAACAACCTTGACCAAGGGAAATTTAAAGATTTGCTCATTTTTTTAAGTGCAGGGACTAGAGTCATATCTGTCAATCCATCACAACATACACACACAAAACTAAGTTTCATATTTAAACATATAGGGGTAATTTTCAACATTACATGTTTTGATGCAAATTCTGAGGGTTCTTTTATCTAGGTTTTGCACCAGTTCTCAAAGGGAAATTATGAGCATGCTTTTCCTTTGAATCATGCATAGTTTTAGCTGTTTTTAGGGAAGGCAGTTTCCAAAAAGCCCTTTTGCCAAAGTAAATTATTTTTTTCTCACATGACTTAAGAAAATGTTGAATTATATGCTTTTATAGGAAGAGGTGATGGTGGAATCATCATGATTGTTGAGTTTAATTATCTGAATCTCATGGAGGGTGTGGCCTAAATGCCAGAATATTAATGGGTAAGGGTGGGTTCACTTAGAGTGCCTAGTTGCCTTGCATCTGCCCTGTCTAGAAATGTTTCATATCCATTCCACTGGATGATGAAAGAAGTGGCAGGTCATAGATCGCAAACAATACCGTTTCAGGAGTAGTTCTTGACACTTTTAAAGAGATATTATTCCTTTCTCCATTGTATGCAACCCATTATTGTACCAGTAAGACTAGCTGGATGATGGAGAATGCTGGTTCTGCTCCCTCCTGTTCCAATGGCTCTTTCTTATTAACCGGTCAATTTTAAAAGCATTGCTCATTCAAAAATGTCCATATACATGGGCCACATGTGAGCAATGTGGATTATAAAAAGCCACAAAATACATGCATATGTACCCATGAACACATGATGAATAAAAGGACCCAATCAGGCCAAGGCATGGGCAAGGCATGGGTGGGACATGGGCGTCCTGGGCAAAGCCAAGACTTACATGCCTACCTCCATATTTTAAAACCAAAAACTGCAGCATGCAAATGCTAGATATCTGCTTAACTTTACTGATGAGTAAGTCTCTAGATCTTGAGTTTTAGGGTTTATAGAACAGGGAGAGAGGTCTGAGTCAACTGGACAGCATGCAGGATGAATAACTAGAGGGGTCTGAAAGACATCAATATTAACTGGTCATACTGATGGACTAATTGAAAAACTAGGAATGTGCCTCACTTGAGCACATTTTAAAATCCATTGACATACGCACATAAAAGACCTCAAAGTCCTATGAAAGACACACGCATGCTAGTTGTGTTCAAGCAACCTTTTAAAATTAGGAGCATATACTTACGTGCGCTCATTTTAAAATTACCATCTTAGGCAATAAGCAGCAGTAGATGATGCCAGCAATTTAATAGTGTTCAGCTCCAGTACGAGAGCAGCATATTAGACCAGCTATGTTTTAATTCATTTCAAACATCTGGAAACATTTCTCACAATGACCAGAATCCTTTATAAAATTGTGCTATCCTTTCCATTTGACCTCGCTAAAGTGAATATGCTTTTGAGTTATACCTCTGTGGCACTAAGTTTATTTACTAGTATGCACATTGCAGAAGATGCATATCTTCCCACAGCAGAATCTTTAAACCCAGGCTAAAAGAAATTACCTGAGTAGATTCAGGCTGACCAGATCTCTTATCTCCCAGCACTGGGAGAAATTGCATGGGCAGGTCCCCTGCTGTATAGACTACTCTTACAGTTTGTTTATTGACTTGAAATGAAGAAGGCAACAGTCTTATCTGTCTGCTGGTGCTTGTTGTAGGGGGACAACTGGCTTCAGTTAGTCCTTTGTTTCAAGCTGTGTTTACTCCTTTCTGGAGGTCATTTGTGCTTAATGCCTACATCCATTTATCGATCAGGAGATCCTAGCTCTTTAGTATTGCATCAGGAATGGACAATCTAAATAGATCTTGTGGCCTTATCTGCAATTATGTTTTTTGTTTCTATGAAAGGAGAGAAGTGCAAAGAATCTTCTGTGAGATAGCCCCTATCAGTTTCAGGAACTGAACTATTGATTGTTCCTTCAAGGTGCTAGGAAGTCATCTATTAACTATTATCATAGTTTGACTATCCAGATATGCTATGAACATTGGTTGCTGGTGACAAATGTGCTGGCCAAGTTCATGGTTCCTGCTATGATGCCATATACATGATGCCATACACATCTCACCAACTCCCCCCGAATGTCCTCCCCTTTGCCTCCTCCCCCTGCCCCTTCCAGATCCCCCCTCCCACTACTACCCCCTCCTCATCCCTGACACTTTCCTCCCCGTTCCACCCCGCCCCTCTCTGAGCTCTGCCCACTGTCCCCCCGACTTTATAGGATGTAAAGCACCCTCTTTCAGAATGTAACCACCGCTCCCCCTCTTAACCTTTTAAGTTTGTAAACGTTTGTAATCGCTGCCCCCATTTTAAATCCGTACATCTCTCCGTTCAATATGTATAAATTTGATCCGTGTTACCAAAATGTATCAAGTTGTTATCTTGTTAACTGTTTATTAATTTTGTTCCAATGTTACCAATATGTATTAAGTTGTTATCCTATAAACCGGAGTGAAGGCATCCCGCTATACTTCGGGATATAAAAACCTCGAAATAAATAAATAAATAAATATAGTAAAGCAACCTTCCCCCAAACCCATACAAGTACATGTCTGCTCTGTTGGTATAGTGTTGAAATCAATGGATACCTCAGTGGTGCTACAGATGTCTTTATAATATTCTAGCACATCATGGGCTGCCACTTTCTTTCTATTGTTGTGCATGTTATTGATTACTCCCATTGATTTGACAGCTAACTTTCTACATCTGTGCTCTATTGCAGTTTCATGACTAAAATATGGGCAAGTTCTTTTCGCTTCCTGCCACCTCGATCACGCTGACATCATTCCTTGAACATACTCACTGCATTTCTTCCACACTTTTCTATAGTGAACCAATGTCTTCAGAATGGCTTTGCATGTCCAAAAAGGAATCATGAGTCTCATATGTATTTTAAAGAGGCAATTAATGCATTTTGCACTTTAGAAAGGGGTTTGCATAAATCCTTTATGACACAGCCATTATTAGCCTATTCGCTTGTCAGGTTCTTAGCCTGAGTAACACCAGTCCTTTCAGGTTCTAAGCTTAACTTTATTTAAATACAGGGATAGTAATTCAAAAATACGGGTTCATTTCGCCATATGGTTTCAACAACTCAAATGGAAGTTGTAACCAAAACAAGTTCAATATCAGTTGCAAGTTTCTTCAGTTCTAATCATGAGAAATAATAGCATAGTCTTATATAATTCACATCAGCAAGCTGGAGCTCACAACCATGTCCAGTGTCAAGGTCATCATATCCAGGTAGTCACAAACAGATTCAACTCTAGTGCTCTCAATATCACCTCATGACCCTCCTCAAGGTGGTTATTAAAATAGGACTAGTCCTTGGGGCAGGGCATGAGGGAGCTGTCTGTTTAACATACAGCAGTACTGCAGGTCCCCAAAAATTCAGAGCGAAGTCAAATCCTAACAACAAACAATCTGACTTGTAGTGGATATCTGATTGCTAAAACGAATTTAATCTGGGAACCCTAGCAATCCAAAATACAAAATAAAAGGGTAAATAAAATGCCATAGAAGTGTTCAGTAGGCACAACCCCAGTTGAATGACATTCCAAAATCTCATGACTGAACATAGCAATATGGATATGCAGTCATTGAAAATGAATGTCCATTCTGAAACAAATATGCCCCTTTTGTTTCATTTATGGGCCCTGAAAATGAATGGGGTGCTTCCCACAAATGAAACATATGTCATTTGTTTCATCCGTTTTCAGTCCCATAGACTTGCATGGCTTCATTTTAAAGAATAGAGTCAATGCACTCTAATGGAAATAACTCCATAGCAAACAGCCCTTGCCTATGTTGCATGCGTGAGATTGGAGAATAGATGGGATCTGCTGGCAAGGAAACCAGAATGATATCGTAAGGGTACATATCATAGTGAAGCATTTTTCTAAATTAGCAAATCACTGCTATGAGTGTATCCTTACTTCTAGTATGTGCTGACTTTTTCAAACTGCATTTGATTCTTTCCTTTGGAGTAGAGAGAGTGCTTCTTGCTGTTATATTGATCTCTGTTCCACAGTGTTCGGAATCAACAATGCTCTTCTAGTTTAACATCAAAAACATTTTCATTTCAATCCTTTTGGCTTCTGTGTTCATCTTGTTGCGTTCATGCCTGCTCTCGCCCTCGCTCCACCCTCTTTACCTTTGTGGCGACTCCCTTCGGGTCTGACGGACAGATGTTGCCGCGGTTTCTCCTCACCGTTCTTCCTGGAATCCAAGGGGTGGCCTGACGCTGCGGATCCGCCATGTTCCTGATGACATAAGGGCGCGCACGCGCTCCAGAGTTTATACCGGCAAGGGCGCGAACCTCGGGGGCGTCACCCGTAGTGACGTCATCCGCTGCCACCTTAAAAGGTCTTTGCTTGCAACTACAAATCAAGTTAGCAAGGGGAATTCTTTTTCCGCTGCTCTGCCTCCACCACCTTACCTAGGGGTAACCGCTCCTCGGGGGCCCCTTGCTCTCTTCTTGATTTCAGATTGCTAAGACGGGATCTGGTACTCGCCCCACGAGGGCCTACATCCCTGAATGCTCAGAAGACTCCTTACTACCTGGAAGCGATCGCAGACGTGAACACAGATAGGAACCGGTACTCGCTCCACGAGGGCCTATGTTCCTAATCTCCAAAGACTCCCTTCTGTCTAAGACGTTATTGCAGGTACGGAGATCGTGAGTCATTACTGCAGATTGCAGATTGGAACCGGTACTCGCTCCAAGAGGGCCCATGTTCCTAAATCCCTTCTCAACTCTCTTCTATATCAGAAGCTATTATATACCTATATCTTGTGCATTACTATTATAGATTGCAGATAGGAACTGGTACTCGCTCCACGAGGGCCTATGTTCCTAAAACCCTCCAGACTCTCTTCTATTCCATAAGCCATCTCATACACAGATATTGTGAGTTCTCATTCCAGACTGCATATAGGAACCAGCACTCGCCTACGGCTCCTGTTCCTGAATATACTGAAGACTCTCTGTTGCATAGAGGCCATTACAGATATCTACAATTGTGATTGTATCATCTACTACTGGTTGTGTATCCAGCATATCCTGTCTACTCATTACCTATAGTCTCTCTCTACAGCTCAGCAACCCAGAGACCGCAATTCCAGTAACTGAGGGACTTCAGCCCTGCCGGACACATCCACTCACTATTGCCACCTCTGGTGGTTCTACTTCCTGTCTAATAAAGAACTGTGTTTGTCTCCATACTCCAGCCTAGCTGGTGGTCCCTCTCAGGATATTCTCCTGGGGTCGCTGACATCTGCCATCGGCCCAGGGATTCACCAGTTTACCTCAAGTGTTCATTCCTTACACTACTAGAGCGGTATTATATGACTGCCACTCTATGGGAAGCCAACCCACCACAAATCATTAACTCCGCCTACGGAGTATTATAAATGTTAGCTCTTCCCCTTGGCAGGGTGATCCATAACAGATTGCTAACTCCCTGGCGGACTTATAACAGATTGCTATGCCTAGCAGCAAGGATTGATAACACACTGTCACTCCCACTGAGAAAAGAAGGCTTGTGGGTTTGTTTGTTTTTACAAGTTTCCTTCCTGTCCCCTTTGGGGGAGAGGCTGTAGCTGTGGCTGCAGTGATTTTCGACTTGTTGCAGTGAATCAGCAGCAGCTATGCTGAAATTGTGCCATACAGTGCCCAAGACAGAGAGGCATTTTTCTCTGTTTTGGTCTGTACAGTGCAACAGAGTTGTCAGTGCATCCATAAAGCAGGCAGTCACAGGTACAGCCACTTTGTGGATCTTGTAGCTGAGTACTAGTGCATGCATGTACTCAAGCATTATACAGTGTATTCATCTGTGCTGAGTGTGTGCAGTGCACTAGTGTGAAGAGTAAATAGTACTCTAGTGCATTGTTTCTGTGTGTTGTTCACCCTTACACACAGAGTAATCACTTCAGTCAGTGTCAGTACTACATGATACACACACATTCACTTCATTGAAAATAATAAAGATTAAAACCTCTATTCTCCATTATTTAAATCCCAGTAAGCAAGCCCACAGTATTTGATAGAGAATTGTTTTGTAAGACAACAGCGAGTCCCCGACCAAACTAAAGAGGGATTTTTTCAAATCCAAAATGTCAGAAGAGGCAGGCATGTCAAGCCATAATAAATTGAAATTTAGGGAGGATATGCCACCATGAACTGTATCTCTAACAAACTCTATTGTGTCAGAGGAAAGCAATAAGGCAGGCACTAGTGGCACTAGCAGGGAACCACCAGAGTCATTGGAAGTAAAATGCTAGTACTAAAACCTAAAGCACCAGCAGCGCAATCCATTAGTGCAGAAGATGCAGTAAAAGCAGTTTTTTTGGCTTCTTTTTCTCTGAATCAGAATCAGAAGAATCTCCCTTTAAAGGATTTCCTGACTCAGAGATGGTAGGGCTATTAGCTAAAGATCCTGTATTAGGAGGATTAGTCAGTACTGTGTTAATCTCCACTTAGTGAAGGAGAGCAGACCACACTGATAGTGCAGGAACAGAGCATAAGTGAATCCTCTGCCACAGTTTATCAGGGTCTATCTGTCTCTATCACCACTTCATTGCCAGCATCATCCACCTCCAAGGATGCAGACAGAGACAAGGGATCATGAAAGAAATCTGTGATCTGGAAGCATTTTCAAATGAGGGCAGACCCATGCTTTGCTCATAACTATTGCATGAAAGAGATAAGCTGAGGGAGGCAATTGGGATGGAGCATCATCTGAAGAAGCAGCATGCCCTTCAATATGCAGTTGGAGATGGTAGTAGCAGTAGTCAGGGGACCCTCCTTCTGCAAAAGAGAGGAGACTATTTGAAAAGGGATGAGTGTTCCTCAAGCTTCTTCCAGGCCTTCAGCTCCTTCTTAAGGTGGCTGGCCAGCAGCAGCAGTTTCCAGCAATACATTGGAAGCGACAGCCCACAATGAAGGAAATAGGGTAGTGTTTGGTGGCACTTTCACGGGGTTTCAGGTGTTTGCTGTAGGTGTTAGCATCATACTGTAAACTGCCTTCCGGGATCACTTTCAGTAGAAAGGTCATCCCCAGTTTGTACAATCATTGCAGCAGCTCCACAGGGGATGGAGTATGAGGGCGCAGGTGAGCTTTGCTACACACTCACCTGGTGGATGGGGCCCATACCTCAGCCAGTATTTTAGGAGCCATTACAGAAATGCTAGAGGGCTGGCAGCTGAATCAGAGAGCCAGAAATCTAACTTCAGGGTTCTTTGTCACTGACAATGACTCTATCATGGTAAAGGCAGTATCCATTAGGAGATATCAGGGTGTACAATGCTTTGCTCACATTGTGCACCTAACAGTCGGGATGGGGTCCAGGGACCCAGAGAATGTCTACATACATGATTTAATAGAGAAGTATAGGAAAATAGCTGGGCACTTCCACTGAAATGTGAAGGTGAGGCAGCTTCTACGTGAAAAGCAGGAGGAATTAGAGATGCCTCACCAGTGTTTCATTGAAGATGTGAGCACCCACTGAAATTCTACCTACATGATGCTGCAGAGGCTAGTGGTGCAGCAGACACCCTGCATGATCTGTCTATGGATATAGAGATAGGTGTGCAGGCTCCCCTAGGGCATCATGATAAGTCAGTCATGAGACAGCTTGTGATAATCCTGCAACCCTTTAAGGATGCCACAGAGGAAATGAGTGCCTCAAGCACCACCTTGAGAGATAACATCCCCATAGTAAACTTTCTGTTAGAAAAGTTGGGGGGCTTTCATCAGGAAGATGGAATGAGAGCTGAGGTACTGTGCTGTCTGGAGTCCTATGAAAAGTAGGTGACAGAGAGACAAGGACCTCTGACCAGAAATCGCACATACATGCTCACTTCATTATGTGATCCGCCATGCAGGCCAACAATCTGACACATAAGAAGAGCATGCTGACAGTGGAGGTATGTCAACTAGAGCACCAGAGATTGAGGTAGAGGAAGGATGTAACACAGGAGGAAACACCATTATTAGGCAGGTCAGACAGTACTGCATATAGGGAAAAATAACCCATGCTATAATTACACAATGTTGGGTTCCATATTAGGTGCTACAACCCAAGAAAGAGATCTAGGTGTCGTAGTGGATAACACATTGAAATCGTCAGTTCAGTGTGCTGTGGCAGTCAAAAAAAGCAAACAGAATGTTGGGAATTATTAGAAAGGGAATGGTGAATAAAACGGAAAATGTCATAATGCCTCTGTATCGCTCCATGGTGAGACCGCACCTTGAATACTGTGTACAATTCTGGTCGCCGCATCTCAAAAAAAGATATAATTGCGATGGAGAAGGTACAGAGAAGGGCTACCAAAATGATAAGGGGAATGGAACAACTCCCCTATGAGGAAAGACTAAAGAGGTTAGGACTTTTCAGCTTGGAGAAGAGATGACTGAGGGGGGATATGATAGAGGTGTTTAAAATCATGAGAGGTCTAGAACGGGTAGATGTGAATCGGTTATTTACTCTTTCGGATAGTAGAAAGATTAGGGGGCACTCCATTAAGTTAGCATGGGGCACATTTATTTTATTTTATTTTTATTTATTTAAATGCTTTTAAAATATACCGACATTCATAGGACATATCATGCCGGTTTTTAAAACTAATTTAAAACTAATCGGAGAAAGTTCTTTTTTACTCAACGCAAAATTAAACTCTGGAATTTGTTGCCAGAGGATGTGGTTAGTGCAGTTAGTATAGCTGTGTTTAAAAAAGGATTGGATAAGTTCTTGGAGGAGAAGTCCATTACCTGCTATTAAGTTCACCTAGAGAATAGCCACTGCCATTAACAATGGTAACATGGAAGAGACTTAGTTTTTGGGTACTTGCCAGGTTCTACTGGCCTGGATTGGCCACTGTTGGAGGCAGGATGCTAGGCTTGATAGACCCTTGGTCTGACCCAGTATGGCATTTTCTTATGTTCTTATGTTCTTACTGCAAGTCAGAGTAGCAACCTGTCATCGACACCTAGCACTCCCGCCTCCACTGTAAAACATCAAAGCAAGGTTGCCCTGAAACAATTCTCACTTTGGCCCAGGCGATCACAAAAGTAGCTGAGAGGAAAGACACATGTCCAACACAAGCAAATGAAACACCAGCTGAAATCTCTATGATATGCTATCTCATGGAGACCATCAAGGTCATGGACAAAGATGTGCTGGCATATTGGTCCCACAAATCCAGCGTCTAGTCAGATCTAGGAAGAATGGCTGAACACTATCTCTCTTGCCTAAGAAAAAGAGTGTTTTCGATGACAGGGGACATCGTGAGCCCTTATGGCTTAAGGCTGTCAACACACTTGATAGAAAAGCTAGTGTACCTGAAAATTAATCTGCATTTGTTTGGGTTCCAGATTTGCCATGCAAGTGGCAAGATGAATGAAAGCTATTTGAAGGTCTTGTAGCTGTTTTGCCTGTCTGTCTAACATACCTCAAATACCTGCAATAAGGCCTACAACCAGCATCCAGCAACATCTAGTGATTGCGTTTGCCTGCTGTGTCCCCAACACTGTCATTTGGGCCACACATCTATAAATGCACTGCTGCTGCCTCCCAGGCCCGAGATGCCAATCAGAGGGACACAACACACTGAATGCTGAGTCCTGCTGTGATCCCAGCACCACCAGTTGGGCCACATTTTCGCTAACATATTGGTACTGCCTCCCAGGCTCAAGATGCCAGTCCAAGGGCCACAACACACCCAATGATGAATCCTGCTGTGTTCCCAACACCGTCAGTTGGGCCACATACATCCTTCTTCCTCCTGCCATGTCTCCAAAAATACCACTGAGGCCAACTGTATTGACATCATCTGCCTGCCTTGCCCTTTTTACCACCACTGGGGCTTCACTCATCCTGCTTCCTCCTGACATGTCCCCAACAACAACAACACTAGGTCCTGACTCAGCTTGCTTCCTTATGAGGCATGACTCCACACAGATCCTCTGCCTCCTTTTCCACAAACACCACCACTGAGGCATGTCTCCATTGACTTCCCCTGCCTGCTTCACCCCAAACAGTTGTTAAGACAAAGCAAGTAGGGGAAGTAAGTGGAGTCATGCCTCAGTGATGGTGTCAGTTTTTGTGGCAAACACTACCACTGGGGCATAACTGCACTGATTTCCTCTGCCTTCTTTGCTCTAAAAACCAGCACCAGGGCCTGACATATTGTGCATAAGCCTTTCTTGCTCCAACCACAACCCCTGGGGCCCTCATACTTCCAGCTTCAGCATGCCATGCTCCAACCATATCCACTAAGGCCTGATATATCCTGCATAAGCCTGTCTTGCTCCAACCACAAAACCCTGGGGGCCGGACACTTCCAGCTTCAGCATCCCATGCTCCCGCCATAATAAAACAGTATTAGAACAGCCCAGGATTCTTAATAATTTCAAATAAGGTTTGCATTCCCTAAGAATGATGCATTTTTTGCCTGTATATGTATTTTACAAATGATACATGGGCTTGACACTGACAGCAACATGACTTTGGGAGTATTACAGCTACACTTCTCATATGTTGCTCTGCTCCTACTATTCCAGTTTTTAAAAATTATTAACCAACACCACTTCTGCCGCTGCTGCTCCAAGTTATTCTTGCTCCACTGCTCTATGCATGAGCAAAAACTGGCAAACACATTTGGAGGTGTTACAGCTACCCTTCTCACTGCGCTGCTCTGCTCCCACCATTCCAGTTCTTAAGATATACCAGCACCATTGCTGCTGCCGCTGCCATTCCAAGCCAGTCTTGGTACCTTAGGGTGCTTCCTCCACTGTTCCAGCTGATCAAGGTTCTTGTCAAATCCCCTTCCCCTACAGTACTTGTCCACTTTTTGTCTTGCAAACTTACTGAAACACTCCTCAGGCTTTTAATACCATTCTTCTTCTATGGTACTCACCTTCTTGCCATCTCTTGCTCTTGCCATGGCCATCTATTAGCAGGGAAAACCTTACAGTCTGGCTCCCCCTCCCCATACACAATTTTAAATTATGCATTTATAACATATTTTACATGAAAAATGACATTCTGAGGTAAAATTAATATACAAGTTGTTGTGATAATTTAATGCACTGTTGTGATGCTAACAAGAAAACTTTGCATCTTGGAATTCATATGGCATCATACCTATTGTGATATATTTTGGCATGGTCCTCCCGTATCAACACAGTACCATTTGCCAACACTCAAAGAATAACAACCCCACCTATGAAAAAGAATACCACAAATATTACACCAGAATCTAAAATATCAATACACCTCCTATCAGGAAAACAGAACAGGCCAAGCTACTACAGATCCATACAGAGAAACCACATGCTAAAAGAATGCTTCATCTCAATCTTTGCATGCAGAACACAAACCCTCACCAAATACAGAATAAAGCCACATAAAGTATAAATAGAAATGTGCAGACAAAAACTAAACTGTAAAACGCATCACGCCAGACTCTATACGGTGTAACAATGGAAAATCAAAAATGTCACCATTCCTTCTGAAACAAATCAATAAAATCAAGATATATAAATCATTAATCATAATTATAAAAACATACAAATAAAATAATTTCAAAACAGCTGATGAATAGAATATCCAATAATTAAAGACTCATGCAAATTTTGAAAGCTTTACCAAACACCAACAAAATATTTCAAACAGCAGACACATCACATACCACCCAATAATTAAAATGGTAGTCAATCAAGAAAAATGAACTTAAAAAGCCACCTTTACTTACCCTCTCCAGCAGTTCTCCTACTCCTTTCCCTTGCAGGCCACACCAGAAGCAGCAGTAGCTGCTGAAGCTGTCCTCACAGTCCTCTTCCTTACGGACCACAACCAGTCTCTTCTCTCTCTCACACACACACACACACACACACACACCAGTCACACCCTCAGAACCAGTTTCTGTCTCTCACACATCAATCATCTCCCCAACCAGTCTCTCTCTCTCACACACACACACACATACCAGTCATCTCCCCGATCAGTCTTTCTCACACATACACATGTCACCTCTCTGGCCAGTCTCTCTCAATCACACAATGCTCTCGCTTTCTCTTACACACAGGCTTTCAATCACACACATGCTCTCTCTATTTCACTTACACACAAGCTCTCAATCACATACATATTCTATCTCACTTACAAACAGGCTCAATCACACACACATGCCCTCTCTCACAACAACAAACCAGCCAAAAACATGCTCCATCTCTCTCGCACACACACACACATTGACACACACACCCTCCCTGACTCACATATATACCACACACATACAGAAGCACCCTCCCTGTCTCACATACACATTACACTCTCACAGAAGCACCTTGCTTTCAGACTTGCAGCATTTTTCACTTTTTCTAAAAGTGAAAGTGATGCTCCCAACCATTATATAAGAAAACCACATTCCTATCAGAAGGCGAAATGACACCCTTCCTTCAGGTTCTATCCTCCCAAGGGACAGCCACCCACATCAGTCAGCTTCCCTTTTAAATGGGAAGATTCCAGTCTTAGTCATTTAAAAATATACATTTTCTAAAGGTTTAAAAAAAAAAAAAAGCAAAACAGTTTCAGATTGGAACTATTCTAGTCTTCATGCTTAAATTATGCTTAAAAAAAACCCCACCTGGCATCAGTATCTTAAATTTGTGATTTTGCTGAGATGAACATTTTAAATACTTAATTTTTTTTTTTTTTTTGCTTTAGTATTTGTCTGTACCCACTTTAAGTTAAATTTTATTTTCCAGAAGAGGGATGCTTAAAATTCAGTAATTTCATCTTTCATCCAACTTATCAAAAGTTGCGCTACCAGCACAAAAGTTGAGGTATATGTATTATCACATTTCATTTTTTTAACTGGCAGAATCCCAACATAAAGGTTATTAATACCTGTAACACACACCTAGATATTAAAAGAAAAAGTTTGATCAAATAGGCCGCATGACCAAGTTTGTTAAAAAGTATTTCTTCCTACTAGAAGGGATATGTACCTCCTTTCCCCCATTATAGTACCCTTTTTTTTTTTTTTAGATCCCATCTAGGATAATATTTCATATTTTTTATTCCCATAGTCATCGGTCAAAACACCCTGCTGCTTAAGGATGGTGTGCACTTAAATAGCTACTGCCATAGGTCATGGACACGCAGTGTCGGGTCTCTGTTTCTATGGTGGCCTGCATGGCGACAGGCCTCTGGATAGGAAGACTCCGTGCCACAGGTTGCTGGTGGTATAGGGCCCTGTCTCACACACAGAAGTTTCATTCCTTTCTCACATACACACCACATACACACACACACAGAAGCACCATTCCTTTCCCACATACACACATGCAGAAGCACCATTCCTTTCCCATATACACCCACACAGAAGCTCCATTCCTTTCTCACATACACCCACACAGAAACACACACATACAGAAAGAAGATCGGTGCAGCCGGCCTGGTCTACAGCTGTGCCAATCTTCTTTTCTTCAGCCATGTGATCAGCTACACCGGCCCACTGGAGCTACCGGTGCCATTGGTTGGCCCCTGTCACATGGTAGGGGCTAATGGTCACCAGCGCCATTTTGGTTAGTGGCAGCCGAGGCCCCGGGAGAGGCAGATCGCTCCCGGGCCCTCTGCTGGACCACCAGGGGGCGTCGGGAGGGTGGCACTTGAGGGGGGGTGGGCAGTGCGAGTCAAGGGCTGGCAGAATTTTGAAAGGGCACTTTTTGCCCTTTCAAAATTCTGCTGCCTGCCCAGCGCCCCCTAAGTCTCGGCACCCTAGGCACAGGCCTAGCTCACCTATTGGTTCCTCCGGCCCTGTCTATTAGAACATAAGAACATAAGAAATTGTTCTGCACTCTTGCTGCACCATTCCATGAACTGAAACTGATTTCACGCCCATTCATTGTTTTACTGTCCTGCTCACTTGTGTGTGTGTGTGTGTGTGTGTGTGTGTGTGTGTGTGGCTTACTCCATGACACAAACATATGCAGCTGAACTGGTCGATCAACCAAATGCAGTCATATTTTGATAGGAAGAGGCATCCCCCACTCCAGATTTCTATATGCTTGGACAGAATGCCTGGCATCTCCCATGCCACTCTGCCTTAATGCTATGCCCCTCACCCTATACCTTCAGATTCTTGTGCCACTTGGCCTAGCTGCCATGCACATATTTTACACCTTGGGATTCTTGAGATCTTTCTGCCACTGTACCTTCCTGGCATATTCCAGCTCTTATACTTTGAAGCCTTCTTGCCAATCTGAAATGCTGCTGTGTACCTCTCCTATGCTTTTGAAATTTTCATATCACTCTTTCTGATTCTTGGTCTCTTTATCCATACCTTAAGTTTTTTTCTGCCACATTTTCTACTTTGTTCCCCCTTCATGGTGACATAGGGTGCTGATACCACTTTTGGTGCCACTCTGCCTCTCGTGATGCCATCAAGTATTATTCATATCACTATAGCTGGTGTCCTCTTTTTGCACTTTGGGGTGTTCTTCCTCCTTTTACTGCTTCTTTGCTCCTCTCAAGGTGCTTTGGAGAGCTCCTGACAACGCTGGTATCCCTTTGCCCTTTAGGGAGCCTTAGGCTACTATTTATGCCACTTTTGGTGCCACTTTGCCACAGTCTAAGAACCTTTATAGTTCTTTCCCACTTTTCATCATTTCTTCCTACAAGTTTCATTAGAATTGATAAGAAGATCATATTCTGGAGCCCAAAATAGACTGCAATGCTTCTCCCTTTGCTTTTAATGCCAAATTAATAAATTAATTTAAAAAATATTTTTTTTTGTATTGAAACTAATGACATGAATTTAGATCCCAACAAAATGAATGAACAAACCAAAACAAATTTTTTTCTTCTGCATATCCCTACACAGCAGCACTTCTCCACAGAAGGGGTATAAAAGTAGGGATAACAGAACAGAAAAATGATACACAAAGATACATACATACACTAATACCACACACACACACAGAGTAGATGAGACATCACTCAAAGAAAACTACATTCCAGAACACTAATTCTAGCAACTTATGCTAGATAGATAAATTGGCTGATCACCAGGGGATCTCTCATATCTGGGATTTGTATGCCATATTTCTGTGCTAAAATTTGTATAGTAAAATTGTATTTAGTAACAAAGGAATGCTAAAGAATAATTGCAGCGGGGGAAAGGATCCCACACCCACACCTCTGTTTAACTTATGCAATAGTTAGCTGGGGTACACCTCTAATTAATTCAAGATAGAATTATTAAGGTTACTTACATTGAGCTTCTATGGATTTATAGTGTTAAATTAAGAGAAGTTTAGTTTGATTGTTTAGCAGTTTTAGTGATATGGTTACAAAGTAACCAATATTTCACTTCAAATCAAGATCTCTCTCCAGGTTCAGCAGCATAGGTAAGCATCCATCAAGTTGCTGGGAATATCTTCTCTATTCACAGCAACCCCTTTTCTACTCCAGAGGATCAATCTGGACCCCCTGGGGATGAGTTCATTGGCTGACCCATCATTCAGTACTAAGGTGCACAGAGTTTTATGGAAAAGTCATGTTTGTACACAACTAACCTTTCTACCAGGTCTCAAATGCAAATGATCTTGTTAGAAAAGTTGTACTTTTCTTATGGACAACGTTACAAAAAGATAACTACAGCTCTTTGAGGTGTAGTTACGTTTTTTGTGAGAATTGACTACAAAAGCCTTTTTGCTCATATTTGTATTCAATTTGTAAACAATTAATGAGCTGCTTTGCATGATATGATTTAGCATTGCAGCAGTTCATTAACAGGGTTATTCATCAGAATGCATTGGAGCCCTAACACCCATGATAATGCCATAATGTCGGCGTTATTTATCGCATTGCGCGCTCACCATGCAAATTTCTGAAAATTATTCAAGTGGGTGGATTTGGGGAGAAATAAATGAAAATGAGAAGTGCTAACAATGCATGCAATAGCACAACACATGTGTTATGCATGCTATTGCAGGATATAACTACCTCTTTTTTCCTTGTGTCGTGCCTGAAACAGGATCTTTTGCAACTCCCATTTGAGAGTGAGAGAGAGCACCTCTGGGATGGCACACATATTAGTCATCTATTTATACCATTATAGGAGGGTCATCTAGTAACTCAAGGTGAGATTTTGGTGGTAGTCTAGGGTTTGGGGGCAGTTTTACATACATAGATGTAGAAACAGCACAGTACACATCATTGAAGATTTGATGTGATTTGGAATGAGGAAATATACACAAAGATGATTTTTACAATGTACTCTCGCCCTAGCCCTTGCTGTTCGTACGTTTCACTGTACATGTAAAACTGCCCCCAAACCCTAGACCACCTCACATCAAGTTACTAGATGACGCTTCTATAGTGGTATGAATAGATGACTAATATGAGAGCCTTATAAAGAGTCTCTCTCTCTCTCTCATTTTTTTTTATCGCAGGCATTATTCATACAAAATTTGTAGCATTTTGATGAATCTGGGGAAGCTTTGAATCTGCATGAAATTTCACAAGAATAAACTTGCAAATGTTTTCAGAAACAGGCCTGCACAAAAGTCTGAAACACTGTTGTTTTGTACATTTTGAGGTGTTTTGTGAAATTTTACAGTTGGGCCCCCATCTGTAACTATATTTACACCTTAGTACATCAGCCTCTTTGTGTTAGCTCACTTGGCACAGTGCCTTCCAATGGCTCAAAGCAACAGCCTCCCAACTGCAGGACCCTATTCAAGAATTATTGGCAGCCAGACCTGACATTTGCCACCATTCAGACTCCTAAGGAGCCTTTTTCCAAACTCAGGATGGTATATAAGTAAAGCATTCACCAAGCTCTCGCAATAACTAGATGCAACAGCCTACTTTTCAATCTCTATGAGGTTAATATTCAAAAGGGTTTGTCCAACCAGCTATTAAGTTAACTGATAAAAGCTGAGATTTCAATTTCTTGCCTTTCTCACCAATGAAATTTTAGTTATTTTTATGTATTTAAAAAATGTATATCTTGCATGTATATCAAAGTTCAAAGTATTAAACAAATCAACATTCATAATTAAAAAATAGAATAAAAGCACAAAAAATAAACAAAAGCAACATTTAAATTTGAATACAACTTTCTGGACTGGGTTCACTATTTAGTCTAGGAATAAATCCATAAAGTTCCAACAGTATATAAGGCATTATTTAAGCAAAGGCTTGCTGAAACAAGTAGGTCTTAAGAAGTTTCTTAAACGTTTTTGTACATGTGGTCAATCGGAGCTGTTCTAATAAAAAGGACCAGGCCAATAACAGAAAAAACTCTTTCATGTGTTTCTGCAAGACTAATAATCTAATAATCCTTTTTGTGAGGACCTGAATGATCTAGTAGGATTGTAAGTGTGGAGCACTGCATTCATCCAATGAAAATTGTTCTCACCAAGCATTTTGTGAATCATTGTGGTAACTTTATATTTTATTAGCCTATAAATTGGAAACCAATAGAGATTGTAAAGTATTGGAGTAATGTGAGCTCTCAGAGAGTACCCCGAGAGTACCCAGGCAGCAGTATTCTGGAGATTTAAGTGCCTTAAGAGGCTTAGCTGGCAATCCCATAAAAATTGAATTACAGTAGTCTGGCCTGAGAACAGCAGGACCTGGATAACAGATCCAAATTCAGAAAAACCTAGTAACTGCTTCAACCTGCACAGAAGTTTGAATTAAAAAATCCAACCTTACAATAGCATTTTTACATTTCGGTCTTACACTACTCCTAAGTTCTTTTCATGTGAAGAGATAGAGAGACTGGGGTCCTTAAATCTAAATTGGAATGGTAATGGTAAAATACTGGGTTGACGCAAGATGATCACCTCAGTCTTGTTTAGATTAAGAGCAAGCCTATTACATGTCACCTATTGTTTCACAATAAAATATAATATATAATGATGTAAGATGGTTGTTTCATAAAAAAAAATCCAATAACAGTACCATCCAGGTTATTGTGGACAATCATAATAATCATCAACATCCACCCAACCACCTAAAATGGTTTGTTATCATGACAGTCTATTAAAATGCTATTTTTGGCAAGAAAATGTTTTTATGCAAAACAAACAGTTTTTATCAATTAAAAATATGCACAAAACATCAAAATTGTACTTCCTTTGCAATTACCCCTTGCTGAAAATTTCCATCTGCATGTCCATGAAAATTTGAGATAGATATTTCTCACCACAATAACTGAACCCAACATGGCCCCGTTTCAGATAAAAATTCTTCCTCAAAGAACAGTAATGAATCCACAAAAAGCTTCAAATGTTTCTACTTCAGACCAGATTTCTCTGTTTAGTGTTACCTTCTTGAATAAATCCACAAAGAGTTTCAAATGATTTTTCATCGCACAAACTCTCATCAGTTGGCATCACCTTCTTACGCCTTATTCATTTGAAAATTATGGCGTTCATTTAAAAATGCCCATATGAATCACATAGGCAAAAAACAAAGCCAATGAATGGGTATATCTAGTTGGACAAAACGCTTTCCTGAAGTTACCCCAGTAACTTAACATAGACACTCACACCCTCTATCTCAGTCACTTACCCAACAAATAAAATACAAACACAATAAAGTGGAATCATTAGGGCCACATCTTTAATAACAATACAACATACATTACAATAATTCAAAAATATGAATAACACAAATCAACATTAATATATCCAAACTTTCCTTTCAAACCACAGATTGATCAAAACCACATATTTCCTATACATATGGTAACTAGCTGAAATCTTATCCATTTTAAAGGCTACTAGCCATTTCAAAGAATGCTACTGAACTTTGCCACCTGACTAGTAGGTAACAGTCTGGCCATGATGAGGTAACTGTACTCCGAGGCTCATTTCGGTCAGACCCCTGTGATGTCATTAGGCTGTAAGAGGCAATCAATGCTATGTTTCTAACTACCCAGTTACTCCTCAGTGGTATTTCTCAAAGAGTTCTCAATAACCTTGGAAGCAACACAACTTATATGGACATGATGTTGAACTGATATGTGAAGGGAGTTGGAATGATTACAATTCATTCTTGCTGTGACAAAATTGAAACTACAACTCAACCACCAACCTACCACCAACACTAGCACAATACAAAAAGGGATGGAGAGATAATCTGCAGAACTGCAAAGAAAAGTCTGGTTGATTTTAAAAGTCTTGCACGTGCCAAAACCGAGAGATACGTGCATGTCTCGAATATGTGCGCACCACATGGATTTTAATAGGCCCACAACAGCGCACATATCTCCCGTTATGCGCACAAAACGTTTTCTGGAGAAAGGGTAGGGCGTGGGTGTGATCTGGGCAGGGCATGAATTCTGTGCATGCGTACTTACATGCACAAGCGTGTGCCGGAGTCCCCTACTGCTTAACTTTACTTCTCCTATGGACAGCGAGTAAGTAAGAACATAAAAAAAATATAGGCTACTTAGCGAGTTTTAAGGGATCTGGCCTATCAGGTTAAAAAGGTACGCTAACTAAAAGGGGGGGGGGGTTAGGAAGGGAGACTGGTTAACTGGGTGAACTGGGAACAAATTGGGAAATGGGCTCTAGCACTGGCACACATATCTAATGAGATCCCCCCTCCCCCCACTTAACGCGATCCAGGCAGCATTTGCGTACACATGCATGCGGGCACATAAACTGGGGCACATATGTACACATATCCAGGCTATTTAAAAACATGCGCATATAAGCACATATTTTATAAAATGACTCCGGCCATTGGCATGCGCTGGTAAACATGCGTGCCCACGCATGGCTCTTAAAATTTACCTGGGCGAGTCCTGGTAGGAATATTCTTTTGCTCTGCCCGCTATCTTCCCTCATCCTGTACTGCTACCAAATTGGCTACAATCCTCCCACATGCAATAACTCCCCAGAATCTGCTTTTTTTTTTTTACAAAATGAGAAGGGGGTTTCTGGTCAGCCACAATGGGGGCTTGGTCATGTTATAAGTGCCCCAGTGCTAAGCCAGGGGCTTCCCTTGCTTGGGTATATTCAAGAGAACACTTACTTGGATATGTTCCACTGAATTGCTGGGTAAAGTTACCAAGTAACTTTCCCACTTATCAGAGTGTTGGATATGGACCTCTGAGTAAATCAAGCCTTTTGTAAATAGAAAGATCTTGCTACTATTGTCAGGATTCCAGACCTATAAATATCACTGAACAATCTCAAAGAACTACTTTACTTGTGCCTTTTGTCTTTCAGCTAGATTTGAATATGGTATTGCATTTATGTTTTCATAAAGCTGAAGAGTTATTCATGGAATTTTTCTAGGACCAGTCAAGGACATTGGAAACTCTTTCTTGCTATGCGACAAGATACTTTAGCTATTGAAGAGTTTCTTCCTTAGTATCCCTGTAAATAGAAACATAGAAATATGACAGCAGGAAAAGACCATATGACCCATTTACCCATCCATATAATTTATGTAGCCCTTACAATTCCCATCACTCACTCAGAGATATCCTGTATTTCTCCCAAGCTTTCTTGAATTCAGATACCATTTTTGTCTTCATCACCTCAACTGGGAGGCCATTCCATGCATCCACTACTTTCTCTCGGGCCAATACAGTACCACCGGAGCGCACTATTAGCCCACGTTTGGATGCGCGTTTTCGATGTGCTAGCTTTACCCCTTATACAGTAAGGAGTAATAGCGCGTTGAAAACGCACGTCCAAACCCCCCCCCCCCCCCACCCCCGAAACTAATAGCACCCCCAACATGCAAATGCATGTTGATGGCCCTATAAGTTATTCACGCGCGATCCAGAAAGCAAAATGTGCCGTCAAACCGCACATTTTACTTTCAGAAATTAACGCCTGCCAAAGGCTGGCATTAATTTCTGCCGGCACTGGGGAAGTGTACAGAAAAGCAGAAAAAAATCCTTTTCTGTACACACTCCAACTTAATATCATAGCGATATTAAGTCAGAGGACCCAAAAATAAAAAATAAAAGTTTTTTAATCGGCCCGCAGCCCGTGGGTTGGAAGACGGATGCTCAATTATGCTGGCGTCTGTTTTCCAAACCCGTGGCTGAAAGCGGGTTTGAGAACCGACGCTGGCAAAATTGAGCGTCAGCTGTCAAACTTGCTAACAGCCGCCGCTCCTGTCAAAAAAGAGGAGCTAGGGACTTGCTAGTGTCCCTAGTGCCTCTTTTTACCACGGGCCCTAATTTGCATAGGCCACCCTCCTGAATCGTGCGGCCAGGAGAGTGGCCTGTGCGGGCGCTCGCTGGCTCTCCCGCGCGTTTTTCTGTATCAGCCTGTCTATAAAGAAATATTTCCAAAGATTACTCCTGAGTCTACCACCTGTTATCTTAATCCCATGACCCCTTGTTCTAAAGACTTCTTTTCTCTGACAGAGGCTAATCTCTTGTGCATGGACACTAGATATTTTAATGTCTCTATCATATCTCACTTATCTCGCCTTTCCTCTAGAGCAGGGGTGCTCAAATCAGTCCTACAGGTTCCCCCAGCCAGTCGGGTTTTCAGGATATCCCTAACAAATATGTATAAAATTCATTTGCATTCACTACCTCTTGTGTATGCAAATATATCTCATGCATATTCGTTAGGGATATCCTGAAAACCTAACTGGCTGTCGGAGCCCATAGGACTGGTTAGAGCACCCCTGCTCTAGGGTATACATGTTTGTATCTTTATCCCAATATGCTTTAGAACAAAGACCACTGATCATTTTAGTAGCCACTCTCTGAACCAGGGGTAGGTAACTCCGGTCCTGGAGTGCCACAAGCAGGTCTGGTTTTTGGGATATCCACAGTGAATATGCATGAGATATATATTGTATACAAAGGAGGCAGTGCATGCAAATATACCTCATGCATATTCATTGTGGATATCCTATAAACCAGACCTGCTTGTGCACTCCAGGGCCGGAGTTGCCTACCCCTGCTCTGGACTGATTCCAACTAGTTTATATCCTTTTAAAGGCGCGGTCTCCAGAACTGCACACAGTATTCCAAAAGAGGTCTCACCAGGGAACTATATAGGGGCAGTATCACCTCCCTTTTTCTGCTAACCATTCCTCTCCCTATGCAGCCAAGCATCTTTCAAACTTTTGCCATCAGGGAAACAGCAACACTGTTGCCAGGGGGCTTTAACACGTGCCACTGGAGTGGCCCTCCACCTGCTTCCCATAGTCTTTCCAGCCAACCCAGTGTCAGTCACAGCACCCCACTGCCTTGTGGGGGAGGTGGGTACGTCCGGAAGGTGTTCCCACCTGCCAACCATCCCACCAGGTTGAATCCTGGTGGCCTGCACAGACCCTACCCATTTACCTCTTAATAGTTTCATGACCTCTTGTGAAATTTGATCATGTGGATTATATATATATATATATTTATTTATTTATTTATTTATTTATTTATTTATTTTTTAATCCGAGCAATTGAAAAGTTTCTTGAATGGGAAGAGGTTTTCTTCTACTATTTCAAATGATGGAGTTGGGCTTGGTGGCTGATTATTATAAATGCTAGTTCCTTATTTTTTTTTATTGATTTTCCTGCTAGTTTTTCTTCCCCTTTTCTACTTCCTATTATATTTGTGATCTAAAGTGTGATACTGTCATGTTCCCTTTGTTTTTTTTCTGTAATAATTACCTGAGTGAATTTTTTTTGGAGTTTTAATATTATATTTTTCCTTTGTTACAAGTATATTCTTGTAATAATGCTACAATTTGAATAAAAATTAAAAACAAATCACTGAGCAAGACATAGTAAATTTATATACTAAGGCATTGTTCATTTAAATGTAAGTGTTTGCTCTTAATAACACTTTTAAATAATGATATATTTAGAACAATTTATCCTTCAAATAATTTTTTGCACAGCTGGAAAAGAAGCTAAAATTCACAGCTTTCCAATGATGTATTGCATTTGTTGATTAACACCAGTAGTTCAAGGGACAGTGTACTATAATTGAAACATTGCTTATCTTTGTCCCCAGGGACTGAGCAGTTAAAAGGTCAAATATGAATCCAAAGAGAAAGAATCTGTTTTAAAGGAACACTTTGGGCCAGATTACTTCTAGTTCATTTTTTTTCATAGGCACAAAACAGGATAGAGCCTTTATAAATCAGGGCCTTTCTTTTAAATGCAGTTTCCTGTGAAAGGAGAGGGTTCTTATATGCTTCTCCAGATGAATTAGTACCTACCTAACTGATAAATATGTGAACATTATCAGTTAACTGCCAACACTGATACGGAAATCCATAAATGGAATTGAATGCACACTATTTTTTATGACTAATCTTTTTATTAGCCAATATGGCATTTCCCTGAGTGATTTAGAAAATCTTCAACATACAAATAACCAGCAAAAAACGCATGTGTAAAGGGCTTCATAAAATATGTGGCTTGCATATATGAATGTAATCGTCACTATACTTCTTTAATCATAGGTTCTAATGACTCCATTTTTTAAATATATTTTTTAAATTCAGTTTCTATGCACTTAAAATCACTTATCTTCAAACGTCAAACTTCAGATGATTGAACTGAGAAATACAGCCAAACCTGAATTTTCAACTAGGTTCATTTTCCAGTTCAAACATCTAGAATTTGGACACTTTGAAGTTAATTGATTTTAAGTATATATTTTAAAAGTATAATAAAAAATAACTCATTAGGACTAATGATTAAAATCTTTAGTGACGTTTACATCTGTGTATGCAAGTCACATATTTGATGAAAATCCTTTACACATTTACATACACTGATTGTTTGTATGCTGAAGATTTTCTAAATCATTCAGGAAAATTCCATATTGGCTATCTTAGATTTTTCCTTGTTCAGTTGGGCTGTATAGTCAGGCCGATGCAATACCAGCGCGCAGAAAATGGGTGCTCATGATTGAGTACCCGCTCTCCTAATGCACGCCAATGTACCTCTCCGGGGCGCCCAATGTTATATTTAAATGAGCAGCCATGGTTAAAAGGAGGAACTAGGGGAAATTGTGTTCCCCTAGTGCCTCCTCAGCAGCAGGAGCCCAGGAGAGGTGGCTGTCAGTGAGTTTGAAAAATGGAGGCTCAATTTTATGAGTGTCCATTTTCCTAACCTGTGCACAGCCACAGGTTAGGAAAATGGACGCTCATTAATTGAGTTTCCCTTTTCTTAACCTAATTGCTGGCACACTTATTTTTTAAATTTCTATTTGTTTGGGGTTTTTTAGGGACAGTTCCTCCAACTTAATGTCGCTACGATATTAAGTCAGAGGAACTACAGAAAAGTAGTATTTTCTGCTTTTCTTTAATCTTTTTGAAGAAGTGAACACCATCTTAAATAATAAAAAAGAAACGGAACTATCATCAGGAGGTGAGGGGAAATGGGTGACTGCGATGTGTGACCACGCCCCTCCCCCGATGTCACTGTGAGCTCAGGAGGCGGTTAAAAAGCGCCTCACCATCAGGCGCCGCGCGCCGAAGGGGCGCGACAAAGGGGCTCTCCCCTTTGTGCACCCCTTCGTGCAACTCTTTGTGCTTCATTTAATATTTTTTCTTTTACGTTTTCTTTTAAGTAACCTTTTTTTCAAGTTCCTACCTTATGCCTTTGTTAACAATTTTATTATAAATGTTCTCTGTATTTGACTATGGAAATATTTTTTCCTGCTTTTTCTGTTTTATGTAAACCGGTATGATTTGCATTTTAATGTAAGAATGTCGGTATATAAAAATTATAAATAAAATAAATAATAAATAAATATTAACGCCTGCTCCAGGGCAGGCGTTAATTTTTTAGGGTAAAAATGTGCGCATCGGGCGCATATTTGTTTTTTTGCAGCGGGGGGAAATAGCTAATAGCCACATCAACATGGATTTACATGTGATGAGCGCTATTAGCTATGTGCTTGGTTGGCCCCATTTTGCATCAGGGGTTATGGACACGTGTCCAAATGCACGTCCAATCGTGTGTTGAGCAATGCACTGCAGCCAGCACATCGTATTGCATCGGTCTGAATGTATGTAACATTTTATATCTAACAATACATAGCATGAATACCAACAGAGACAAATAACATAAATTTAGATAAAGACACTATCTGATTATAAAAACTAAAGCTAATGAGGAGTGGAGACGATGAGCAGTATACAGTAGGGATGTGCAGAGCAAAAGTTTATGTTCATAAGTCCATAAGTCGAAAGGGGGTCCCATTTGCGGTCAATATGGACATATGGAGAATTCCATAAGTTGAGTCTATGTCCATATGTGCAAATAAAAATTTAAACCCCTCACCCTCCTTAATCCCCACCCCCCCAAGACTTACCAAAACTCCCTGGTGGTCCAGCGGGGTCAGGACGCCATTTCTGACCTCCTTTGCAAGGAGCACGTGACGTCGGCGTCACGTCGGAGTGACGCGGCGTCACGTGATTCCCCGCGGGTTCGCTCCGGGACCCTCGTTCGACCCAAAAGGAACTTTTGGCCAGCTTGGGGGGCTTTTCGTGCCTTGCTTCGGGAGGAGGGGAGAGAGGACTGGCAATCCCAAGCGTAGGATTGCCCGTCCTCTCTCCCCTCTCTCTCTTGCAACTTTTTTTTTCCGCTTTTTTTTTTTTCACTTTTTTCCGCTTTCGTTGCTTCGGGAGGAGGGGAGAGGACTGGGGCTGCCCCGGAGACCAGCACCCATGGACGCGGCCAGGGCAGGTGAGCGGGGGCTGGGGGAAAGTTTGCCGCCTACCCTTACCCCTGCCTCTAACGCAGGGGTAAGGGTAGGCGGTAAGTTAGCAGGTTAAACGCGCGGCAAAACGGCAGGGTAAAAAAGCGATAGTCAGGGCGCGCGTTACTGTATGGGAGGGAATAGCTAATTCGATCGTTTACATGTAATAGACATGCTGCGGGCGGAAGGGGTTACCCGGTGATTTAAGGACGCGATAAGAGTAGGTTAAAGGGGATTGTGTATCGCAGGAAGGGCTAACGCAGCCGAAAAGTGGGTAGAAAGCAGGTTAGGAGCAGGGTAACCGTGGCTGCACTTTACTATATTGACCTGTAACTGTATGGCTTAGTAACAGCCAGAGGAAACAACAAATAGACTCTGGCTGTGGCTTAAGTGCACTTTTATTTACAGTGGAAAAACAAAATGGCAGCAGTCCTTCACTACAGGTATTTCAAACAGGCTGTGTAAATGGAAAGCAAATACTTCAGGCAATTCATCTGAACCTCAGACAACCCACAGTCTTTAAGCAGTAAAGTCTTTAAACAGAAAGTTCTTTAAGCAGAGTTTTAACCAACCTTAGACATAGCAGGTCTTTGCGTATGCAGGAACTCCATCAACTCCCTGGGACCCCTCAAACCCTTCTAGGCCCTCAGGTCTTGTACTCTAATGAAGAGCTCCTCTCTTCACCCAGGATTCCCTGCAGGTCTCAAGCTTAAGGAGGACTGGGTAAAAATGCTGTGTCTGGTCCTTTAAGGTAGTCTGAGGGAATTTTCTATACACTCCCTCACACTGCCTTCATATTTGAGAATCAGGAACCAGGTTTGAGAATCAAAACCGGGCATTACACATGGAAGACGTATGTATTGTCACAGGGTTATTGAGTCAGCTTTTGGAAAATGAATATTATTCTCATGTTCATTTAGGAATTTTATGTATAGAACTTCACAATATTGAATAGTTCTATCATTTTGTAATCTGGGACTGGGATCCTATTTTTAGGACTCCATGGGCTTTAAGCCATCTTCAGTTACCATATAGTCCACTAGTTGTCCGGGATTCTCCTTAGGGAGGGAAAATACTCTCCTTGACCAAGAGTGTTACTCTTTCACAGCATTTTTAGTAGATAACAATAATCACTCTGGACTCAGGATGAGGTTCTAACATATCTTTATTGACAGGTGATTTTTTTTTACAGTAGAATGTATAGCTGTTTACAAGTTTTCTCTCTATACAGTCTATTACCCAAAACTCATTCTTTGAAAATATTTGTGATTCTGCAGTTTCTTACTCAATGTACTTCCTAACCAGATTCCTTCCCATAATAGGGTCAGAGCTTCCTCCAAGGGGATGTTCTACCCTGGCAGGATGGTGGATCTAATTCAATTCCCAGTTTATATACCTTTGATCAGATGACCTGGTATTAAAGTCTCACATTCCAATGGTTCCTCTTACTCCTTGTTGTACCTGAAGTGTTACCTTCCAATTCCTTCCCCAAAATACCTGATTGATATCTTCAGTGAAGATACACTAGTGGGGTTCTAGTCTTCTCCTTTAGTCTTCACACCTTATCTCCTTCTGAACATTGAATAGATGTCCAATTCTCCTTTCAAACCTTGGGTGGGTGAACTGACTCTCTCAGGTGGAGAAATGCTCAGATAGAACAATAGTATCAGACCAGTCAACCAAACCCAAAAGAAAAGAAAGGGTGGGTTGGAAACTTCCTTCAACTGACTACAGAAATGGAAAATAAGTTCCTCCTCAATAAGGAAACAAAACACTCAGCTTCTTAACCCTTCTTCCTGATCTAAACACCAAGGGATAATATCTAATAGTTCTTCTTCTTTCAACAAGACAAAATCAGAAGGAAAACAAACAAATTAAAAGGAAGCACTCCTGCTTCCTCCAAAGCCAAACTAAGATTCCAAGCTCTCACTAGGGGTCTCTGACTTTTATATGGATGGGCAGTAAATACTACAGAAGCCCATATGGAGGAGCTGAATAATAGGTGGTATTCTCTTATAACCTTTTTGCTGCCTAACTAATCTTTTAAAAAAATAGAACTTAGTAGGGATCTAGTGAGGCCCTGCGATTTATTTAAAAAACAGTTAAGTGGCAGAGACAAGGGTAGCAGGGAAATATTTATTAACTAAACTACTGAACCCTACTGCATCATTCTCACCCCTAGATCTCCCCCTTTCTCTTCTTCCCTCTTTCTCTGACCTTCCCCGATCTTCTATTCCCTTGCATCCTCCATGCAAACCCACTACTTTGTAGAGAAAAGTATATCTTCCATCCCATCTAGGTAAGCTGATCAAGCCCTTCAGATAGCTATCTGCCCTGAAGCTCCTTTACCTCTTTATTAGATCATCAGTTGTCACCCCCAACATAAGGAAAAGAGCAGGCATTAGTGCTATTTTATAGTGGTTATGTATTATGAGCTAAATGTTACAAGTCAGCAAATTTTGTACATGTAATCAAAAGGCATTTGCAAACTGAAATTTACAAATTTCAGTTTCAGCAAATATCTGCAAGAAAAATACTTTGTGCAATAGATCCACTAAGTAATAAAGGAAAAGTCTAGGATATTAAAATATTACAGCTTTGTTATAGTAAGATGAAGTTTTGTTATCCAAAGTAATTCTTGTACAGTATTTATGGGAGACAAATTATGCTATGGCAAAATATTTTCATAACAAACAGCTTCATTAACTCCCATCTCATTTGTTATTTATTTAAAAGCTTTTATATATCATTTTTCCGGGCATACAACCATACAAAGTGGTGAACAACATGTTCACTTAAATTGCCTCCAACATAATACATAAGCATACATAAGTGTCTTATGCAATAAGCTTAAAATTAATTAATAGCATTGGGCAAAACATACCCAATGTACAGACTATTATCTTCTCTATTTTTCCAAAGGCAGAATCGGAAGGCTACCTCCAGTCACTTATAGTCTGCCAATCAAATTTAGGCCTGTGAATTCTAGTTATCATAAATCACTGACCCATTTTTATATGGGACTCAGACTTAATTTCAGTAAATTTACATATTCCTAACTCAAGTACTTCATAATATAGTCAATATTTTATGTTTGTTTAGCTTGCATTTATGGTAGCTTCTTCTGAATACTGCTGTGCAATCAGTCAGTGAGAAAAATAATGGCCAACTTACCCAAGATCACTTACGTATTTGAATTCCAGATAACAATTATTCAAATAAAAAATCATGTCCCTTTTTTTCTAAATTTTTTGCATTAATTATTATAGACCATGTTTTTCAAAAAGCTATAGGCTCATTGCTCCATTTCAGCTGTTTGCTTCACACATTTTTCCTTTGTTATTACTCTCTGACTAAACAGAGATTTGTCTTTGTCTCTTTGTCTCTTTTTATCCCTCAGATCATGCCATGAAATCCATATTATCACCCTACAGATTCTTTGTACTCAATGTAGTACCCCCAAGCATTTGCTATGTATACTGTCCGTCATTTCTTTTGTCCTTTTACTGTATTGCTCTGACTTATTTCTATAATGTATAGTACACCTTGGCCAGTGTAATAAAGACTCATCAGAGCTGTCTTTATATTATATTATTCTACCTTTTTCATCTATTAACTTTCAAGTGATATAAGTCTTTCTGCTTCTGGCTCCTTTTTTCTTTAATATGTATTGTTGCTCCTTGTGAACTATGTCCCATTTCTAAGTGAACTCATTTCTTTTTGTTTTACTGTTCTCTGTTATGTAATGAGTTCCTTTCTAAAAAAAAAAAAAAAAAAGTTTTATTTAAAAAGTGCCACACTAATTTGTCTTAGTTGTCTTTTAAACTTTGTCAATCACTACATCAAACTGCAAATTTAACTTTTATTCTTTGCATTCTTGATAATGATCATTTGTTACTGTCACACACTATAATAGCACTAATTAGGAGTCCAAGTACTCTCGAGGCACTGAAGCACTCTCAAAGTGCTTCTGCCTACAGGCACTTGAAAGGAACTGAAGCATGCTTGAGAGACTGACATGCCCAGGCGATTCTCAAGTATCGTAACACTAATGAGAAGTCAAAGCACTCTTAAAACACTCACATACTGAGGTTTCATGTCTCAAGATATGTCAGACATCAATGCCCACAGATCAGTCTCCGATGAGAAGATTACTATCCCACATGCTTAACAGTATGAATAACCAAGCAGGGAAAGAAATAGCCACAAGGCATATAAGTGCTAAGGGGAAAGTACAGGAAGTGATCATTCCAGCTGAATGTGCACTCAGAGGAGAGCCTCATAGACTCATTTTCAGGATCTGAACAGATCCTTACAAATCAAACTTCCAGAGAAGATATTTGTCCAGACTGGAGAATCCAGGAGATATCTTCCACAACAAAATAGATAAGGAAAAAGAGAAAAGGAAAAAAATGACTTGTGAAATAAGGGGGCAATTTGCAAACTGTCCACATTGGGAGAAAGCCCACAGGTACTTTTTACCCCCACAATTTGCATCCATTTTCAAAATATAAGTGAAAACCCCGCTCATAAGAGACAGAAATTTGAGCATGAAACCATTTAAGTGAATTGCAGCAGATTTAAAAAAAGGGGGAGCACAAAGCAGCTGTGTAACATGAGCCGCCAGCTCAGGAAACACAGAATGAAATTGAAAAGGTCATCAGATCCTTTCGTGTGAAGGTACTTAACTGACCACTGAATAGATTAGTGAGATATTCAGCTGGGGATTTGCATGTCACAGCCTTCTGAACTTCTGCCGGTAATTCTGTAGGAAATATCCCTAAAATCAGAGGATTCAAACTCCTAAATTACAGAACTATGACTGCGAAAGGGATTTATGAGAGAAATGTACTGGAGAACAGTCCTACAAAGCAAACAGATTTTCCCCTGACTAACAAGAGTATCAGACACATGAGTACTGAGTTCCCAGACAATAGAGGGGATGGCCAGGCAGGATAGAGGGGCGTGCACATGGTCACTTTCTGTCCTGCCTGAGTCTTGGCCTTTTGGCTGGGAGGTGACCCATAAGTCACCTTCTCTCAGCCTGGCTGAGAGAAGGTGACTTATCCAGGCTGGGTAATAGCACATGACTGGCCATGAGCTTAGTGGAGCTAAAATCTCTGAAAGCTGAGACTGCAGAGGGCCAGAACCCTGAACGCTAAAACATGAGCCTAGTGGAGCTGTAAACCCAAGTCAGGGAAAACCTTCCTACCGAGAGAGGAAAACTGAAGGACATCATCAGGCCTGGAGGTGGAGTGCCCCCCCCCCTTGAGTGAGGGAACTCCAGTGGCAGATCTGGAGATCAAGCAGTCCCCCTTGAGCAAGGAGACCCCAGTGGCAGTCCAGAAGGCAGGGTTAGGTCCCCCAGGAGGATGGGGACGCTAGTGGCAGTCCGGGAGGCAGAGTTGGGTCTGCCAGGAGAGCGTAGACCCCAGCAGCAGACCGGGAGGTGGAGTTGGGTCCCCCAGGGTAGCATGGACCCCGGTATTGGCATGGACCTTTCAATGGAGTAGACGGAGATGGTTTAGATACAGTGGACCCCCCAGGCCAACACTGCCCACCCTCCCAGTTGCATCTGTTCACATGGGTGAGACTTGGGATAAAAGGGGGAAGATAATAATGCTTGAGTAAGCAGGAACTCAAGAGGTCCCTTCTATTCTATATGGTGATATACTGTGGGGGCCAACAACTCCAAATTGCCAAATACCAAATGTTCTTGCTACCTTGTAGAAATGTATTTAGTTGTGTAGACTGAGACTATTAATAACGAGTAGATAAGTATGCTGCTTGACATCTTATTAGCAATGTGCATAGTCATGTAGAAATGTATATACTTATATAGTCTAATAAACTTGTATATATTTGTACATACTGCCAGCCTTATTCAAAGTCTCATTTGTTTTCCTGGGGTGAAGTAGGGAAATCCCACCCACTAACACCTTCTTCCCCAGTGGAGGCACCAGTCAACAAGAATGTGAGGACCAACGGAGTCTGCCCTAGGGGAGCTCCTGCCAGGTCGGTCCCAGTCAAGGGGCCGTTACATAAGTGCCTGTGTACTTTCACTTTCAAACTTGCCATGGCTACAAAGAAGACAAGGACATTTGCACCTGCTTTTTATGTGGATGGGTATTTTTTTTTTTTTATGGAAAGGAATGCTCATTGAGTCAAAAATGGAATCTATGCTCGTTATTTTCCTCCCCAAACCTAAAAACACCCCAGGAGTGATTCCTCTAAATGGATGCTAAAGGTGCATGCATTGCAATGGCTTTGAAAATTAACCTCCCCGTTAATAAATAGCATAGCAGACAAAAGACATTTCTCAATGAGCTGCAAACCTACAACACCCACCAGGGCACATAATATGTGAGCGGGTCCAGTGCCTGAGTAAGCTGAGTACAGGTCTCTTGGGAGGGTTCATAGAGGAATGTGGGTCAAGCAGATGGAATAGTGGATCAGGACCCAGAGGGAAGGAGGGTGTGTGGCAGACCTAAGCTGGATAAGGATCTCAAACTTAAGAGAGTCCCCTCTATGTTCTCCTCCGACTGCTACCACACCAGAAAAAAATGGGGCGCAATCTACCAATGTATTCAAAACAACAAACTTTTATTTTCTGGTGTTACTAGCAGTCAGAGTATGTAACAATACAGTGAGAGAAAATATGGATTAGATCAAGGAACAAAGGATTGCACAGCTAGGCTGCAGAAGTTACAAACCAGATAGGAAAGTCAAACTACTGAATTCTTAGAAATTCTATACGCTTTCCCTGGATTAGGAGAATTTCTTACAAATACTTTTCCCCACTCTTCTCTCCAAATTCATTGTACACTTAAGCCTGAATTTTCGATGCCCAGCACATAAAATCCAGGGGATATGTTTGTGGCCAGGCCCTGCCCGCACTGAGAGCATTTTAGAAACGGCCCAGTCACAAGCATATCTCCCAGTACGCGCAGAAGTGCCAGGCCAGTGAAAAGGGGTGGGCTGGGGGGCAGGGTCTGGGCAGGGAGGGGCATGGTGGGGGCCGACCGGGACAGCAGCCATTAGGCCCTATCCTGGGGAAGCACACACTGGCAGCTGGCTGGTGCACCGAAGTTACTTCTACTCCGAAAGAGCAGTAAGTATGAAAACAAAAAAAAAACAACTGGACTAGCTAGGTAGGGGTTAGGAGTCAGGGAGGAGAGGGGAAAAGGTAGGAAGGCTAGGGGTACATGAAAGTTCCCTCCTAGTAGCTCTTTAATTGGAGTGGACTGAGAGAAACTGGGGTAGGCTTACTCACATCGCCGCAAGTTGTTTTTTAAAATCCCCCCCTCCCCCCCGCATGCATGAGTCGCAATCTGCCTGCAATGTGCGCGTGGATATTAAAATCTAGCGTGCATGTGCGCGAAGGAACTGTATTTTATAACGTGCGCGCAGTGATGCACGCATGTTATAAAATCACCGCATCCATGTGAGCGTACCGGGAACCGTGTGCACATGGACGCATGCGCGCTTGTTTTAAAATTGGCCTCTTAGTGAAAACCATGACCATATATTTCTACCACTATTTCTCTTCTTGTTCAATAAACTATGCCTCTTACAGTCTTAATATCAATTTCTCCCACCTTAAATGGACACTCGTTAGACACGTAAGGGCCAATTTTCAAAGGGTTTAAGCTTCTAACTTCTGGAGATAGGATACCAAACTGCCCCATTTCAAAAAATGTACTAGGACTGAATTCCTAAATTTAGACACCTAGTTTCCTTGAGAGGACTCGCCTGATAAAGTGTGGATATTCGGCGGCAGTAATTTCCACCTTGCTCCATGCGCAGAAGTTCTCAACCTCCTTAGCATATGTGCAGATCTGGAGAATATTTGAGGCCTGGTGCAAGGAACGCGGGGTTGCCCCTCAACGACCAAAATCCCTTTGGTTCTGGAATTTTTACAGGACGGCCTGAATAAAGGGTTGTCCCTTAACTCCTTGAAGGTCCAGGTAGCGGCTCTCTCAGAGACGAGGTGAATGGAGCCCACCTGTCGGTGCATCTGGGCTTGGCCCGATTCCTAAGAGAGGTTAAATACCTTCGACCACCCTTACGGTGGCCGGTTCCCCTGTGGAATCTTAATCTAATATTGGAAATTTTAGCAGGGCCTTCCTTTCGGCTGCTGCGCAGTCTATTCCTGCTCCTGTTAATGCTGAAGACTGTGTTCTTGGTGGCGATATGCTCGGCTCATCGCATCTCAGAGCTACAGGTGTTGCGTGTTGGGAGTCATTCCTCTGGATGACTCCAGGAGCGTTACAGCTTTGCACCATTCCTCCCTGCTTGCTCAAGGTAGTCTTGGAGTTTCACTTGAATCTCCATTTCCTTACCGTCCCTAGCTAGACACAAGGACACAAAAAACTACCGCCTCATCTGGCATTTAAATGTCAGTAGGCTTTTAGAGCGGTATCTGAAAATCTCGGAACCGGTGTGCAAGATGGACTGCTTGTTTGTTCATCACAGTGGAAGGAAACAAGGCGAAGTAGCTTCATGAGCTACCACAGCTCGCTGGATCAAGGAGGTGATCACGGGAGCTTATGTAGAGGCAGGGAAGCCATTACTACTTCAGGTTAAAGCTCATTCCACTAGGGCCCATGCAGGATCCTGGGCGGAAACTAAGCTACTGTCTCCCGTTTACATCTGCCGAGAGGCAAAGTGGTCTTCCTTGCACTCCTTTTCCAGGTTCTATCGCCTGGACGTTCAGGCCCGAGAGGACGCAGCCTTTGCAAGGATGGTGCTAACTGGACTGCGGGCAGCCTCCCGCCCCATTTCAGGAGTAGCTTTTGTACTTCCCATTGGTCCTGAGTCCATTTGGCAACACACTAGGAAATGGAGAAATTACTTACCTGGTAATTTCATTTTCCTTAGTGTAGATAGATGGACTCAGCATCCTGCCCATGGCTGCCCAGGAACAGTGCCATGGAATCTCCCATGAGGTGAATCTCGATTCCAAGAGGTTATGGATAAGCCGTCACCCAGTCCCTAGATTAGGGCATCTATAATCTTGCTGGGATTCAGCACTTATGTTTGGTTGAATACGGTTACGGATGTCCGTTTTTAATCAAGTTTTAATCAAATTATTATCAAGTTGTAACCAAATTTTTTATCGTTTTTCAATAGTATGTCCACAATGGCTTTTGAAGAGATTACTGGAGGGCTGAGGTTACTGCAGGGGTATATCTAAGGTGTTGTCAGCTTTGAAACCTGACTCCATCTGCATCTGCTAGCAGTGGAGCATATAACCCTTTGGTCCTGAGTCCATCTGTCTACACTAAGGAAAACAAAATTATCAGGTAAGTAATTTCTCCAATTGTCAGTTTATCAATAGCACAAAGGTGTCAATCTAACACTTTGGAGATAGCCTTTGTCATGTTTTCCAAGGATTTTTAAAACAGCCCCATCCTGCAGTTTCTTAATTGTAGTTCCTTTTTCAAAGTTGTTCTACCACTAAATTATTGGGTGGTAATAAAAGCAGATAGGATGTGATATCATGTCCATGGACTCTGGCTATTGCAGATTCTGCCTACATGTCAGTGGAGTGGAACTGATGGGGACTGCTGGAGAGTGCTTCTGCTTGATGCCTACAAGTCAATTGTCAGATGGCTCTCTGCATTCATAGACTCCTGGATGGTGATAAATCTCAGTGTCTGTGCTTTAGAGTAAGGAACTGAGCACTCTTCTTCTAATTCCCAAAAACTGCAGGATTCAATCTCCTCCAACTGAATGGTCCTGTCTGGGCTGGAGCAGTTTGCATATTCTGGACATCATTAGCAGCTGTAAATGAATTAAAAGAAGGTAGTAATTATAGCTGTTGTAATACATGCATTGACTTCTAACACTGACTCTTGCAACGACCCCTGGACCACCACAAAGAGAAATGTGGTATCTGGCTCTTTGATTTCTCCAACACTGGGATCCTCATGGCTGGCAAACTGATTCTTCAATTTCTGCCACATCAATGTCCTCATCCACTGGCTTGGCTTGACCTCCCCACCAAACGGGATTTTTTTCCTTAGCTTTTGTTTTCCCTTTTGTCTGCCATTAATCTTGCCTGGGACATCATCTCTAACATGTTTCACAGATAGGATGGACAGACATAGAAAAGGGAAAACAAAAGAGCCTTTTTTAATTTCATAAACCACTCTAAAAAGATGAAACTAAAGACATACAGAGGCCAATGAAGAGACACTCACCCTCACAAGTACCATGTTACACGTTGCACAGCCAAGCGGCCGGCACCACTTACCACCACTCCAGGGACCTCCGGAGGTTCTCTCGTCGCAGAGTCTTCAGGAGGCCTCCCCCAGCTCTGCTCCCTCTGCACATCTCCCCACATCGCAGCGGGGACACCATCGGACATGTGGCCTGCATCCGGTTCCCTAGGCTCACGCACGCACCGCTCCCCCATGTTTAAAGGGCCAACAGCGGGAATGCCTGCGGCCCTCTATGATGACATTTCAGACAGAGGTCTATTTAATCCCGGCCCTGGAAAACTGAAAATGCCTCAGCAACAGGTCTCACTCTGTTTCAGAGCTGCTGGTTGCTCCATCCGTTCCTGGTCCTGCTCCGTCTTTGTCTGTTCTTGTTCCTGGTCGTGGACCGTCTGTTCCTGTTCCTGGTCCTGCTTCATCTGTTCCTGGTCCTGTTCCTACTCCTGTTCCAGCTCCTCATCCCCTCAGTTGACTCTTCTTGTTCTTGACTTGGTTCGTCCCTGGATTCTGCATTGTCTGCCGCCTGCCCTGACCACCTGCCTGTTCACTGTCTCTTCTTGCTAGCCACCTGCCCCGACCTCTGGCCTGTTCCTGGATTCTCCTGCCTGCTGCCGGCCCCGGTCTCTGGTACGCCTGATTTTGCTTCTGCCTGCAAGGATTGACTTTGTCTGAGACCCGCACCTAAGTCCTGCCGGTCCCAACACCCAAGGGCTCAACCTGCAGAGAACAAGGGCTGGTATAGATGAAGGTCCCGACAATGAGGACCTATTGGGGTCTCCCCCTATAGGTGGCACTAACCTCATCTTGGCTCAAGAGTCCACCGCTCCGCGTAACATACCAGAAGACAAAGGGAAGGGAAACATTAAAAGAATTAAGACGTACATAGCAATTCTGAATTTGTAACAAATCTCCATCTCTTGCTCTCATAAATCCTATCCTCCAAGCTTTGATCCAGTAGCTCTCCTCCCATCCCACACAGCACTGACAATGCACTGCAAACTTCCCTTTTATGTCTTTCAGATGGGGGAGGTCAGGGAAAACGGGGGAGGTAGAGAAAATGGAAAAATGGAAGAACAAAGCATGCACAAAATAGTGTGCAATTGTGATTTCATCTTTGAATGAATGCTATCCAAAGAACACATGTACCACATTTTTGTGGACTGTTATTTTAGCTGCTGCAGGCTTGTACGCACCTATACTCGTGTTTGTATGTGTGTTTTCCCATGCAAAGCCCTCTATGGGGATGTAATAAGGGTTTTGTGCCTGGGAAAAAAGCGCTTACAGATCTGTGGTTTTTACTGCATGAATGCATGCTAATGGCATGCAAAGGAGGCAATTACCTAATCATAGGCAATGCAGGGAGCCGCCCTAATGCTAGTGCGGGTTTTTTAATGCGGGTTTTTTTACTGCCATGGTCAGAGCACGAATTAAGTGTCAGCATAAACCTGGGGGGCTATTTCATTCCATTGCTTGCATTGTTGTGGTGTTTGTATGTACCTGTAGCTCTGGTGTGATTTCTATGATGGAGATTTTGGATTATGTCCAGCTGCTCCTGATGCTGTGGTATGTCCTGTGGGTTCAATTGCCCTGAAAAACACCTATCTTGGCATCCGAGCTGCCAGCTTAGCTAGACACTTTTCTGGGTGCCCAAGCATCCTGAAAAGCACCTAACTCAGCATCCAAGCAGCCAGCTTAGCTAAGCAAGAATCTAGGCCAAGATAGGCGCTCAGCTGATCGGCTGGATGCAAATCAGGGCACTGAGCATCGATCTCGCTGCCATGCATTATCAACCACATAGAACAGAGAGGAAACAATCACTTATTGAAAAAATTCAACAATAATTCTCATCTGAGGACAACGATATCAGAATAGAGTACCTTTAATTTAATCCACTGTCTCTCGCCACGCAATGGGCCCCAAACAGCATCAGCCGTCTTGGCACTATATTGTAATCATTTATCATTGCCTCATATAATTTTATCACCTATTCCCCAATTATTTAATTATTTAATTTTAATATATCCAAACGCATTTTTTATTTTTTTTATAATAAAATTAAAAATACTTACCTCCTACTATAGCGTTCACAAAAATGCCCAACATGGACCATGTTTCAGCCATCACAGCCTTCATCAAGGGACACCTAATATGTTTCTACAATCCAGACACCTTCAGAAACTATACCCTCATCCTACAAATAAATGACAATGATTATAAAACTTTAACACTGCAACCCCATACAAACCCTTTTAGACTCACCCTTTTAAACTGATTGACTACTGCAAAAACTATTTTTCTCCTGTCAACAAAATGCAAACATTCACTCACTAAGGGAGAAAAGATTTTTCATTCTTGTAAAACTCCCGAACAGGTTAATGGTGCCACGGCGTTCAAAAATCCCACCTTCATTTCCTCTGCGTTTTATACATACGTCATGAATTAAAACCAGAAATCACAACCCATTACCATGTCAATCAAAAGTCAATGCCACTCATCTTAGTATCCTACAAGGTCTTAGCTTCCACCTAAAATACCGACCAATCAATCTCTTTATTAAGACCCCTAGGCACTACTGGGTCAAAATAATGTATCCACATTTGCTCACATTGCAGCAAATAGTTGTCAAATCACCACCCCGCTCAAAAATGTTTGGCTGATCTATAACAGCAAAGGTTAAATCAGTAAAATTATGGCTCTTAAGTAAGCAATGCTGTACAAGCGGTGCTTCAACCCGTTCTCTCATGATCGCGCTCTTGTGTTCGATCAACCGGGTTCTTAGACAACGTTTGGTCTTGCCTATATATAAAAGAGGGCACGGACACCAAATGCCATATACGTATGCTCTTTTTTCTCAATTCACGAGTCTAGTGACAAGATAGTGTTCAGTTTGGAGTTAACAGTCTGCTTGGGATTAGCAGTCTGTTATTTAGGAGAGTTGTGGGTGGATCCTTGGACCGGTGGCAGATGACCACGCTCCCGGGGGAAGATCCCGAGAGGGACCACCGGTCAGGCTCAGAGTTAGGAGACAGACACACACTAGTTCTTTTATTAGACAGTATACTGAACCACCAGAGGTGGCAGTAGTGAGCTGGAATGCCCGGCTGGGCTGCAGTCCCTCAGATACTGGAACAGCGATCCCTGGAGGCTGAGCTGTAGAGAAACTGAAATATAGTGAGTAGGCAGGGTATGCAGGGTTCATCTACTGAACCAGATGGTAACACTCACACAATGTCTCATAGAAGCCCAGGAGCTGGAATGTATAGGCCCTCGAGGAGCGAGTACCTGGTTCCAGGGAAAGCTCTGAGAGAGCGATGGTAACTTACTGATGTAGTTGGCAGTGATGACTTCCAGGCAGAAGAGAGTACCGAGTAAGTCTGGGAACGAGGGCCCTCGAGGAGCGAGTACCGGTTCCAGACTGTCACCTGAAAAACAAAGGAGAGAGCGAGGCCCCCGAGGATCGAGTACCCCTAGTAAGTCCGAGGAGGCAGAGTAGCTTAGGTAGAGTAACCTTTGCTAACTCAATCTGTTAGCAAATTCTAAGACCTTATATATCCATCGCGGGTGACGTCATCTTCGGGGGACGCCCCCGAGGTTCACGCCATCGCTGGTACTTCAGTTGGGGCCGCGCTACACGCGCGCCCCTAGGCCTCCAGGAAACATGGCGGTTTGCAGCGTCTAGCCAGTCTGGGGACGCCGGAGGACTTCGGCAGAAGAACGCTGCAGCAGCCAATCTTCCCGTGGACGAAGAGGGAGGTGCCAAAGAGGTAAGGAGGGTGGAGAGAGGGCATCGGGAACCGACGGACACAACAGATAGATAGCATCATAAGAAACCACCAGTGTCATGATTGAGAAGTAAATGTGAACTTGCTTACATTTTATTTTATTTATTTATTTGTAGTTTTTTATATACCGATAACCGTTTTCACATCATATCAGTTTACAAGGAACATATAGATAGAAAGGCAAATGCATGGCACAATGAGTACATGGAACACAAAAGAATAAAATAAAATAAATTTCAATTACATAGTAATCAATAACATGGACTAGCTGGGAAACAGGAAAAATGAAAAATGAGAAACCGGGTAATAAGGTAGTATGGAGAGAAGGGCATTGGCATATGAGATGCATTATATAAAGTTGGTAGGGAGGAGAAATAAAATGGAAGGGAGACCCGACTAAGTAACGTTTGGAAGTCGGAGTTTAGTGGAGGAATAGTTCTGTATCCTGTGGAGGTGAAGTGTGGAAGGGTTAGGGGAAGGCCTGTTTGAATAGTTATTTTATGGGGGATTAGTGCTGTGATTACACTGATTTAGCAAAACAGTTACACATCTATCCAAAGTTTGTGCCTTTTTAATATTTTGCCATAGCAATGCATGTGAGGAAATGTGAGAATTGTGGCAGGATGCTTATAGTTCAGCTTCTACAAGTCACAACAAACTGAAATGTTACAACTCAATGGCTACCCAAATTATGTTCAGGTAATTTGACAAAACTCTTCCATGTGCATGATTTTGAAAATAATAGCACCTTCATGCCTCTAATGCTTAAACATTTTCTTGATCTATAAGTATACAATATTTATGTTTGTGTGTTGTGTTCGTGGACCCTTGAGCCGGTTGGATGGAGTGCTGTAGGGGTCCACAGCAAGTGTCCCAAACAGGAGGTGGTTCAGAGGCTCGGAGCAAGCTGAGATCCTGGACTACGGTGGAGTCCTATGCGACCAAGGACTCGGTACCCACTGGGAGGACAGACGACGTTGGACCCTGGTGGTAGAATAATCTTCACCCTGGAGACCGGCACTCCCCCGGGAGGAGCCCTTAGGAGTCCAGCCGCTGGGACTTTTGGAGATTCACCCTGGAAGCCGAAGTCCCCCCAGGAGGAGCCCGAAGGGACACGGCCGCTGGGACTTAGGCGACTCCCTGAAGGTGGAAGATGGTCTGGATGCAGGCGCCTCCTGCAGGTCGTGGGTTCCAGACTGCTGACGCCTCCAGCAGGTCGTAGGTAATCCAAAAGTCGGTCCAGGAGTCTGAGTCCAAAGAGTGGTCCGCAGCCATTCCAGGGGTCGGTGTCCAGAGAGCGGTCCAAAGCCAGTCCAGGGGTCGGTGTCCAGAGAGCGGTTCAAAGCCAAACCAGAGATCAAAGTCCAGAGAGCAGTCCAAAGTCAGTCCAGGGGTCGGAGTCCAGAAGAATCAATCCAGCAAGGAGGGCAGAGCAGAAGCGGGACGAAGAGCAAACCAGGAACGCAGCAACAGCAGGCCGAAGACCAGGAACCTTGTTGCAAGGCACTGGAGTGATCTAGATGCAGGGTACTTGTACCCTGAGGGCGTCTGACGTCATCCACAGCAGAACAGAGGGTTTTCCCGCGCTGGCCCCTTTAAGAGGAGCTCCCCCCCCCGCGCGCGCGCGTCAGGGGGCGGGGCCAGCTGCGCCGGACCGTCGGCATCTCTCCCGAGGAGGGAGAGATGCGCTGGAGGGCCTGCAGGCCCGCGGAAGCCCCGAAACGATCCGGGCCGCCCCCGAGGTAGGTGGAGGGACCGGGGCACGGCCCGGGACTGTAACATTGTGAGCATTCAATTAATGTTATTGTTTCTCAGCCAAGACTGGAAAACAAAGTCCAGCTTTCCTTGAAGTGGAATTAGTGCTTTAAAAATTAATTAAGGGGAGTTATAATTTCAAACAGAAATAAAAACTGAATACAAAAGCAGCATCCATAGTACTTGGAAATGCAACAAAGAAAACACAAGTGTACACACAAGGAGGTGAATTTTCAAAAGAGTTAACGTGCATAAATGTAACATTCTATTGTAGCAATTTTCAAAAGCCATTTATGCATGTAGAGTGCACTTACGTCGGTAAATCCTATGGGCAATTCAATGGCATATATTGTAGCAATTTTCTAAAGCCCACTTACATTGGAAAAGTGCGTTTACATGTGTAAAATCCATTTTGAAAATCAAGCCCTAAGAGGATAACTTTCAAACATGTACGCACAAGCCCATATGCACGTGTATATGGGCGGGCAAAAATCTACTTCTGTATTTTATAATCTGCACATATATGATATATACATAGGTTATAAAATACATGCAAATGTACTCTGCATCATGCGCACACATGTAAAAGAATATGCAAATATATATTGCACTTATTCTGACATATTCTGATTTATCTATCTAAGTAGCAGCAAAGCCAGATAACTCCGAAAAGTGCTACTTATCTGGATAAGTAAGATAGATGGATAAATCTCAATACAGCTACTTATTTGAGAGAAATCTGTCTATCTTACTTATCTAGATATGTGCCACCCTCAAGATTTATCCAGCTAAGTTGAGACACAGCTCCAACTTAGCTGGATAAATTGGAACTTATCCGAATACATAGTGTGCATTTTTACGTCTAACTTTAAAAATATATGTGTGGAGAGTTTACCTGCATAATTTATATATATTTACTCCCCATATATAGGCTTTTACGCATGTAAGTTGGGAGATTTTCTAACATGTTTAGTTTTGTTTTTAACTGTTTATTTTCCAATTTTCCAGTAAGTAACCAGTACAAAAACACGTACATTGTGGGTTGAATACAAATACAAGTTCTCTATTTCACCCCCCCCCCCCCCAGGTTCCCTTCCCTGGCCCCTACTAAACAATCGGCTGCCATAACAACAATAGCAACCACAATAGCCAAGACAGTAGCATGAGCAATACCAAGAGCAAGTACGATAACATGAGAGGGTTCGTATTTAGTCCTATAGGCCATACCCCCTGACCGTAGCTTAGGATGGAATTACCAGTTTTTACCAATTATCTACCAGTTTGCCCATTCCATCGGCAGGTCACCGAAACCCTCCTGGCTCTTCAGTCTCAACCAGTGGCGTAGCCACGGGTGGGCCTGGGTGGGCAGGTGCCCACCCAACTTAGACCCAGGCCCACCCAACTGGCACCGGAACTGCAAGGCTGTCGCGGGATCCCATCCCCGCGACAGCGAACAAGAGAACCCACGCCTCGCGCGCCATCACAGCACACATGGGGAAGCAGTGCTGCGGCCGTATGGCCAACCGGTCTTCCTGTTCGGGGGGGAGCGGAAGCGCCGCGTGCAGCTTCCGCTTCCTCCCCCCAATGCAGGAAGATCAGCTGCCTCTCCTGCTGCCACCCGTTCTCCTGCTATCTTCGGACCAAACGGCCCGCCGAACTTCCTGTTTGGGGGAGCGGAAGCGCCGCGCACAGCTTCCGCTTTCTCCCCCAGAGCAGGAAGATCAGCTGCCTCTCCTGCTGCCACCGGCCTCCTGCTATCTTCGGGCGTCGGGCCGTACTGCCCGCCGATCTTCCTGCTTGGGGGGGGGAGGGAGGAAGCGGACGTTGTGCGCTGCACTTCCGCTCCCCCCCCCCACCCGACAGGAAGTTCAGACGCCCGAAGATAGCAGGAGGCCGGTGGCAGCAGGAGAGGCAGCTGATCTTCCTGCTCTGGGGGAGAAAGCGGAAGCTGTGCACGTGCTTGAATGTGTATGTGTGGATGAGAATGGGAGTGTGTGTGGGTGAAAACTGGAGCCTGGGTGTGTATGTGGGTGAGAATGGAAGCTTGAATATGTGGGTGAATGGGAGCTCGAATGTGTGTATGTGTGGTTGAGAATGGGAGCCTGGGTTTGTGGGTGGGTGAGAATGGGAGCTTGAATGTGTGTATATATGGGTGAGAATGAGAGCCTGGGTTTGTGTGGGTGGGTGAGAATGGAAGCTTGAATATGTGGATAAGAATGGGTGGTTGAATGTGTGTATGTGTGGGTGAGAATAGTACCTTAAATGTGTATATGTATGGATGAGAATGGGAGCTTGAATATGTGTGGGTGAGACTGGGAGCATGGGTTTGTGGGTGAGAATAGGAGTCTGGGTTTATGTGTGTGGGTGAGAATGGGTGCCTGGATGTGCGTCTGTGTGTGCATAAGAATATAAGCCTGGGGAGGGGTGAGAAAGTGAGAACTTGAATGTGAGCTTGTTGGGGGGGGGGGGGGGGAGAGCATATGAGAGTGACAGCTTGAGTGTGTGAGAGGGAGTCTGTGAGAGAAAGCGTGTGTGTGTGGAAGGGAAGAAGACAGTAATAGAAGAAAGACACTGAAAAGGAATTAGGAAATGAGCTATAAGGGAAAATGGGAAAAAGACCAGGACCAACTGATTAGAAAAATACAAAGATCAGACAACAAAGGTAAAAATATATATCTATATTTTGAGATGTTAGCAATTTAAATATAAGCAACACAACCGCTCTCTCAAAATTTATGGACAGGTAGGAGCTGTGTATAAAATCGTAATAATAAGAAGGCTAAAGTACCACAAATCACCGTGAATTATGTTTGTATCATTAAGTAAACCTCATACTTAGGCGTAGATGTGAATGCTATGCTGCATAATTTGGCATTATTTATCAGTAAAAAAACAACTAGTAGACCTGCATGCCTACAGCCCACCCATGTTAACCTTGTGCCCACCCAAAAAATCAATTCTGGCTACGCCACTGGTCTCAACTCTGCCCATTTCACCCAGATCCCCCACCCAGTTAGTATTTCAACTTTTAAGACGTTTACGATCACTTAGTCCAGAAATAGAGCAGGTGTAAATATACGCAAGTAAGCTGCTAGACTTCATGCATAATGCACAAATGTTGGCTCTGCCCAGAGCACCCCTGGCCCGCCCCTTTTTTACACGCCTAGATTTACGTGCAGACCCTTACTTATGCATATATTTTGAGGTTTATAAAATAGTATATGCTATTAGCTCACATTTGTGCCGAGTTTTGCATGTGCATGTTTTGAAAATTCACCTTTTAAATCACAAGAATGCTCAAAACTAGTAAATGTGCAGAAGCAGGGTTGCAGGGTATCCAAACATAATTTTGCTTAAGTCTATAAATAAATTTCTGTTGCGCAACATAATAAATTCCACAATACCTACAAACAAACATAGGGCACATTCCTTCAAAGATTCAGAAATACAAACACGGAGGGAGGGCAATTTTCAAAAACCATTGACTTGGGTAAATTGTCTTTCTGAAAATTACCTAACCTTTCCACTGGTAAAAGTAAGCGCAGGCATCAACAACGAGTCCCCTTCTACCCAAGAGAAAAATAAGTAGGATCAGAGGCAAGGTTAGGTTGGAGGAGGCAGAAATGCACATAGGGGCCGATTTTAAATTTTACGCACCGGGCGTACATTTGTGCGCGCTACCCGGCGTGCACAAAGTACACCCGATTTTATAACATGTGCGCGCTACCGCACACATGTTATAAAATCCAGGGTCGGCACGCGCAAGGGAGTGCACACTTTTGCATCTTGCACGCGCCAAGCCCAAGGGGAGCTCCAATGGCTTTCCCCGTTCCCTCCAAGGCCGCTCCGAAATTGGAGCGGCCTTGGAGGGAACTTTTTTTTTTATCCCCCCCACCTTTCCCCACCTTTTCCTCCCTTCCCCTATCTAACCCACCCCCCACCCCCCCCCCCCCCCGGCCCTACCTAAATCCCCTCCTACCTTATTCGATGGAGTTACGCCTGCCTCTGAATTAATTTCAAGTTTAGGACCACCGCCACACCCTGGCCCTGGCCCCGCCCCCAGACCACTGCCACGCCCCTGGCCCCACCCCAATCCACCCATTTTCAAAAGCCCCGGGACATACGCGTGTCCCGGGGCTTGCGCGCACCGCCAAGCCTATGGAAAATAGGCTCGGCGCGCGCAGGGGTAGGTTTTCTGGGGTTACGCACGTATCTTACGCGTGTAACCCTTTGAAAATCTACCCCATAATTTGTAATTTCAACACCATAAGCATTGATTTTCAGGAAGAAATTGCCCACAGAGAAAGCAGGTGCAAATCTCTGTGCATACTTTTTCCCTAGGCAATTTTCAGAGGGAATGTATACTTGCACTTTACCTTTGAGAGGTGGTGCAAAGTTCAAGGGGAAAAATACTCGTGAACTTTGCAATAATGCAGGCACTTTTGACAATCGGCCCCAGAATGTCTAGAAAAGAAATGACATCATTCTTATTTATTTATTTGATTTATTTTTTATTTGATTTAAAAAATGTATAAACCGCTAATCTACAATTCTCAGCGAGTAACAGTTTTTATTTATTTACATAATTTATTTTATTTATTTATTTAAAGCTTTTATTTATTTAAAGCTTTTTTATATACCGGCATTCATAGGACACATCATGTCGGTTTACAGGTAACGGTGAAAGGAAATTACAATGAACTATGACAGCAGGATAGATAGATAACAAACATTATATAATATTAGATAACATAATAAACATTATGGTACTTTCAAACACCTTTCTTAAAACTGGGTTTTTTCCATATAGTTATGCTTTGAGGGATCAAACAACTGACATGTTGAAGTCTTGTCAGAGCAAGAACTATAGTGAACATCAGTGGAGCTGACAGACAGTGAACAGCATTTATATCTGACATTTCTAGAGACCAAACAACATTTGGATCACTTACTTGTGGGGTGTTCTCAGATTTACTTTGTGGAGGGGTTGAATTTTGTTGAAGGCTTTGTAGAACTGAGAAACATAGGGAGATCAATTTTCAAAGAGCCACTAAGTGGATAACTGTTGTGGTCCTGGCCGCGAGCACCGTGACCAGGCCCTTACCTCCTTGTTCCCGGACCTGCTCCCGCCTCCGGAGCCCTGGCTTGCGGCCTGTTTGGCAGCGTCCCCACTGGGGCTGCACCGCCGCAAAGGTGCCTGAGGATGCCCTGCTCCTAGGCGCGCATGCACACCACTTGGGCGTCTTTCTAGCCCGATTCCCGCCAGTGGTGACTCCGCCCAGTTCCTGACATCAGACGCCACGGCCTTGATAAGCCGGCCGCAGCCACCCAGTTCTCGCCTTGAAACGGGTTAGCTTCCCGGTTTCCTGTTGCGCTGTGGCCCGGAGTGACTCGCCTGGCTTCATCGCTCCATTCCTGCTACAGTACCTGCTTGGTTCCTGCCTGCCTGCTACAGTACCTGCTTGATTCCTGTTTACCTGCTACAGTTCCTGCCTGATTCCAGTACCTGAGTCCTGCTATAGTTCCGGCCTGGTTCCAGTACCCGAGTCTTGCTACAGTTCCTGCCTGGTTCCAGAACCCGAACCCAGTTACAGTATTGCTACTGTCTTAGTTTGGTTCCAGTTACCTGTCCTGATCCACGACCTGCCTAAGTCCCAGTGGCTGAGCCTCTAAGGGCTCCTCCCGGGGGGGCTTCGGCTTCCAAGGGTGAAGCCACCTAAGTCCCAGCGGTTGGGCTCCTACAGGCTCCTCCCGGGGGAGTACCAGCTTCCAGGGTGAAGAGCATCTACGTCCCGCCTGAACATCTGCCTCCCGGCCTGCTATTCATTAGAGACATTGACCCTCTATTCCCAGTCTCCAGCAGGTCGGCCCAAGGGTCCACTAAACTGAGACTCCCACAACATATTGCAAGGCAATGGACTCGGTGGATGTGCCTGTTCCCTTGTACCTGCCAGGGTTGGCCCAGCAGCTGCAGTATCAACAACAATACCTCGAGGTCCTTACTGGTTCGGTAGGGGAGTTGTCGGCCCGATTGGATGCCAGGGCCTCGTCTGCCCCAGAACCAGCACCCGAGGGCCAAGATTCATCAGTGACCCAACTGCCGGCACCCATCCGCTACGCTGGTGACTTAAGGACCTCCGCGGCTTCCTGAACCAATGCTTTGTACGGTTCTCCCTATTGCCTCGGCAGTTTCCCTCGGATGCGGTGAAAGTGGCATATATCTTATCCTTGCTCGATGGGAAAGCCTTGATATGGGCTTCTCCCCTTTGGGAAAACAATGATTCTTCGCTAATGGATTTACAACTGTTCATAACGAACTTTCGCCAGGCCTTTGATGAGCCCGCCCGATCTGCTGCAACTTCGCCAGGGGGCTCGCTCCTTGGCAGATTACACAATGGAGTTTTAGACTTTGGCCCAGGAAGTGGGTTGGCAAGATGGTAGTCTTAAGGCCATCTTCCTGGAAGGCCTCTCCGGACACATTAAGGATAAGATTGCGGCTCGAGATCTGCCGGAGGACCTCAACGCCTTGATTGAGATGGCTGCTCGCATTGACCGCTGCCTACAGCAACGGGCCAAGGAGAAGCGCTCCTCTGCCACAGTCCGGCTCACGCCCTCACTTAAGAGTTCTCGTCCAGATGCTCCCACCTGCGAACCCATGCAGCTGCGACGGGCCCTGCTTTCTGCTGAAGAAAGACAACATTGCCGTTCGTTGAAGTTGTGTTTATATTGTGGCCAGAAGGGCCACTTCTTGGCACACTGCCAGGAGCATGCAGAAAACGCCAAAGCCTAGGAGGTCAGGAGGAACTCCTCCTAGGCTGTGCTACAGCTCCTCAATGTACAGTTCCTGTTACTCTGGAATACCCTGGAGGATCCTTTGAGACAATGGCATTCCTGGATTTCGGAGCTGGAGGTAATTTCATCCTGCACGACCTAGTCTCCCAGTTGTCAATTCCTACGCATAGACGGGAGGTCCCGTTACGAGTTACCTCTATCCAGGGGACACTCTTTCCTGGTCCTGTCCAGATGTCCACGGCACCCATTACGGTCCGCACCGGGGCGATCCATTCAGAGGAGATAGCCTTCCTAGTGTTGGATAAGGCTTCATCGCTCCGTTCTTGCTACAGTACCTGCTTGGTTCCTGCCTGCCTGCTACAGTACCTGCTTGGTTCCTGTCTGCTTGCTACAGTACCTGCTTGGTTCCTGTTTACCTGCTACAGTTCCTGCCTGGTTCCAGTACCTGAGTCCTGCTATAATTCCTGCCTGGTTCCAGTACCCGAGTCTTGCTACAGTTCCTGCCTGGTTCCAGAACCTGAACCCAGTTACAGTATTGCTACTGTCTTAGTCTGGTTCCAGTTACCTGTCCTGATCCACGACCCGCATAAATCCCAGCGGCCGGGCCCCTATGGGCTCCTCCCGGGGAGGCTTCAGCTTCCAAGGGTGAAGCCACCTAAGTCCCAGCGGTTGGGCTCCTAAGGGGTCCTCCCGGGAGAGTACCAGCTTCCAGGGTGAAGAGCATCTACGTCCCGCCTGAACATCTGCCTCCCGGCCTTCTATTCATTAGAGACATTGACCATCTATTCCCAGTCTCCAGCAGGTCGGCCCAAGGATCCACTAAACTGAGACTCCCACAACAGATATCTGGCAAATTTTAGAAGGCTTATCTTTAGGAAAATTTTTAACTAGACCTAACCAGCTTGGACTGCAATTTGTGTGACTTGAGTTACCCACCTAAATTTAACCAGTTAGCTCCGAAAATCACCACCAACCAGCTAAGTCATGCATCTGTCTCTTTATTGACTGGCTAAATTTGGCTACCTTATGAATTTAGGGGTTACAATTAGGTGGTCAGGGGAGGAGGGAACATTTTTTTAAAACAGAGGTTAAACTGCGGAAATTAGCCTGTTAAACCTATAGATAATCCATCTTGTGTCATCTATGCATCAAAGGTATGCCAGAGATTTGTATACTTGCTGCATGAGCACATCCTTTTCTAGGTTAGCCACAGAAAGGCTTCTTCAAATGCTTCTTGGTTTATAGTCTCTTTTTCTTACCTTTATTGGTGAAGTGTTGAGGAAAGCACCAAAAAGAAAAAAAATGACACAATTCCTAAACTTGAAATTAATTCAGTTCTGAAGATTTTATGTAGAGGTTTTATCCAACAATGAAAGAATTAAGGATATGCAGCATGAAATAACAACTCTTGAGCGATTAACATTTTAACAGTGCAGTGATGACCAATTAAACTCATAATCCTGTCCCAGGTGCAGAAAGAAAAGGCTATTTTTATAGCTGTATTAGTTTGACAGGTACTAATTTAAATGATTCCATTATGTAGGAAACATGTTTTGGTTTGTTAATCCAATAAAAAGCTTTCTCCTGATCTTTTTTGTTTCTGGACCTTTATTTCTGCATATTAAAGTGGACTACCCACAGCAACCACACTACTTTAACTTATGGTAGGAATTTGAAAAGTCTTTATTTTTAAAGACAAAACATTTTAATATTTATTTAAATTAACTTTATTGTGGGGGGGTTCTATATATTTTCTTATTAAAACAAAAGCAGGCTTGTTTCTTCATCAGGTATGCATTTATGTTGACAATCGTATGGGATATTGTGTTGGTTCCATGCCCTGTTTAACATTCCAATTTACTATAAATGCAGAAGGAAATTTTCAAAGATCTCAAATGGCCTAAATAAGTTATCAAACAAGATCAAAGGTTTGAAAAATTACCCCTCTCAGAGTGCTAAATATAATTACATAGTTTTGCTGAAAGTAGGTGTGTATAAGAACATAAGACTTGCCATGCTGGGTCAGACTTGAGCCATTGAGACCAAAATCCTGACTCTGACAGAGGCCAATCTGGATAACTTGGACATACCCAGCAGATCTTAATGGGGAGACCCATACCCCATTGCTCATTCCCAGAAATGACAATTCCTGTGTCTACCTATCTAATAGCTGCTGTCAGACCTGTCCACCAGAAACTTGTACAAATCTTTTTCTATCAGCTATACTATTAGCCTTGACCACACTGTGTGGGCAACAAATTCCACAGTTTAATTGTGCATTGACTGAAAAAGTATCATCTTAAATTTGTTTGAACCTGCTACTGGTTAGTTTCATGGAGTGTTCCATAACCTAGTACTATTTGAAAGCATAAATAAATATTCCCTATTAAATTGTAATTTTAGATTTGGCAGCAGTCACTATTTAAGTACACTTCTCCGTTTTACTTTCACACTGAATAAAAAGCTGTTCATAATTGACCATCCTTTTATGCTGACTCTCCAGTCAAACACCACTGCACATGTATGCTCTAAAATGTACCAGCAGCACATAAGTATGCTCCTAATTTTAAGAGGTTACTCGAGCAAAGCTAGTGCATGTGTCTTTCATAGGACTTTGCTTTTATTAGCATATCTAAGTGAATTTTAAAACATGCTCATGCAAGGGACATTCCCAGTTTTTCCAATTAGTCCATCAGTTTGTCCAGTTAATATTGAGCTCTTCCAGATCCCTCTGGTTCTTCATCCCGCATGCTTCCCAGTTGACCCGGACCCCTCACCCTGTCCTATAAGCCCTAAAACCTGCGATCTACAGACTTGTTCCTCATCAGGAGCAGCAGTAAAGTTACGCTGATAAGCCTATGCGTGCTGCGGTTTCTAGTTTTTAAATACGGAGTTACGTGTGTAAGTGCTGGCCCATGCCATGCCCATGCTTCACCTCTTTTCTGCCATCTTCTTTTTCACGTGCGCATGGGTACATACACGTGTAATTTGCAGCTTTTTAAAATCCACATTGCTCGCGCACGGCTCACATGCGCGTTTATGTGGGCATTTTTGCACGAGCAATACCATTAAAATCAACCTCATAGTCTCTAAGAAAAATCTCTGAGACTCAAAATGTTTAGCATCTTTATTTTGGTCTACCAATAGGTGAACAGTTTGTTGGTGGGAGCGATGGTGCTGCAAAGAGCTTGGAGAAAAGCATGTTTTTCAAAGTAGGCTGGGATGCAGTCCTATGGAATGGAGCTCAAATCACAAAAAATACAGCAGGAATAATGCATTGTCTCTACTCACCTATCGCAAGGCTCCAGAACAGCAAACAATGGTGCTGTCCCGGCCTGCCCCCAGATACCCGAGCTTATGTGGACTCCTTTCCCTCGTGCACGCAGCGAAAATCACCTGTGGGACAACCCTGGGGGCTGTTACAGCCATCGCTGGCCCCCAGGGAGTCCTGGACCCACCTGTTCACAGACTTTGTGGTGGATATTCCCACATCTAATGGCAATAGCATTATCTGGGTGGTAATGGACAGGTTCTCCAAGATGGCTCACTTTATCCCGCTGCCTAGCTTGCCCTCTGCACCTGAACTGCACGCCTGTTCTTCTTGCACGTGTTCTGGCTCCATGGATTACCTGAACATATTACCTCCAACAGAGGACCTCAATTTGTCACTCACTACTGGCGTTCCCTTTGCAAGAAATTTGGTATATTGGTAGGATTGGCTACTGCCTACCACCCTCAGGGCAATGGTCAAGCTGAACATATAAATTGTTCACTCAAGTTGTTTCTACGTTCATATTCCAACGACCAACAGGATAACTGGGCTCAGTTGCACCCATGGGCAGAGTTTTCTCGTAACTCACATGTCTCCACCACCATGGGAGCCTCCCCTTTCTCCATAGTATTCGGGAGACAACTATGGCCACCTCTACTGATACCTCTTATAGTCCCTTCTCCAGAGGCCCAAGCAATTGCGGATGTCCTTCATGTTCTGTGGACCCACATTAATCAAAGACTGCAAGAGGCAGCTGCTCGTGCTAAGAGATCAACAGATGCTCACTGAAGGCCAGCCCCAGAGTTTCAACCAGGCAGCAAAGTATGGCTAAGCACTCACCACATCCATCTGAAGCTTCCATCACAGCATTTCTCCCCCAGATATATTGGTTCATTCCCAGTCACTCGACGCATCGGCCCAGTGACTTATCAGTTCCGTCTTCTGCCTACGCTGGGAGTACACAACACTTTCCATGTATCCCTTCTCAAGCCGCTGGTTCTTTCCTGGCCTTCTCGCAGAACTGCTGAGCCTTCACACCTCGTCTCTGAAACCAACACCCTCTATCGGGTGCAAGAAGTCCTGGACGTCCAAAGGAGAGGCCGCCATTGGAATTATCTCCTCTCTTGAGAGGGGTGTGGCCCCAAAGAAAACTCCAGGGAGCCCACTACTAATATCCTTGATAAATTCTTCTCAAGCAATTCCATGCCACTCATTCTGGTAAGCGCAGACCTCCAGGAAGGGGGGCATAATGGGGGGTACTGTTGCGTTCACTGGCTGTGGCAGACCCATGGCCGGGTTTACTCACCCCCAATGCTGGGCTTCTGAAGCTGGCCCAACATTCTTGGTGGGGGTGGGCAGTCGCCTCCACACCTATGCTCCTCCCGTGCTCCCGGGACCCTCCTGTGCCATGGCAAGTTCCTCAGGGGCCGACCAGGCCTCCCTGTGTGCGGCCCGGGAAGACGCTGTCACCTCCTCCTCTTCAGCATGTTGGCCCTAGGCATGCACACACACGTCTCTCTGGGATTTAAAGGGGCTACGGTGAGAAAGCCTCCCATGGCCCCAGGTGATGACGTCCACCAGCTTCACTATATAAGGCAGGCTCAGACGCTCAGAGCCTACCTTGGCAACAGGTCTCCATGCTTCTTTGCTGTGTGCTTCGTTGCTGATCCAGTTCCTGTTCCAGGTCCAGTTCCTGATCCAGTACCTGCTCCAGTTCCTGTTCCTGATCTAGTACCTGCTCCAGTTCCTGCTCCAGATCCAGTTTCTGTTCCTGCCCTTCCTTCAGATGGACTTCCTTGGCTTGACCCAGACTTGAATCTGACTTCGAACCTTGCCGCCTGCCACCAACCTCCAGCCTGAACCCGGCCCTGAGCCTAGCAGCCTGCCTCTGACCAATCTACCTAAACCTGACCTCACCTATAGCTGCCTGCCCTCAACCTTCTGCCTGGATTCGACCTTGGCCCACATCTCGCCTTACTGGGACCCTCTGACTCCACTGTTTTCTGGCATTCTGCCCTTTAGACACCTCTCTTGGGATCATCCAGCTGACCCCGGTACCTATGGCTCAACCTGCGGGAAACGAGGGCTGGTATTGGCAAAGCTCCAGACAGCCTCTGCTTCCCGCTTGGCCTTGCCTTCTGACTGTGGGGACCTGTGGGGGTTTTCCCCAGAGGTGGCACCCTCACCACCTTGGGTCAACAGCATACACCTAGAAATGTATGAATCTATAAAATTCATGGCTATTCCACATTTTCGTACTTATATGGAAGGTTTGCACAGAGCTTCTTAATTTTAGGGCAAATATGCAATTCATAAAATTTTGAGATTTGCCAAAGCATGGCCTATGAACGGCACCATCTCCAGACAGTATATGTGGGTTTAGTAAAGAACCACAATTACAGAGTGATGCAGTGAGAAAGAAAGTGACACATAGAATAAGTAGAGAGAGCGAGCAAGGATATATATTTATGGAGGGATGTATTTTATTTATATTTTATTTGTTTATTTGTTGATGATCTTAAGAAGATGTACAGTGGAGGAAGGGAGCAGTGGAGCCATCAATGATGTTCTGTGAGGGCTATTTAAAATTAATTTCCAGATTTTAATGGTGCATTCTACTACCATTACCACCACTAGCCTAGCTTCAAAATCACCACCAAAGCTTGTTGTTATGGAAGAAGAAATGTTTGGGTCTTGAATGCAGGCTTAGTTAGCAATGGTGGTAATACTGGTGATCCTGCAGTTGGAATAGAGGGAAGAAGAGGAGGAGAAGGAAATGGAGGATGATATGCTCCTGGAAGGTTCTGTGATACCAATCAGCCAAGTCTGCAGTCTAGGTTTCTTCCTTGATTCCAAGTTCATCATGGAAATAGGATCTGTTGCCAAAGCTGCCTTTTTCTATTTTTGTCAGCATATCCGGGTAAACTCAGCAACCACTAGAGAGCCAAAGAAGTCTAACTTATCTTGCTATCAGGCTGGCCAGCTAACTTGGGGTGGGCAGTGAAATGTTCATTTAGGTGAATCTTAATATCACTAGTAGCGATATTAAGACAGCTGGATAAGTTGTTAGTCTAAGTTAAACATAGACGGATACAACTTATCCAGCTAAGTAGTGACTTTCACATGGATATTCAGTGGCATAGCCATGCCACTGAGTATCCACATAACTTAGCTGGATAAACTATATCTGACTAAGTTACTTAGCCAGCTGGCCTTTAAATATTGGGCCGCTGCTGCTCTTCAGACCTCTTGACCTTCAGAAAAAAACTGAATACTTGGCTATTCACTAAGGCCTTCAGCCCCTAGGAAGATGTGTCACTTTTAATATGCCCAAACATCTCCCTGTGTGCATTCCACTGCTGCTAGTTATTGTTCTGTCAAGTTCCTAGCATGAAGATATTGCAGTTGCTATATATATAGTTCTGTTCAGTTAAGTTATTGCTGCTTCTTCAGCTACTGTTTCTGTTCAATTAAGTTACTTTGGGTTCTGAATTGCTTCTACTATGTAGACACTGCTGTTGACTTGTTTATTTTATTTATTTATTTATTTTATTTAAAAGTTTTTATATACCGCACCAAGGGATAATATTGTCTGTATTTCTTGCATTGCTAACTAGTTGAGTCTTTTGCTATCACTTTCATTAGTTATTATGTAACATGTTCTGATCTCATTTGCTGTAATAGCATGCAATAAATGATGAGGAGGAAGAAGAAGAGGTAGAAGAGAAAGTGGAGGAGAGAAAAAGAGGAGGCAGACTAAGAAAAAAACCAGTGCTATGCCCACGCCTATGCATTTACCATCACAGCTTAAGAGATCTTGAGAATAAGATGCATTTATCTCCTATCTACTGGTACTGTGCACACATCTGTTGTGGTCTTCTGCACATTGTGTAATGTCATGCATCGGGGAAGGAGGACAGCCACCATGGCTTATCACCTATGATTGTTCACATCAGGTGACATCCTAGTTATGCCAATGACATGCTACTATTGGATGACTTCTTCTTCAAGTGCCAGAGGCAGGAAGAAAACAAACTTACTGCTACCTTCTTTCTCTACCAATGGTGCCATTGATGCTTCCCTGTACCTAGAATACTATCTGTCTCCACTGTGTTTGACTCAGTGGTCTAAGTCTAGAAGAACAGGTATGGGTGAAGGGTAGGGTATATACTGCATGGTTTCTGGAAATATGGTGATCCAGAAAGTGCTACATCTGCAGGAAAGAACTGCTCTATTTCCACAGCAAACATCCCACTGACTATAGTACATTAACTGCAGCTTTCCTTCCCCCAGTCTTGCATTTAGATGCAATGATGAATAATTGCAGATAGGGTAGCCAGGGTATTACACAGCAGCAGCAGGCAGGCAGAACATGTAAAACAGTGCTATTATATTTCTGTCCGTGCTCATATACCACCATCAGCATTAGAAATTTAACTGCTAACTACACTACACTGTCTGTCAGTTTGGCATTGCTGGAAGCATGATCTCTTTTTATTATGTAGCATGATATGCTTACAGATGTTGTTGTTAACCGCTCTGATGATACAAAATTGAATTGTGGTATTTCAAGTGAAATAAATAATAATGATATGTATTACACATGGAAGTAGGCTCTGTCATTGGCAACAAGTAAGTAGGGCATGGAACGTAGTGTTATTTTGCATCTGTCAGTGCTTATTATACATCACCAACATTAATTGTGCATCTACTAGTTATACTACATTATCTGCCATTCTTCAGACCACTGGCATCACACTCTCTCTCTCCATTCCAAAAACCCGCTTGCTTTACTAATTTATAGTGGAGTGCTACTTTGATCCAGCATTGGCAGTGAATCCTCTATATCTGTTATATCACTAGCTTTAGCATCAACCGCTTCATACCTACCATAATTAGTGACTGTTAATAAAAGTAAAGACCTAGGAGACCTAGCCTGCTGAACAAACACATTGTCCCCATCCTCCTCTGCCCCTTCTCTGTCTCTGTGGCTGCTGTGACCTCAGGCGAGTCCAGCACTCCCATGACTTCTTCAGACCGGCATGATATTCTTTACCTGTGCTTACTGTAGATGAAGGCTCATATTTATTAATATGTATGGATGATGATGATGTCTTTGTCTCTATTGTTTTTTCTGTACCCTTAATTTTATTTGTATTGTTATTACTATTTCATATAATTTTTTCCTTTTTACTTTGTTTCATTTTATGAGTTACTTTGAAAACTGATGTAAAACTGTCATGCTACCAAAATGATAAGGGGAATGGAACAGCTCTCCTATGAGGAAAGACTAAAGAGGTTAGGACTTTTCAGCTTGGAGAAGAGATGGTTGAGGGGGGATATGATAGAGAAGTTTAAAATCATGAGAGGCCTAGAACGGGTAGATGTGAATCGGTTATTATTGCTCGTTTGGATAATAGAAAGACTAGGGGGCACTCCATGAAGTTAGCATGTGGCACATTTAAAACTAATCAGAGAAAGTTCTTTTTCACTCAACGCACAATTAAACTCTGGAATTCGTTGCCAGAGATGTGGTTAGTGCAGTTAGTATAGCTGTGTTTAAAAAAAGATTGGATAAGTTCTTGGAGGAGAAGTCCATTACTTGCTATTAATTAATTTGACTTAGAAAATAGCCACTGCTATTACTAGCAACGGTAACATGGAATAGACTTGGTTTTTGGGTACTTGCCAGGTTCTTATGGCCTGGATTGGCCACTGTTGGAAACAGGATGCTGGGCTTGATGGACCCTTGGTCTGACCCAGTATGGCATGTTCTTATGTTCTTATGTTCTTAAGTTATCTGAATCTATAAAGGCAGTAATAGTGATAAACTGTGAATTAATAAAGGCGGAAATAGCCTTCCTCAACCCAACTCATAAAAATATAAATAATAATCAAACTTTCACCTTCAGAAAAAAGATAGAAACGGATATACTGGCAGAATCAATTAAAAATAAGCTTCTTGATTTTAATCAAGCTAATGCCTCCTCAGCATTTGATTCCTGGGACAAGATCATCAATGAAATAGCTGAAAACCTATGTCCAATCCAGATGAAAACTATTCAAAAAGAAAGGAATACCTCTAAACAAAAGAAGCCATGGTACAATGATAAGTTAAGACACACTGAACAGACCCAGAGAAAATGTGAGAAACAATGGTGGACATACCCGTCTGCTGAATCCCTAGGAAAATATAGATCTCTCCTAACAAAATACCGTGTACTAATTAAGAAAGCAAAAAAAAAGATTACTATGCTAAACAGATTCATGGGGTAATATTTAATTCCAAATTGCTCTTTGAAGTTGTTAAAAACTTAATCAAGAACCCGTCATCCTCCATCTCAAGTAACTATTACTTCTCAAAGAATGCTTGCAATGAATATGCCACTTCTTTTTTAGATAAAATCAATAGGTTGAAAATGCAATTCCCCATCTGTTCGCCAACAAAAGCACCTGAAGAAACACATGGTAAAGCTAATAAGACCACATTTGACAGAGTAACTAAACTTGAAATTAGTCAATTCATTACTAAAATTAATCCTGCTATACATCCACGTGACCCAATTCCAGCTAGTTCCTTGAAACAAGTACACAGCGTAATCACTCCAACAATCGCAACCATAATAAACCATTCACTCTCAGAAAGATTGGTTCCATATGGGGCAAAACAAGCTGTGATAAAATCAATCCTAAAAAATAAAACCGGTAGAATTGATGATTGAGACAACTATTGTCCAATATCCAATCTGTCTTTTCTCTCAAAAATTCTTGAAAAAGCAGTGTTATCTCAACTGGTAAACCACTTGGAAGACTATTATATTCTATACTCAAACCAATTTGGATTTAGGAAAAATCACTCACCTGAGACTTTACTCATCTCTTTAATGGACTCTGTCCTACATGGGTTTGATGATGATGAATCTTATTTTCTGGTGCTAATTGATTTAACAGCCACCTTCGACACTGTGGACCATAATCTGTTATGCCATCAGCTAAGAAAAATTGGATAGATGGTAGTGTTCTCAAATGGTTCTCATCCTTTCTATCCAATAGGACATTCCAAATCAAACTGGGCAACCACATATCTGATACCTTCCATACTTATATAGGTGTACCTCAAAATTCAACACTCTCGGCAACACTATTCAATATTTATATGTTCCCAATTTGTAAATTACTGGTGGATTTAAGAATCACCTTTTTCTTATATGCTGATGACATACAGTTCTACATCCCATTCGCCAAATCAATTGAAAATACGGCATCATATGGTAACTTACATGAAAGCAATACAGAAAGAACTATCTCAATTTAAACTAACATTAAACACAAAATAAGCTAAAATAATTTGGTTAAGGAGAAATTCTTCTATAGTTAAACCTCTGCCTCTAGACCTAGGCAATTTTCACATTACCCTCTCAGATCAAGTATAGGACTTAGGTATCCAGATAGATGAAAACCTTACAATGAAAAAACACATAAAGAAATTAATTAATATAGGCTACGCCAAGCTGTAAATATTACATCAGTTGAAACCATTACCAACTTTCAAAGACTTCCATACTGTTCTACAAACTCTAATTTTCTCAGACATAGACTATTGTAACTCCCTATTACTCGGCCTTCCTACATGTCTATTAAAACCATTACAGATATTACAAAATGCCTCAGCAAGATTTTTATTAGGAACAAGGAAATTTGATCACATTACACCATTGGAGATATGACTGCACTGGCTGCCAGTACAATCCCTTATCTATTATAAAGTATTAACATTAATATTAAAATCTGCCACACAGATAACCCTGGTCTGATAGGCATGACATTACAACCATTCACACCACAGCAAACATTAAGATCACAAAATAAAAGACTATTGACTGTGCCTGCAATACGGAGTACACATCTGACACAAATAAGAGATTGTGTGTTTTCCATAGCAGGTCCAAAACTGTGGAATTCTCTACCCGAGATGCTACATTTGCTACCAGAAAGAGATTCAAACGCGAGCTGAAAACTTGGTTATTCAAAAATGCATATAACCTAACCTAAAAAATATCAGAATGCAGAGACTACAATAACAAGGACAAAGATAATAATAAGTAATGACAGAATATAAGTATCTTAAGACAACTTACTGACAATTATGTGAAAATTGTTGAAATAGAATTTCTGTACTACTAGCCTCTGCCTGATGTCCTAGATCTTTAGTTAATATGTATCAGAATATCAAAGAAGATTTATATAAATCCCTGTTGAATTGACTATGAATGTGACTTTTGTAAACCATTGTGATCTTCATTTGGAACGATGGTATATAAAATGTCTAAATAAATAAATAAATAAATAAATAAATAAAAATAACTATGATGCTGATGGCCACCCTCGGTAATCACCTATGGAGATTATCTGTAACAGATGTATTTTTCTTTTATATAACAGTAACATTGCCAGTGCTATCAGGGACAGTTCTATAATGAGGCAGGGTGAGGTGACTGCCTCAAGCGGCAAAATTTTGGAGCGGCAAAAAATGCCCACAAAACACTCCACCTCACCTTGCCACCAAATTTACTGACATGCCCATGAGGATAAAAAAAAAGAGAAAAGTCCCCACAGGCCACCAGTGCACCGCAGGCAGAGTACAACCCACCGCAGCAAAGAACAGAAGAGGGCCAGCAGTGGCCAAAGGTTGGAGAAGGCCAGGTTGGCCACCAGCAGAACCAAATCTGCCAGTAGGCCGCAGGTGGAGCTGAGCCCACCAGCAGCTGATTTATGTGGAAACTCTCCAGATTTGACCTGGAGACTCCAGAATTCCAAAGGAATTACCGAGTCTCCAGGTAAAAAATCTGGCTTTGAGTGCTGCTGCTCCAAGCTCCTGTGTGGGCCCGGATGAGGAAGAAAGAAGGCGGAGCTTCAGGCCCACACCAGAAGGAGCAAGAGGAGCATCAGCCACATGAAGGATTTAGAGCAACAAATCGTAGGGCCCTCGCCTGAAAAAGGAGCAGGAGGCACGTCAAGGCACGCTGAACTGAAAGCAGCCGCATGACAGGAAGACAGAGCAGTTCCATAGGCTGCGAGAAAGAAGTGTGAAAGTTATTCTGTGTGTGTGTGTTTGACATATTTGTATGAGGAAGTAAGTGTGTGAATGGGCATGTGTATATGGAAGTGTTAAGGAGCAAGTTAAGTGTTTTTGTTTGTGTGGAAGAGAGAAGGATGAATGGACATGTGCATGAGAGCATGTATGTGTGAGGATGAGCATGTGTGTGTGTTAGTGTGTGCCCTATCCTTCCCAGTCCCTTTGCCTCCCCCCTCCAACCCACAACAATCTCAGGGTGACTACAAATCAAAAGTTTCCAGGTATGCCAGCAGGCTGCCAGCGGAGTCCAACCTGCCGCCGGCAAAAAATGGAGGCGGCTCAGTGGCTACCTGCCGCTGCCTGCTGATCTCATTATGCCCACAGCCAAAAGGTAAAATATGATTGAGGTAGAGGGAGAATGTGTGTGTGTGTGTGTGTGTGTGTGTGTGAGTGTGTTTTTGTGAGAGAGCATATGTGTATGTGTGAGAGCATGTGCATTTGTGTAAATGTATGAGAGCATTGCATGTGGGTGAGAGAGCGTATGTGTGTGTGTGTGAAAGAGCATGTGAGACCTTCTGTGTATGAGAACATACATATATGACAGCATCTATGTATGTGTGTGAAAGAGAATGTGTGAGCATGTATCTTTGTGAAAGAGCATGTGAAAGTATGCATGTGTGTGGAAGAGCATATGAGATCATCTATGTGCGTGAAAGCATCTGTGAGCGAAAGCATGAGAGCATCTGTGTATATGTGAAAGAGCATGTGTGAGAGCATCTGTATGTGTAAGAGAAAGAGAATGAACATGTATATATAAGAGAAGGAAAATCTCCCTCTTTGCCCCTCACCCCCCGCACTAATCCACAGCAATTTCAGGATAACTGGAAATCCCCAGGTATGGAAAATGGGGATTTTTTAAATCTTTCTTAGTTTTGGGTATTATTTAACAAGCCGTTAAGCCCGTTAAAATGGGTTACATTACATTTTGTTTTCAGTCCATTTTCTAACACAGCACCCTTCTACACTTTTTCTCCCTCTCTCCCCCTTCCCCTCGTTCACTCCTCCCCTTTCCTCCACTCAGTCTTACTCACCCTCTGTCTCCCACTGCCTTCTTCCCCTCACTCTCACCTCCCTCCCCTTCCCTCAGTCACTCCCACCTCTCTCCCCTTCCCTCAGTCACTCCCCACCCTCTCTCAACCCATCCCCTCCCCCTCAGCCCTCCTCCACTCCCTTTTTTCTCTGCTCCACAACTTCTTACCCTTCCACTTACTCACATCCCTGTCTCTCACCTCTCCCTCATTCTCCCTCTCCCCCTTCCACTTACTCACATCCCTGTCTCTCACCTCTCCCTCATTCTCCCTCTCCCCCTTCCACTTACTCACATCCCTGTCTCTCACCTCTCCCTCATTCTCCCTCTCCCCTCACTCTTCCCCACTCCCTACCTCCCTCCCATACACTCACCCACTCCTCCCTCCCTCTCACTCAGTCCTTCCCCCTCCCTCCCTCTCACTCAGTCCCTCCCTCCCACTCAGTCCCTCCCTCTCACTCAGTCACTCCCTCCCACTCCCTCCCTCCGCCCCTCCCACTCCCTCCCTCCCTCTCTCTCTCTCCTCCCTCCCTCTCTCTCTCCTCCCTCCCTCGCTGCCACCCGCTGCCGCCGCCGCCGCCACCCGCTACCGCCGCCGCCGCATTTGCGGCACGTCGGTCAACCTTCATTTATTAGGTTGATGTTCTATGAACTCCAATTCTGCTAGCACAACTTAGTACTGTAATGTAATGTATTGTATTTTAATTGATGTAAGTAACAATTTTGTGTATGTTTTATCTTGTAAACCGCCTAGACGGATAGACCCCTACCCCACTGTGCAGTATATAAAAACTTTTAAATAAATTAAAATAAATAAATGTATTTGAGTGTTTTTAAGCATTTTATTGATGTTTGGGAAATTTTATATAATTTTTATATGAGTTTTTAAAAACTGTTATTTAATTCATCAGCAGTTCTTTATATTAGTACGTTTTTACCATTGTGATGCTTTAGATTTTTTTATTTTATTATGTTGAGGAACAGAATTTCTATTTTTCCATTTTTGAACTGCATAGTGTTTGGCTTGTTGGGATTCCAGTTCAGTTTTTGTTTACATGTTTCTGTTTCTACTTTATGGTCTCTTTATTCTGTATTCGGTGAGGATTTGCCCATGTTCTGCATTTGTGACCAAGATGAGGTATTTTGCTGGCATGTAGCTTCTGTATAGGGATCTATAACAGCCTGGCTCGTTTTCTTTTCCTAATAGGAGGTATATTGTTATTTAGGGCCTGATGTAATATTTGCATCATTGCTTTTTAGTATTCAGGATTTTAACTGTGCTGGCAGTTAGTTCTCTTTTTAGTATGGGAAGTTTACTATACTGTAATTGTAATTCAGTTTATTCTGGGCTTTCTGCGGGCAAAGCCCACATCTGCATTACAATAGGCCTAATACCATATGCACTCCAAGTGCATGTATTGCAGGGTTGTGATATTTTTATCTCGGAAGACTAAATTTTCAATGTCCTTTTTCTTGTAAAAATTAGTTATTTTAAATGCAGAATTTTTAATTGTGCATGGTAAGGGCAGGGGGAGGGGTGCGGGCCCAAGGCTGTAAAGTTCATCTGTGGTGCCAGTTGCAGTGGTTCAGAGAGAGTTTGCCACACATAGACCTCCACCATTCACTCATTTCCCACTTCTCCAAGGGAAAATGCTGGGGAAAAATTGGGAGGCGGGTCTTAGGGTTCCTGGGAGTGTGGCAGGATTGCCAGCTTCCTAGAAATGTTACCACCATCTGCCAATCTGCCACTCCTCTGGGATCTCTGACCCCCTGCTTTCCCCCTTCCACAGCATTTGAAAAAACTGAAAGGGTGCCATGATTTATGGAGGGGAGAGCGCTAGCTCATCCCTCGCCTCAGGCAGTAGATTGCCTTGAACCGCCCCTGAGTGCTATAACAATGCCACAGCAAAGTTGCTGAAAAAAAAACCACACAATGAAGCTCACATGTGATGTCAAGGGTTGAAGTGTTATGGACTAGAATTCTTGCTTGATGGACCTGAGGTACTAAAGGGGTTTTCCCATTTTGTATTTATGGGAAAAATGTTTAGTACATCTGGCCCTAAGTTAGTTCCTTAACTATGTTTCTTTTTATTTGATGGAAGACTTTGAAAGAAAAACAAAACAATTTGCCAAGGAATATACAAACAGTCTGTTAAATGCTAGTGCTTTTCAAGTTTCAAAGCACGTACATCCTTTTCAACATAATCTAGTCTCAAATAAAGGCATCAGTAATTTTGACTTGATTACACTGTAATTATTCAAATGTCTTTAATTTTATGCTCTGAACTAATTTCCATATTCGTTGCCACCATTAAAAGAGATTGTCACAGATAATGCACCTACAGCATTTCCTCTAATTGAAAAATGCAGTTCTTGAACAATAACAGTTATAATAACAACAACAACCAAATATAAAGACTACTATAGAAATATAACAGTAATTATTAGAAACATGAGCTTCAGCAAAGAGCAATAATTAATAGCAGAACACAGGAACCAAAAATACATTTAAAAATAATAAGTATTTTCAGTTTTTTCTTTTTCTGTTCTCTTATTTTGTCCATCTCTGAGATGCAGTTGTACCTGAGACAGATGATGGCTACTCATAGTTAAGTTCTGAAACATATTGTGATTCTCTCAGTTATCATCATGTCCAGCTAGTCTCATTCTTTGATTACTTAAGATTGCTAGGTTCCTGTTTAGCTGGTGCTTACAATCTCTAGGGCCTTCCAGTGAATTGTAGACTCTTTAAACTACTTTTATTTCTATTTTATACCTATATTCTGCCTTTTACAGCAAAAAAGGGGGACTTCTTTTCACTTGTACAATTGTGACATTGTGCACAGCATACATGGCTCCCAAAGTCCAAGCCTTTTAGCTTGATAAAAGTGCTAAGGAAAAATATTTACTAAAGAGCAGCCGCTTTATACTCCTTCTGCTCTTCTGACATAGAGATTAGATTTCAACCTTTAGAAAAGTTAAGTCATTCCTTTTCTCCACAAAGACTTAATCTTCCATGCATTTTAGGGAAGTGCTTTTGTTGAAAACAAAATGAAAGAAAAATGAACCAAAACTTAATTTAATCTCCTGCCTACCCCATTCCTATAGCGTGCTACTTAAAACCTTGCCGCAAAATGTTTTTTTAACTTGTTTTTAATGATAACTTTAATTCGGCTTGTGCTATGTTTTAAAAGAAAAAATAAAAACGGTGCATGCATTTATATGATAAAATAGCTATAAGAACACCCATATTTGTTTGAACTAAGGAGCTGATAGTAAAAAAAAAAAAACCTCCTAAATTTACTCCCCTAAATTATGTCCCTAAGATGGGAGCTATATTCAGCCGACTTTAGGTGCCTACATTTTCAGCTGAAAATTCACATACATTTCGGAGCCTAGAAGGTAGGCTTCTAAATTTAGGATATTATTCATTTCCAAATTTAGGGATCTAAATTGAGTGTTTTTGATATGGATAAAGCTCATACTATTAGGATATATACAGATTATGGGTATGCATTTGTTTTGATCCAAATGGAAAAAATGTGACAAATGAGTTGACATTTGCCTCAGCTCAACCAAACCAAATGGCTGCAGTCCCCAACAAATCCAAAATCTTACAGCTCATTCAATTTCATCTATTCAAGTTTATGGGGAAAGCAAAGCAATGCATTTTTTGGACTTGAAGTCAAACAAAACAGCCCAGACTGGGGATGAGACAAGGAAGGAGCAGGACCAATCATGTTTCAGCACTTCTTGAATCAGCTATCCCAACTGGCAGCTGTAGGATTGACTTCATCATTCTTTTTAGGTGAAAGTGCAGCTAAGAGCACTTTGAACAATGATCATTTCATCATCAGTCATTTTTCTGTTGGATCTGAGAGACAAGGCAGAAATTCTAAAGTTCTATGCTTCAAAAGATTAGGAAAAAAAGATAATTTACAGAAAAAACAATGGGGTAGATTTTAAGACATGCGTGCGCGCATCCATGTGCGCGCCCTAGCCGGCGTACGCACATGGATGCCTGATTTTATAACATGTGCGCGCAAGTGCACACATGTTATAAAATCGGAGATCGGCACTAGCAAGGGGGTGCACATTAGTGCAACTTGTGCGCGCCGACACCCGCAGCCTTCCCCCATTCCCTCCCAGGCTGCTCCAATTTAGGATCAGCCTGGGAGTGAACTTCCCTACCACCTAATCTATCCTTCCCACCCCATCCCCTAACCTACCCACCCCCTAGCCCTATCCTAAACCTCCCCCCCCCCCCAAAAAAAGTTAACTTACCTTTTGCACCTGCTCAAAGCAGGCATAGGTTGCGTGCTATGCCGGGGGCCTCTAGCCACGCCCTGCCCCTGGATCGCCCCTCCTCACCCCCTCCCCACCCCTTTATGTGCATGGTCGGGCCTTTTTAAAATAGGCCCGGCACATGTAAGGTCACCTACGCTTTTGAAAATCCGGCCCAATGTGTATTGTTAGTCACTCATGGACACTGTGCCTAGCTGTGATTTGAGGTACTACCTAGTAGCAGGGAAAAGTCTGTAATCTCTGTGAGAAGGTTACATTGTGTATCATCAGGGTAAGACTACTACTACACTTGGCACTGCCAGTGGATCTATGAAAAATACAATCTGTTTCTTGCAGCATGTGCACTGCAGTGACTTAGAGGCAGCTTTCTGCTTTCTCTGTGTAAGAGTCAGTGTGAAAGTGTACTGATTCTTGCATGTGTGACTCTTTTACTAAATTTGACTTATTTTCTAAGGGCATGATTTTCAAAAACATTCACCTGCTTTAAAAATGGCACGGGCTATCCATTGCTCCTACCATGTGACAGGGGCCGGCCAATGGCACTGATAGCCCCTGTCACATGGTAAGGGAAAAGGGCCATCGGCACCATTTTGATTAGTGGCAGCCAACAGCCCGAAAGGGGGACATTGCTCCCGGGACCCCCGTTGGACCACCAAGGGCTTTAGGCAAGTTTTGAGGGGGTTGGGAGGGTGGGGGATTGTAAATATTATACAATGTAATCGAATGCAATTTATGTGAACCGTTGTGATCTTCTGTTGGAACGACGGTATATAAAAAGAATAATAAATAAATAGATAAATAATTAGATCTGAAGGGTTGGGGGGGGTTTGGGGGGGGTTCTGTGTGCCCTTTCTCCCCCTCCTGCAAAAACGATAAGAAAACCACACAAAATTTCGTGGGGTTTTCCTATCATTTTCGGGGACCCCCAAACCACGACGAAATAGGAAATATCATCTATATTTCCTTTCATCTAAAATGAATGCACATCCCTAATCATTAAACAAACGATAGCAATAAAGGAAATAATAAAATGGTCCTGTTCAAAAGTTTGCATACCCTTAGCTCTTAATATCGTGTATTGCCCCCTTTTGCATCAATGACGGCTTGCAGTCTTTTGTGATAGTTGTGAATGAGGCCCTTTATTCTCTCATGTGGTAAAGCTGCCCATTCCTCTTGGCAAAAAGCCCCCAGATCCTGTAAGTTCTTTGGTTGTCTGGCATGAACTACATGTGTGAGTTCTCCCCAAAGTGGATCAATGATGTTGAAGTCAGGAGACTGTGATGGCCACTCCAGAAAGTTCACTTTCTTCTGCTGCAGCTGCTGAAGGGTCGACTTGGCCTTATGTTTCAGATCATTGTCCTGTTGGAAAGTCCAAGGGTGCCCCATGCACAGCTTCCTGGCTGAGGAATGCAAACTCTCCTCCAATAATTTCTGATAAGATGCTGCATTCATCCTGCCATTAAGGATTTTTTTTTTTTAATGAAGAAACCAGCCAGAGAGGCCAAGATATTGTAAAGAAGGAACAGCAGCTGCCTGCTCCCATCTCCTCTATTAATACGGCACATGGGCTAAAAAAGGCAGACTCAGTGGAGGGTTCCAGCAGCAGTGAGTGTGTGCTAGGAGTAGGGCATCAGCCAAAACCAGCACAGCAGGCCCTGTTCTGCTCTGACTAATGTCTGCAGCAGATTTTTGCAGAGCTTACTAAATTAGATGTGAGGGATTCAAAGAATTAGAGGAACATGATGTTGAAAGTCTACTAGCTGAGGAGGGTTTGGAGAATATAGCTACTAGCATGATATCCAGTAAGCAGCCACAGGCAGCAAATGATCTGCTGGAGTTAAGATCACCTTCAGGCAGAGCAAGCAGTTGAGAGCAAGAGAGATGCCCCTGGTCTTTTACCTCCTGGCCTGCCCTCAAACCCAGCCCCAGCAGCAGCAACGGCACCCAAGGATCCAGAGAGGTCATCTCCCAGAGGTCAGAGGTGCAGAGGCACTTTACAATTATAGAGGATCAACATTTTGCAGAATATATTCACTGTTGAAAGGCCATCAGGGGAAGGAAAATAGTAGGCAATCTTTCAAACAGTGACATGCTCCATTATTTGCAAAAATAACACCCATTAATGACAGTTTCAGGGGAGGTTGGTACTAGTCTGGGAAAACTATCTTCAACTCAAAGCAGAAGCAGCAGAAGAAGGAAGCTGGTGGCTAGAGTACAAAACTGGGAGCACCAGTAGCAGAGGGCAGCACAGGAAAGAGCAGGCTCTCCATGTAGTACTGTCATCATCAGCAGTAACCTGAAAGCAATCACTTTCTTCTCCACCTTTCTCCACCATTATCCCATTCTCCATGGTTACCATATAATGAACTCTCCTGTCACATACCATGCCTTCAGCGGTTGGCAACAGAATCCAGTATTATGCTCCCCCTCACCAAAAAAGGAGACCCCGTCACAAATTGTAATCAGGGGTTACCTATGAGAACCCATTGATGTCATGGATACAGTCCCATTGGCATACTGGGCTCAAAAGACCACATTCTGACCAGATCTTGCAAAGGTCATCCAGCATTTCCTTTCCTTTCCTATCCACCAATTAGTTTGCCTAATGAACAGGTATTCTTAATGGTAAGGGACATCCTGCATTCTTGTGCTTTGCTTCATCAAGCCTTACCTCATCCAGCCTTGCCTTGTCCTATCAATCTCATTTAACATCTTCTGTGTGACTTCATCACTCTTAGCCTGCCTTCCAGATTCTGACCTCTTGCCCTGGACCTGACCACAATTGCCTGCCACCTGAACCTGACCTCTTGTTTGGACTTGACCACATTTGCCCACTGCCTGTCTCAACCTTTGGCCTGTCTCCATGTCTCCAGCGTGCAGCCTGTCCTGACCCTGACGTGCCCTTGAACTCTTGCTCTCTTCACCGCCCTAGGGATCTGCCTAAGAACTGCTAGCCAGAAGAATTCAAGGGCTCAACCTGCAGGGGAGGCAGCTGGCATAGGTGAAGCTATAAAATGTCCCGCTACAGGGCGCATTTGCCAGCTGCCGGCATAGACCTTATAGGTTCGCCTATGAGGCTGCGTCAATTTCACTGCAGCACAAAGAGCTCACTTTCACATGCTCATTACAGTTTAATGAGGCCATGAGGTCAACAGACTCATCCCAGGCCTCCACCATTGCCAGACTAGCTACAGCTAAAATTGCAGCAAGACTAGTTGAATAATATGGCTGGTTATCTTCAGGGCATGGCTGCCAGTCCAGCTCCTGCGGTACCAGCCCCTACACCTCCAGTACAGCCTACTATCTCCATGCTTCATGTGCCTCTACCTCCAAGATAGAAGGGGGATCCTGCCAAATATAGAGGCTTCCTGAATCAATGTCGAATGCAATTCAAATTATAAACACCTTTCTGCCCAATTGATCACACCAATATTACCTATATCTTGTCCTTATTGTGAGCACAAAAGGAATAGATGCCTTAATCTTTTTCAATACTTTATTGGTGCAGAGACGTTTCAAGTGAATTGCCCGACTCAGGCCGAGTTTCACAGCTTGTAGCCGCTGCCTCAGGGGCTACAATTAAATAATCAACATTAACCAAATAAATATCTCACAATAAATATATTATTAAGATCTCTTAAATATTAAAAAGAATTTTATATAAATTAATAAACATCCTTTTTAAACATTGCAAAGATCTAAAATCAAACCAGCAAATCAAATAGAAAAATAAAAAAAAATTTAAACATTCACAGCAAATATAATATTAAGATCTCTTAAATATTAAAAAGAATTTTATATAAATTAATAAACATCCTTTTTAAACATTGCAAAGATCTAAAATCAACAAATCAAATTAAAAAATGAAAGAGTTAATAATAAGATAGTGACATTAGATGATACTTTACCTCCAAACTTCAAATCACTGATACTGTATAATCCACTCTGATTAAACAATATGCCATCGATATATTTTTCATCATTCTTAACAGATAATTTTGGGTTATTTTTTGAAATTTGCATATATAATGAAGGTCATTTGTCACATGGAATTAGAGTTTAGATTTTTTAGATTTCATACATTTTTAAATAAGTGGTCGTTTCTCTTTTAGTTGTTTATTCATCGATGGCATATTGTTTAATCAGAGTGGATTATACAGTATCAGTGATTTGAAGTTTGGAGGTAAAGTATCATCTAATGTCACTATCTTATTATTAACTCTTTCATTTTTTAATTTGATTTGTTGATTTTAGATCTTTGCAATGTTTAAAAAGGATGTTTATTAATTTATATAAAATTCTTTTTAATATTTAAGAGATCTTAATAATATATTTATTGTGAGATATTTATTTGGTTAATGTTGATTGTTTAATTGTAGCCCCTGAGGCAGCGGCTACAAGCTGCGAAACTCGGCCTGAGTCGGGCAATTCACTTGAAACGTCTCTGCACCAATAAAGTATTGAAAAAGATTAAGGCATCTATTCCTTTTGTGCTCACCTGACGGTATCATAGATCGCCTACCTCTTTGCTTTCTTGTCCTTATTGGACAGCTCCGCCCTGGCCTGGTCCTCACCTCTTTGGGAAAGAGATGATCTGCTCCTAGGGGATTAGAATTGTTTCCTGCAGGAATTCCTTCAGATCTTTGATATGCCTGGTTGCACGGCCTCCATGTTGTCCCAGTTCCTGCAGATCAGACAAGGCTCCTGGTCCATGGGGGAGTACACAATGCACCTCCGCACCCTGGACTCCGAGCTTCAGTGGGGTAGTGATAGCCTGATCACAATCTTCAGGCAAACACTCTCCGAGCACCTTAAAGATGAGTTGGCTGCTAGGAAACTGCTTGATACGTTGGAGGACTTAATTAGCCTAGCAATGTGTCTGGATCTAAGGTTCCCAAGAAAGGGCTCGAGAGAGAGAGTTCTGGCTCATTGCCCAGTCTACCTCGCCCCAGCTTTCCAACGGCCACCACAGCCATGACCCACATGGGAACATGAGCAATTTGATAAAAACAAGTATTACCTCCTGCTTCTTCTGTTCTGTATGAGATGCTGCATGTACTAAAACATGCAGGCATCCATGGCATACCAAATAGGCTTGACACATCTAGAGACAGAAGACTTCTTGCTACTCACTTTTCCTTTTAATAGAGGGAACTCTTTAATTGAAGAATATATGGCAGGCTGTGCTCCTATTGTGTGAACATTACTATACTAGACATGGTCCCTTTAGATGACTTTGCAACGCTGCTTTTGTGATCATGCACTGCACACAATAAAAATGTATCGCTTGTCATTATCATACAGTTATGTCAGGGACAGTTTAGGGGTATTCCATAGGGGAGAAGTTTTATCAGGCTAACTGGGAGATTTATCAAGCCCTATTTCGGCAATATCATGCAATAAACATGATATTTTGCCTAGCCCTACCCAGATTCTCTCCCCTATTACAGTGAGATGCTTTGCATATGATTTGTATGCATGAATTTTCCAAATCATTAAGAAGCATTCTGATGTTAATAGCTTAACTCAGCCGACTTAGAAAGTAGTCAGCCACATTAGGTTGAAACCTCTTGAGGAAATGGTAATCTAATGCGGGAGCCTGGGGACCCTAATGTGGGTCCTTAGGCTCCCACCTTAGATTTAAAGGACCATGCAAACAAAAAAAATAGCACTCGAAAAAGAAAAAAGTGTGTGTGGGTCAATGCAGACCACCTGTCCACCTCAGGGCCACCACTCAAGGTGGCCCCAACATGCCAAGTGTACAAAATATAAAAGAGGTGTTTGCGCAACAATGGCCCAACCCAACTTCCCAATCCTGTCAGAATTAAATAAAGTATCTCCCCCACCATCTCTTTCAAGATTAATATATCCTAGCATGGTCCCTCCCACTTTCTCCTCCCCCACAATGCAAAAAAAAAGAATTGGGGTATAGGGTCCCCCCAAATTTCACCCTCTCCCCCAATCACCAAAATCATAGAAAACCTCATTGGTTGCTAGTGGGTCTCCCCCACCCTCTCACTCCCCTTACCCCTCTCCCGCACCTCTAGCCTCTAACCTCAAAATTGCAAATAGGCTCCAGCACCGCGTTAGTGGTACCCCTCCCACAAACAAACATCACAGCTTAGTGCATCTAGCTCTAAGTTAGCTGGATAATGCTCATTTTCAGTACTATCCTGCTAACTTAGCTGGATCAATTTAGGACTGCTGGACAGCAATCCTAAAAATATAACCAGATAAACGTACCTGGCTAACTTTGAAATTGCCGGGTATATTCAGTGGCACATATATAACACTGTATATCCTGGCCAACTTAGCTGGATGTTTATCCAGGTAACTTTGCCGGCATAAGAACATAAGAACATAAGAAATTGCCATGCTGGGTCAGACCAAGGGTCCATCAAGCCCAGCATTCTGTTTCCAACAGAGGCCAAACCAGGCCACAAGAACCTGGCAATTACCCAAACACTAAGAAGATCCCATGCTACTGATGCAATTAATAGTGGCTATTCCATAAGTAAACTTGATTTCTAGCCGATCGCCTTTGCCCTTACCTTGTCACAGGGAGCGACCATCGCTCCCTGTGACAAGGTAAGGGCAAAGGCGATAGACTGCCAGTATGGCGCCGATCGCCTTTGCCCTTACCTTGTCACAGGGAGCGACGGTCGCTCCCTGTGACAAGGTAAGGGCAAAGGCGATTGGTGCCATTTTGAAACCTCCAGCACCGGCACCGGCACGATTGAAGGGATGGCTCCTGGACCCCCCGCTAGACCACCAGGTACATCTAAAAGGTTTTTGGGGGGGTCGGGAGGGTGGGAGAAGCAAAGGGGTAATTTGAAAAGGGTCGGGGTGGGTTTTTTTTTTCGGGCCATCGGCGCCTTTTTATCAGTGGTAGCCAAAATGGCGCCGATGGCCCAAGAGTGGGAGATCGTGCCGGCCCCCCCCCCCCCCCCCCCCCACTGGACCACCAGGTAATTTAACATTTTGGGGGGGTTCGGGAGGGTGGGGGAGTGTAAGGAATTTGTTTTAAAAGGTCGGGGTGGGTTTAGAGGTTGTGTTGGTGTGCCGGTTTTCCTACCCTCCCCCAAATAATTCCCGTGCCCTATTTAACGATACAATATAAATGCTCCTGACGATAAATCGTGGGCATTTGTATTGTATCGTGTACTCTAACGGTTTAGAACGATTTTAAAATTATCGGACGATAATTTTAATCGTTCAAAAACGATTCACATCCCTGGTAACTACAGCAACGGTTATTTTTCCCTATATGCAACACCTTGCACTTGTCCACATTAAATTTCATCTGCCATTTGGATGCCCAATCTTCCACTCTTGTAAAGTCCTCCTGTAATGTATCACAATCCACTTGTGATTTAACTACTCTGAATAATTTTGTATCATCCGGCAGCCCATTTTGTATCATCCGGCTGTTACGACTGTCGCTGCCTGACGTCTCCACTCCGCCCACCTTACCTTTGTTGCGACTCCTCCCATGGTTGAAGGACATCTGGCTGCCGCGGTGTCTGCCTGCCATCCTCTCCGGCATCCCCGGTCCGGCTTGGGCGCTGCATCCCGCCATGTTGTCCAGGTACCATAGGGCGCGCGCGCCGGGCAGCCCTGCTTCTTATTCTCTCTTTGGCACGAACCTCAGGGGTGTCCCCCTGTGATGACGTCACACATCCCGAATACAAAAGTCTACACTTTTGCTAGCTAATCGAGTTAGCAAGGGAACTCCTTACGGATGGGATTTGCTCTCTGTACCTAGCTACTCTGCCTCTCCAACTTTTGGACTTTATCCTAACGGGGTACCCACTCCTCGGGGGCCTCTCTCATTTCTTTCAGGTCGCTATCAGGAACGGTACTCGCTCCTTGAGGACCCATGTTCCCTCACTCGCTGCCTGAACTTATCGCTTCTGCTTGGAAGAAACCGCTGCCTACATCATCAGTGAGTTACCAACTTTATTTCCTCAGAGCTGTTCCCTGGAACCAAATACTCACTCCTCGAGGGCCTGCCTCTATTCCAGCTTCTGTGTCACCTTCCGGGAGAAACCGCTGTGTGAGTAACTTTACCAACGAGGCTCTATTCCAGAACTCTGTGTATGCTCCACTGTACTCACTATAACAGTTTTTTCCACTACAGCACAGCCATAGCGGGAATCGCTGTTCCAGTATCCTGAGGAACCCTAGCCCAGCCGGGCTTCATCTCTACTCACTACTGCCACCTCTGGTGGCTTCTCAACTCTGTCTAATAAAAGAAATAACTCTGTGTTGTGGGTCCCAAAGCTGAGCCTGACCTGTGGCCCCTCACGGGACTTCCCCCCGTGGGCGTGGTCAGCTGCCACAGTGTCCAAGGGTCCACCAAAAACCTTACAAACAATAACACTGGCAGCCCAGCAAATGCACCCCAAAATGTTTGTGCAAACGTTTGGATGCTTAGATATTGCTGATGCATTCAATGTGTGCTAGGAGACTGAGCATGACTAGTAGGATAGTATAACTCTCTCACTTTAGCTAACAGACCAGGAAACTGTTTCAACTTTTTTCCTAGTCTGTAGGTGCGCTCTCCTATCAGACTATATCCAGGACTTGTTCATGGGTTCAAGGGTACTCCAGTGGTTGGAGGATGACCACAGTGGGTGCCCCACTCCACAAGGTGGGCTGTGTTGGGCAGTGTTCATGCATCCTGTATGTTTCTTTGTATGTTTATAATTTTCATGGCAGCTTCTCTGTGTGCCTGTAAGCTTGTTTGCACATACTGTTTGACTGTCTGTTATGTTGATGTGGCAGGTGCTGTGTGTGTGTGAGTTTATGTATGTACACCAGTGTTTCCACTCTCACACACTGAATGCCTAGTGCTCACATCTTTGTCATTTATTCCTCTGTGTGTAGTCTATCATTGTATTCAATGCGGTTTTCTGTTGCATGTAAAGAAAAGCACCTATCAGTCATTATATATTGTGCCTGTAATAGATGAATTGCATTTTGTTTTCAAGGAAAATAAATTAAAGTGATCTTCCTAGTGAAAAAATGCCACATCAAAAGGACTCAAACATCTGAATGATTCTTCCATTAACTGAAATAATCAGACACTAGCATAGTTTTTGTATCATGATGTCCACTCCTAAAAGAATTTCTCTAAATTGGTCCTATTCATTTGTGAAGCAGGCAGGTCACAGAACATCCGTGCACAGACAACCTGAAGGTCTCATATTTATAAAGTAACTTTCATCTATGGAGGAGCTTTTTAAGCCTTTGCCTGATTGTAACAGGTTGCCATAGTACCTTTGTGATATTTTAACCCCTGACCTCCTACTGATCTCACATTGTACTGATTCTATCCCCTTATATACCAGCGCTCTGTGCAACAATGCTTTGTGCGACAAAGTTGTGTCCTACATTCTTCTTGCCATCATTTGGGGCATGATTCACGAAGAGTTTCTCTTATTTTAGGCTTGATTTACTAAGCTTTTTTTACCCTCTCGGTCACAGAATGGGAGAAAATCTGTAGTAAAGCAGGTCCTTGGTGATTATGGAGGGGAAAAAAACCTTAGTGAATCAGACCCTTTGTCTAGTTTTGGAAAATATAATTTGTGGTAGGATCCTTCATTGTTCAGTTACTGTTTTCATAACGGGTAAAGGCAGGGAGCCCAGACAACCATGAAGAACGTAGCGCCTACTCCACATTTTCCCTATGAACAACAGTAGCTAAACAGTAAGACATTCACTCACAAGTTGTATTTTCTGAAACCACACATGACATTTCTTCCCCCTGCAGTCCTTCTGAACTGAAGTATTAATATTATTGAAAAGTATTGTCACATCACAACTTTGTTTCAGTTCTAGAGCTTTTACGGTTAAGAAAACTGTATGTGAAAAAAAGGTTGCATCTGTTCCTGATATTCTCATTTTGTGAAATTTCCATGGCACTAGAAGACCTTATTGTTCTGATATTGTATTCACAGGAAAGAAAATGGTGGGGGTCATTGGATAAGTCATCTGTAACCCACTATTTTTTTTCCAGCAATAGAAACAATGTCTACATTATAAAGCATATTCCTGATTAAGTACTAACGGACCTTTCCCATTTTGTGTCTATAGGACAATAGCTTAATATATGTGACTCTAAATGTCAGTTTCAGAAGCAATGTGAGCATTCTTTCCCATGTAATGTGTTTTTTCACTATAAACTGGAGAATTGCTACTGAAAAGTGATGGAGGTCCCAGATATTTCCACCAATTAAAGAGGGATTATGTGTAAAACAATTTGGAGAAAGTAATATAATCTCACCATGTCCTGGAATATTCAACTGGAGTACTTTCAGAACTTATAAACTTGTGACACCTTGTCTCATTGTTCAAATATTACTTTTAGGGTATAAAGAGGGGTTTAACGACAGCAGTGCAACAAAGCACTTGGAAATAGTGATAACATCTAATCCTTTTCTCTGTGAAAACAGTGAGGAGTGAATTTTCAAAATGTTACACACATATGAAGCCTCTACTTGTGTTTTATGTATTTTAGAAAAGTAAAAAATACATGTGTATTTTCACTTTTGCACACACATATACTTGCATAGAAAAGGGGTGATCTAGGGCCAACCCTTAAACTTATAAGACTTATTGACTAAGGGTTTTCTTCCAATGTATGCCTATGGGGAAAGTACTTAGTAAATAGGGCCCATAAGTTGAAATTTTAAAAGACATTTATTTACATAAATTTTCCAACTTTCTCATGTATTTTTACTCCTGCAAATTATCTGGCATAAGTGATATTAAAAGTGTTTATTGTGGGAGATTGCAAGCATAAGGAGTGTGAAAGAAGGCCTTACCGGGGGGTGCTGGCAGCTGTGTGAGGCCCCGATGGAGGTGTTCTGGGTACCACCCCCACTGTGATGTCATCAGTCGCCGACGCCCAAAGGGAGGTATAAAAGTGGACTTTTCTTGAAAAACGCTGAGATTGCAACAAAAGGAGTGTGAAAGAAGGGCCGTGAGGCCTTACTGGGGGTGCTGGCAGCTGTGCGAGGCCCCGACAAAGGTGTTCCGGGTACCACCCCCACTATGATGTCATCAGTCGCTGACACCCAAAGGGAGGCATAAAAGTGGACTTTTCTTGAAAAACGCTGAGGGGCAGATTTTGAAAGCAGCATGCGTGTGGGGTACATTTGTGCACTCTACCCAGCGTGCATAAATGTACACCTGATGTGATGTCATCAGTCACCAACGCCCAAAGGGAGGTATAAAAGTGGACCTTTTGCGGCGCGTGCTGCCGCTGGCGCATCGCCAAAGCCGCGAGCGCCTAAGGGGCGCGCGGCTTAGTTTTTGCTTTGAGGTTATCCAGATGAAATAGATGGACCATGTATAAGGTACTCCTTTTCTGATAATATATGTGAATTGTACACCCCTACCTTTCAATCTCCAATGATTAGGAAAACCCTATTAACTGTGTAGAAACATTGTTTAAAGAATTTAGGTCCTGATTTTCCTCTAAAGTTGAATTAAAATAGTAATGCCTCATACTGCCAGAAAAAGATGGGCAAAAGAACATGCTTGTCCTGGACCCAGTCTAGATCCCATTTTGACTGGTCCAATGGACCTTCATATTATCAAAGCTGGGCAACAATCGGAGCTTGAGCCGCATGGGGGGGATGCTCTTGGTCTCGAGCAGAGCATCTCTCCAGGCATTGACATCTCAATTTCACTGATATGGAGGGAAGCTCTGCAAATCCAGTATCACAGAGAGGCTCAGCTGAGGAAGTGGCCATAGTGTCTGCCGAAGTTGCAGACAAAGGTTATGGCCTACCAGGGAACCCAACTCCGAGAGATCTCAGTGAAAACACCGCTTAGAAGTGTAGCGGTGAAATTGCAGGTGGCATAGTCTTGGGAGAGCAAGGAGTACCTAGGCAAAAGATATCTACTCAAATAAAGGCAATTTTGATTTTCAAAAGATTAAACCTAATAATATAACATTAGACTCACTTTGGGAGGCTTTAGAGGGATTGGGGAGGTTTATTTCTGGTCAGATTAGTTCTTATTCTGAGAAATTACAAGATCATGAAGATTGTATTCATACATTAGAAAAAACAACAACTAGTTTGATTACTCAAAATTCTGAAAGTAAGAATGAAGTGGAGGTTAGTAAAAATCTACAGAATACTTTAGTCAAAGATAATTTGAATTTACAGGTTAAATTAGAAAACATAGAAAATATTTTGAAAGGGAGAAATTTGCGTTTTGTAAACTTCCCACAGTTACCTCTTATTTCACCTAAGGAGATATATGAAAGGTATTTAAGAGAAATATTGAATGTAACAGAAGAGAATATACCATCAGTTACCAATGTATTTTATATACCGTATAGAGATCAGAAAAATGGAATAATACAAACAGAGAGTGGAGAAGCAAAGGGTGATCAAGGAGAAAAAGTTTCTAGGTTAAACATAACTGAAATGCTAGAAACTTCTGATACAGAGTTGGCCAAACCGGCTACTATGATTGTTATGTTTACTTTGGATTATGACAGGGACTAGGTCTTAAATTAATTTTTCAAAAACAGAATGCAGACCTTTTTAGGTTTACATATAAGGATATTCCCTGATTTATCCAAAACTACCCAAAATAAGAGAAAGCAATTTCTACTTCTTAGGCCCCCTAGCCTTACAGTTGGGAGCTACATTTCAATTAAAATTTCCTTGTCGATGTTTGGTATCCTATAAAGGCGCTAAATTTATTTTCTGTATACCTTCTCGATTAGCTCAAATTTTAGAAAAAAAGGAAGTAGAAAAAGAACAGGATAGTGAGAAAAGTGGTATCTAGAATCTAGTGTATGAATATCTCCAGTACAAGGTTATGACTCTCCAGAATGAAGAAGGTTTAGCTAATAATATAAAGTGGTTTCTAATTAAAATATTATAGTATGTTATATAAATTTAATTAGGATTTTCCTTTTCTTTAGGAATTAACTTGAAGTTATGGATCAGTTTTTTCTTGAGTTAAGATAAAGCTGTATATTCTATTTTTACTTATGATGATGGACTTCAAATTCTTTGTCAAGTGATACATTTTCTTGACTGTAAAATTGAATAATGAATAAATTAAAAATTAAAAAAAAAGTGTTTATTGTGTAGTACTGACTGTGTTGAAAGTCTGGGTGAACTGGAGGAGTTCAGGCTGAAGAACCAGAAAAGTCTCGATGACCTGGAGAACGATTAGGCTAACTGGTAGATTAACTGATAAACTGGCTCATTTTATTTATGTACACGTTTTAAAACTGGTCGATTTATGTGAGCATGTATTTTTAAAATAGGTAGGAGAAGTACACACATTGAAAGGTGAATTTTAAAAGCTTGGCGCACACATCAATCAGGGAATGTGTGAATAAGTCAGGCTTATGCGTGCCGAGCCTATTTTAAAAACCACCCAGCTACATGCATAAATGTCGCTACACACATCTCAAAAGTTTACAAAAAGACGCGGGGTGTAGATGTGATCTGGGCAGGGTATGAGCATTTCAGGGCCTGATGTGTGCATAAATACTTATGTGCCCCAGTGTGTGCTGAGGACCCCTACCGCATAACTTTACTTCTGCTATGGATGATACAAAGTTATAAAATAAAAGGATCAAGTCATTTCTGAGGGGTTTAAAGGGTCTGGGGTAACTGATTGGGGTGTGTATAGGTTATCAAATCAGGGGCATTGGAGGACTTAGCTGTTAACTGGACGAATTGGTGGATGAACTGGTAAACTAGGAATGGCATGGGCATGTGCCCCTTTTAAAATCACCCTACTTATGTGGTAGAAATGGGATTTGCTTGTCCATGCATGCACCCACTTAAAATTAGGAGCACATATGTTTGAGAAAGATGATGTTTAGGTGGAAGATGTTCATATGTCGAGGACCAGAGTTGTAGAACTCAGTGCCACAGGAAATAAGATTGGAAACAAATGTTTTAGTGTTTACAAAATAAATAAAAACTTGATTATTTTAATGTGGAAAAGCGAAGTACTTGGATTTTTATTAGCTTGATATGATGTTTTTATGACTGATTTTATGTTTTATTTTGATGTATTTTATTTATTGCTTTTGTAATGTGTTTTTTTCTAAATTTTTGTACACCACTCTGACTAGACTTGTTCTGCTTTGGCAGGTTAAAAGAATCAATAAAGAAAGAAAGAAAGAAAGAAATATATGTGCGCACAGCCAGGCTATATTATAACAAATATGCATATACGTGCACAAGTTATAAAATGGCTATGTCCCGGGGCATAGGCCCATGCACCAGTTTGACAGTTAATGTCCCTATGCATTGATATACGTTCTTTCAATAAATTGTATTAAGCTTACATATGCATGTATGCTGCATGGTAGAGGTATGCATATTTTATAAAACACAGGTAGATCATATGCACAGGTTATGAAATACTTGCATAGATCTGCTCACAGCTATATATGTGCATATATGCCACCACCCATTAGTTTGAAAGTTATCCTTCCTGTGTAGAATTAAAAATCATCGACAAAACCGAATTCATACACCTAGAAAGGAAAAACATGAATATTACACAAACTCCAATAATTCTCAATAGCAACCAAAAAATTGATTTAGCCGAGAAAGTTCGCAATCTCGGAGTAATGATTGACACTGAACTAAACCTCAAACAACACATATCACTAAAGGTAAAGGAAGGGTGTGCAAAACTCATGATACTCAGAAAACTTAAACCATTACTATCCCTGCCAAACTTTCGTACAGTACTTCAGTCTCTTATATTTGCTAGAGATGTGAATCGGAACCAGAATCGGTTCGGTTCCGGTTCTGATTCAAATCTTATTATTTTTATCGTCCGGCCCGATTGGTTTTTTGTTTATCCGCTGCGCCCGATCTGATAAACCAAAAGCCCACCCTGACCCTTTAAAACTGACCCCTTAGCCTCCCCCACCCTCCTGACCCCCCCCCCAAAAATGTTTTAAAATTACCTGGTGGTCCAGTGGGGGCGCGGGGAGCAATCTCCCACTCTCGGGCCGTCGGCTGCACTAATAAAAATGGCGCCAATGGCCCTTTGCCCTTACCATGTGACAGGGTATCCGTGCCATTGGCCGGCCCCTGTCACATGGTAGGAGCACTGGATGACAGGCGCCATCTTTAAAAATGGCGCGGGTCCTACCATGTGACAGGAGCTGGCCAATGGCACGGATACCCTGTCACATGGTAAGGGCAAAGGGCCATCGGCGCCATTTTTATTAGTGGCAGCCAACGGCCCGAGAGCGGGAGATCGCTCCTGGCGCCCCCACTGGACCACCAGGGGGGTTTGGGAGGGTGGGGGAAGGTAAAGGATTAGTTTTAAAGGGTCGGGGTGGGTTTAGGGGTTGTTTTGGTGTGCCGGTTTTTTCATCCTCCCCCCAAATAACTCCCGTTAGTGGACACAAACCCGATTAACAATTTTTCACGATAAATTGGGGGAATTTCTATTGTATCGCACTCTTTAATGATTTTTGACGATTTAAAAAATATCGGATGATATTTTAAATCGTCAAAAAATGATTCACATCCCTAATATTTGCCAGCACAGACTATTGCAATGCTTTACTACTTGGTCTACCCTACACTACAATAAGACCACTACAAATTTTACAAAATGCTGCAGCTCGAATTCTCACTGGAAAATGTAAAAGAGATCACATAACAGATACACTTGCCACTCTACATTGGCTACCCATAGAACAGAGAATATAGTTCAAAGCACTTTGCTTAATACACAAACTTATCCATGACGAAAAAGTAGAGTGGCTGAACACAGCACTTCGAGTACACATCCCACACATAAATTTAAGATCAGCAAACAAAGCTCTTTTAACAATTCCATCTGTAAAAACAGCAAGACTTACCCAAGTTAGGGAACGTGCACTGTCTCTGGCCGGTCCCACAGTATGGAACTCAATCTCCCTTGACCTAAGACTTCAGAGTAATCATAAACTTTTCAAAACACAACTCAAAACCTGGCTTTTCAAACAAGCCTTCAAGAAAGAAAATGACGCAGGCACATAAATAAGGCTAAGCGGACATAGAGCACCCAGCGCATATTTTCCAGATAATACTGGAAATTAGTTCACCCAATTTTTAACTGTAGTCAAACCATCAGGATGAATTACCATAATACACCAAATTCACCCAAGGGAATTTCTCTAAAGGTAATTTCCTTAGCATAAACCATATTATTCTTAATACTGTTTGTTACCGAATCGGAATGGCACCATCTATGTAAATTAGGATCTATACTTTCTTTGATATAAGTGCCCTATTGTAAACCGTTATGATGGTAAATAACTTAATGACGGTATATAAAAACTCTTAAATAAATAAATAAATAAATAAATAAATAGATAAAATACACATTATGGAAGCAATTTTCAAAGTAATAACGTGCATAAAATTAGCATATATCAAAGCAATTTTCAAAAGCCCATTTACACACATATAGGTGAAATTTAAAAGGCTTGCATGAGCCTAAACTAGGAGATACACACACAAGTTGGGCTTGTGCACACCAAACAGAATTTAAAAGCCGCCTGAGGACACTCATATCTTCCTGTTGCATTTGGTGGTCTGCAGGTCCCATTCCGCCTCCCCCCCCCCCCCCCCCCCCTTCTAGGTGGTGCCTCCGGATGACATCATATAAGCCTTGGCCTATAAAAAGCCCTTTCCCCCCTGCAGTCCTTCTAGTGTGAGTTGCTTCAGTGTTCCTGCCTGTGGTCAGTTTCCTCAGTTCTTCAGTGTGCCTTGCCTCCTGTATTGCTCCTCATCTCCCTGCACAGCCTGTCTGTTCCGCCTTCCTTTGGAAGGATACCCGGTATTGACCTCGGCTTGCTTCCTGCACATCTTTTGATTGTCACCTGCCACTGACCACTGCCTGACTATTGAACATTCTTTGAACTCCACCAGCCTTGACCCAAGTTTGTCTTTGACGTTACCTGCATGCCCCAGCTTCAGCTATGGATTTTCAGATCGTCAGCAGAGACCCCCACTAAGATCTGCTGGCCCCGGCACCCAAAAGCTCAATCCAAGGGGAACATAGGCTGGTATAGGAGAAGCTCTAGTTAGGCCTCTGCCTGTTCCAACTCCACCCGCCAATGGTGGGGACCTGCAGGGCTCCATCTTGCAGGTTGCACCAACTCCACCTTGATCCAAGGATCCACTCCCGCAACACTGCCATTGCACGCACGAGCCAAAAGTTTCTAAAAGGGAGCAGAGCATAGGCGTGGTCTGAGGGGGGCACACACACCTGTTTAATAGTTACCATCATATAGGTGAATTTTAAAAGGCCTGTGCATGCCCAAACCGGGAGCTATATGCATAAGGCATGCATGTGCTGAGCAGAATTTAAAACTTGCCCAAGAACGTGCGAATCTCCCATTGCACGCACAAGCCAAATGTTTCTAAAAGTGGGCGGAGTTTGGGCATGGTCTGGGTGGGAAGTGGGCGTGTCAGGGAAGGCCAAAAGATGTGCATATAAATATTTATGAGCAAATGTGCACACTGGGTTCCCTACCATGTAACTTTACTACTGCTATGGATGACATGTAAGGACTAAAACAAAAAGAAATAGGAAGATCAGCAGAGTTTTAAGAGTCGGGGCTAACAGGGGGAAAGAAAGGCTATATAATTAGAAGGGCTTAGGAAATCCTATTTCTTACCTGAGCAAACTAGGAACAAATTGGGAAAACAACCTATGATGTCAGTACATGCCTCTTGGAAAATGTCCCAAATTTACGTGATAGACACGGGATTTGCACCCACATGAGAACATCCATTTAAAATTGTGTGCACATGTACATGCAGCAAGTCTATTTTATAATATGCGCACATATATGTGCATATGTTATAAAATGGACATGTCTCTGCATGTGAGCCAGCAAACTTGTGTACATGCCTGCACGCACACCTGTTTAAAACTATCATAAAGTGCATTACCATTATAAAGTGCATTTTCGTGCGTAAAACCTTTCGACAATTCAACCCTATGAAGTGAATTTTCAAAGAAGTTACATGTGCAAAAGTGGCAGTTTTCTAAAGTGCAGTTATGTATGTAAATCCTTTTGAAAATTACCTCTGAAGGGGGCAATATTCAAGAGGATGCTCCTGGGCAAACAGATGTGTACCTATGGAACAAAAATCCCTTTGAAAATTCCTCCCCACTCCGATTCTCTCAATGCGAGTAAAAGTACATGTGCTGTTCATAGTATATGAACTTCCTACCCACATGAAGAGAAGGGGGAAGGCAGAGGTATTGTTAGGTATTTAAAAGACTTTGGACACAGACACGTGGTGTTTGGGCTCATATGGTCTCCCCCTGAGATGTGATAATTAAATTCAGCAATCACAATCAGTCTCCCCACCACAAAAATGATTCTATAAAAATACAGGAACTCTAGTGTTACCGAGATGCAGATATAAGGGGGAAAGCACATGACGGCTTCTACGTCCAAGTCCTTAAGCAAAGAACGTCATGCAGCATTGTCTGAATTATCAAGAAGCCTCCTCACCCAGTTAAAATGTTGCTAGCTGTAATTCATGGGTTTGACAGTTGCTTGGTTTTGATTGTAAATATTACTACTCTTTATCATAAGGCTTAGGGGTAATGGCACGGAGCAACAGTTACTACCTTGAAAGAAACATATCCTGCACTGTGTGACAGATACTACCTTAAGAAGCTTGCTGGGCAGCCAGAAGGAACCATCTGATCCTTTTCTGACATCATTACTATGTTACTATGAGATCCTGCTGGCCATACCTTTATAGTACATGAATATAATCTGCTTTGAAGTGCCTGAAAGGCAGAAAAATAAATAAATAAAGGGCACAATTTAAGCATTTGGTACCAACCACACTGGAAGAGCCAAGGGGACACACTGTACCAACTGATTCATACACATTCAATAATGTGCTGTCAGTTTCTTATCAAGGGGCTCTCACCAGTTCTGTTTCACTTGGTGAGGCACTCTGTTTTCACAGAATTATTTAACTCTCCACCACCTCTCTCTATAAAACAAAAAATACATTTTACACAGAACATACAATAACATAACACTGAAAATTACATTCCAATAATGGCATTCTTGGTCTAAGGCACAGACCCAGAATTTTCTGTGGCCACCCAGGGGGTAGATTCTACGGCAAAAATGTGAAAATTCTGAAGTCAATTGACAAATATTTTCATCTTTTATATTACATTGCCTGCGTCTGGATAATTTATTTTCCTTTATTAGGTGAAGAACAGGGATTTCAAGTATCAGTAAAGGGAAGAGATATCAGGGCTGAAAAGAAGAAAGTGAGAGTACGGGAAGAAGACTGGAGATGGGAGATGATGAAGAGTGAAGGGGTGGTGAGATTAAGAATCTGCGATGGGAAAAAAGGAGGAAGGAAAGTTCTGGGATTGAAGAAGGGGGAGCTGGATAAGGAAATTGAGAACTATTCTCTAGTAAGTGAGATTTAGCACAACTGGAAGGCAGTACATGTTCAAACAACCTTCTGTGCACCCCGCCCCCCCAAGGTTTTTGACACCCTAGGCACAGGTCTAGTAGGCCTACTGACAAATCCAGGCCTGATTAAAATATCGTGAGGCATTACCTATCTTTAATCAAGAATAATCTCAGTGAGAAGGAGTCCTAGGTTCTTGCCCTGTGCTGCTGAGAAAACAAGGTCCATCTGCAAGTCAAGGGAGAGAAAAGTAGAATCTGGCCTGTGAATTTATAGAGAGCCAGGAGGGGGTTACATACAGCTTTTTTGAAATTTTATTTAATGGCTGCTCAAATATAGGTTTCATATCAACTGGAAATCAGATTTATAAGAGGAGAGAAAGGGGAAATATAATACTCTGTTGTCCAATGGAGATTACTTGAAAACCAAACAAGACAAAAACTTTAAGATGAAAGAGCAAAGCCCAGACTATGACCATTTAAAGCACTTTCTTGCATTGAAGAATAAAACTATTCATAGAGGAGAAAGCAGAATGGAATGAAAGTGGGACTTCAAAAACAGGAATCAGTTCAAAGCACCCGATTTCAACAAGACACAAAATGAATGCATTGTCCAAAATATAGGATTTTACATTGAAAGATCAGATGATGAAACAGGCAAACTTAATGGACAGAATATTACATTGAAAAAAAGGCAGTAAAGTTCATGTTTAAAATGTATGAGCTTATAAGGCATGTAAAAGGTGTAGCCTTTCAGAACTTTCTCTACAACACATTTGAGTTTATTTTTTGAAAAAAGTTTTAAACATTTTCTGAAATAATACAATATATTCACTTAGTGGTGTTTTGGTACTTATTTATTGATACCTATCATTTTTCTGCCAGTTTCAGTGAGACTGCAGTTAAAGACTCTCCATAGAAAAAAACATTTTTTTTACCAGATAAAAACTGCAAAATGAATCCTATTACGCCATCTTGGAATATAGCTACGGTGCCTTGTAAAAGTCTTCATACCCTTGTACATTTTTTATATTCTGGCATCTAAAAAATACAAATCAAAAAGCATTAAAGTAGGAATTTGTTTTATTGATATACACAACATACCCTACACTTTCATCATGGAAGAACAATTATAAAAATAATCCAAAAGTAATTAAGAATTAAAAAAAACAAGAAATCATAATTGCATAAATCTTCATACCCCATAACTCAATATTTGCTTTTTGCTACAATAAGACCCATGAGTCATTTGGGATAGCTTTGCACAGTGGGATGGTGCAAGTTTTGCCTATTCTTCTTGGCAGAAGAGCTCAAGTTCTATCAAGTTGGTTGAGAATTGTCTATGGACTGCAGTCTTCAAGTTTTGCCACAGATTTTCAGTTGAATTCAGGTCTGAGCTTTAATTGTGCCGCTGAAGGATAGTCCCTTTTTTTCTTGCTGAACCACTCCATTGTTCCTTTTGCTTTGTACTTAGGTAAATCTTCTCCCCAGTCCCAGACCTATGGCAGACTGGAACAGGCTTTCCTGTAGGATCTGCCTGTACTTTGCACCATCTATCTTTTCCTCCATCTTTAGAAGCATCTCTGTCCCCACTGCTGCAAAGCAATCTCACAGTATAATGCTGCCACCACTATGGTGTTAGCATGGTGATGTGCTCTGTTGTTTTATACCATACATATCGTATAGCATTGGGACCAAAATGTTCCACTTTGGTCTTATTAGACTGTAAAACCTTCTCCCACATGCATGCAGTGTCCCCTAAGTGTTTCTTCGCAAATCCTATGTAGCGCATCACATGGCTTTTCTTCAGCTGTGGCTTCCTTCTTCCAACTCTGCCATACAGGCCATGTTTGTGAATTAATCTTGAAGTTGTTGTAATCCCTATTTTACCTTTAACATTTCTTCCTCCTATATACAACTTCCAATCCCATTTCCTTGCGGAGAAGGACCTCCTTTCACTCACTAATTCCTGCACACCCCCTTGGGTGGAAAGTTCTCAATGAGCATATTTCATCTAGGATTGAGACCAAAACAGTTTTTCTGGGCTAAACACTATGGGCCGGATTTTTAAACCTATGCGGCGGCCTACAATTGTGCGTGCATGTTATAAAATCCGGGGTTGGCGTACACAAGGGGGTGCACGCCAAGCCCTAAGGGAGCCCCGATGGCTTTCCCCGTTCCCTCCGAGGCCGCTCCGAAATCAGAGCGGCCTTGGAAGGAACTTTCCTTCGGCCCCCTGCCCACCTTCCCCTCCCTTCCCCTATCTAACCCGCCCCCAGCCCTACCTAAATCCCCCCCCCCCACACACACCTTTATTTTGTAAATTATGCCTGCCTCTGGCAGGCTTAACTTGCGCACGCCGGCCGGCTGCCAGCGTGCCGGAGGCCTCGGTCCTGCCCCGGCCCTGCCCCCACCCCTCCCCTTTCACAAAATCCCAGGACATACACGCGTCCCGGGGCTTTGCACGCATCGCCAGGCCTATGCAAAATAAGCTCGGCGCGTAACCCTTTAAAATCCGCCCCTATGGATTTCAGTACACCATTGAAAGTTCTTCCAGGAATGATATTTATCTGAGATTTACCATCTATAAGCTAAGTGGCCTTTTTCATTATTACTATTTTTTACGGATTTATTTCAATCCGTGTAAGAATATTATTATATTAATTTTCAAATACATGGGAGTTTTCTAGCATCATACAAAAAAATGACCGATGATTATATTTGGTTGCAAAATTGAAGATGTGGTTTACACATTAAATGATGTGTGCTTATGAACACAACGATGCCCAATATGATGGTCATAAAAATGTACAATTAATTGTTTTTGGTGTGTTAGTCTTTTGAATTTTTTGATCTATATTTGGACTACCTCCACTTATTCTTATGTTCATTAATTATAGAGACACTAGTGCTGGAGTTTTTAAAACAATACATGTTTTGGCTCCCAAATATTTTAATTACTTATACAGGGAAAAGTAGCCTGCCTGCGTGCACTGCTATTGGAGGTGACCCTCTCAAATGTTACCATCCTCTTTCGGCAATTTACTGGATGTATTCTCTGTGAAGTTAATTAGACCGGCTGAATCCCTGGAATGAGTATTTGGAGTAGCTGGTCCCCTTTTCTGGAATGCATTCCCAGAAGACCTAAAAAAATAAAACATCAGTAATTAATAGGGTCATTTATCAAAATGCTATAAGGCATTTTGCATGCATTGAGAGAGAGACAGAGAGAGAGAGAGAAAGAACCTAGCCATAATATCCTAACACTAGATAGGTATTTATATCTCTATGGGAGGCCCACCTAGTAACTCGAGGTGAGGTTTAGGTATCAGTGTAGGGGTTAGGGGCCACTTTGACATTCAAAGTGAGACATACGAACAGAACAGTGCTCTCTTGTGAAGTTTTGATGACCCTCGGAGTGAGGAAACTCACTCAAAGATGAAATTTGTGCAATGTTCTCTCAACCTAGCTTGATGGACTCTCTACCTGGGTAACATCCCCTATGTTGCTGTCCATCATGGAATGCAGAAAATTACACACAATTTTTAAATCTGAATCAGGAGAGAATTGGTAAAATTTTTGTGATTTGAAAATTATGCCATACATCTATGTATATGGCTAATTTCAGAAATAGAAAGTGAGGCCAGATGGGTTTTTTTTGTTCAGTTATACTTTTCTTAAGAAAAAAATAGGGGTGGGCCTCAGTTTGCTCTGCAAAAGTCTAGTGACACTCCTAGTTGTTCCTCTGTGAACATTTTCTAAACAATAAGAAAAACTAGTGACAGCATATTTATTTTATTTATTTACAAAATTTATAGTCTTCCAATCCAAAAATCTCAGCAGATAACAATAAAACGTTCATAATGATTAAATTTACATACTAAACATAACAAAAAAGAATAGAGACAATGCATGCATCACACAGGAGACAACATAATTTACAGAATAAGTAAATAATCCTGACCATCAGAATCAAAAGAAGAAAAAACACTTCCACTAAATCCAGATAGGGTCAAGCAGTGAAAGTACAGGCAATTGAGGCATACAGGTGGGTCTTGAGTGCTTTGCAAAAGTAGAGCAAGTCATGTTCAGCACTAATCTCATCGATTGTTTTATAACACAGGACCAGCCACGTTGAAAATGCAGTCTCTAGATTTAGATAGGTAGATATGCTTGACAAAGGGAACTTCAACCAAGTTTTTTGAAGAGGAAGAAAGAGAGCAAGTGGGATGATAACTTACAATTGTAGAGACAATACACAAAGGAGCTTGCCCATGCAGAACTTTGAGGACCAAGGTTAGTCTCTTATCTAACCTTACAATAGGAAGCTAGAGTAGACTGGCCAGAGCAGGGGAGATATGAGCTCTAAGAGCAGAACCAGTTATACGTTGAGTTGCTGAATTTTTAATTAATTGTAAAGGGTGCAGAAAAGAAGATGGAAGACCAAGGAAGAGCGCATTGCATTAGTTGATCGAGGAAAGCACCAAGGCTTGTATTACTTACTGGAAGTCATGGTAGCAGTGAACAGGTTTCAAGGAGTGTAAAAGGCACAGCTTGAAATAGAAGGAGCGAACCAGGGTGCTAATGTGGGGCTTCAGTGAAAGTGAAGGGTCTACCATCACCCCAAGATCACAGATGTGCTGAAAAATAAGTATCTGATGACCACCAAAACTGAAGTTTGATGGGCATTTGCTGTAGATATCCAGGAAAGAAGGATAATTTCAGTTTTCTTAGTGTTTCATAGTAACATGCTGCCCCTACCATGGATAACTAAAAAGTCCACACCTTTATATGATGGTGGGGTTTTATATACATCTGACAGCTCATCATCACAGGCTCCCACATGGAGGAGCTAAAACTCACAGTATCACTACTTCTGTTCCCCTGTAACAAATGGATCAGTCCTTTTAAGGAGAGATACTGTCGGCTCTCTACACTTATAACCCATTTTCCAATGGAACATTATTGTAGAATATAGTAAAATATACAAACATTTACTCCACTTCACAAGGTAACAAACCTGCACACAAAAATTAGATTACCTGTTCTGTCTGGCTTCAAATATTGTAACTTGACAACTTATAATATTCCCATAATTTGAGCATGTGAAAAATGAGAAGATGCTGTTGGTTATGACCCCTTTCTCCCCTTTTTGTTACATAGTGGGTTAGATTTTTAAAGTTATGCGCGAGCATAGATTTGTTTACACAACCCGGCGCGAACAAATCTACACCCGATTTTATAACATGTGCGCACTGGGGGGTGCACAATTGTGCAACCTGCATGCGCCGAGACGAGCAGCCTGCCTCTGTTCCCTCTGAGACCGCTCCGAAATCACGCGCGCATGTTATAAAATCGGGCATAGATTTGTTCGCGCCAGGTTGCGCGAACAAATCTACGCCCGCGTATAACTTTAAAACTCTACCCCTTATTGTTTAGTCATTGCTCTGTTTCCTGTTGTGCTGGAACAATGGCATTTTGACTCAGCCTCTAAGCAGAATTAGCTTCAGCTTCCTCAAGGTCAAGAGCTCAAAGAAATCCTAGAAGATCCAGCAGGAGGAGCTGATAACAACTGCTGTGTGTTTGCTCTTTTGTGCTAATCCTGGATATCATAATCAGTAGTTCTGTAGATACTGAAAAGGTTAATATTTGTTTATAGTGGCAAGACCCAAAATATTTGGCCACCACATCTCTCACCAGCAAGCAGGGATCATAACAAACTTGTATGTTCAAGCTGTGATAATGCTTAGGGTTCCAGCAGATGATTTCTTGGACCCTTGGAGGAACCAAGTCCATATTATTTATTTATTTATTTATTTAAATTATTTCTATACCGTTTTAGCAATTGCATAATTGATAAAAGCGATTTACATAGTCAAAATAAAAGATAAGAGAAAATAAATAAAAATCAAATAATTACACATAAGACTGTGATAATTACTTTCCATCTTTGTTTAAATATAAGTTAAATAATAAAAATAAAAATCAAGTAATTAAGAAAAATAAAAAGATAAAACAAAAGATAGTAAAAGTTAGAGATAAATACAATTCATTTCAAATCCCTATGCAAAAATGTTTTGTACTTTCTTAATAAACTAAAAACTAATACTCTGTACTTAACTCAAGTAAATGAGGGGAAAAAAAAATAAAATAAGGAGTACAAGAAGGACTAAGAAAATTCTAAAAAAGGCAGCAAAGCAAAATGCTTATTCCAGTCTGGTTTGCAAATATTAATGCAGTTGATATATGATCACACCAGAAGAAATGAATTGGCAAACAAAAGGTCTGGTCAGACAGGACCTAGTTTGGCACTTTCTGTCACTGGCTCTTCTATATGGGGCGGATTTTCAAAGGCCCGCGCGCGCCGGCGCGCCTATTTTGCATAGGCCGCCGGTGCACGTAAAGCCCCAGGACGCGCGTAAGTCCCGGGGCTTCCTGTTGGGGGCATGTCGGGGGCGTGTCAAGATGACGTGCCATTTGGGGGCGGGGTGCGGCGTTTCGGGGGCGGCGACATGGGCGTGGTTTCGGCCCGGGGGCGTTCCGGGGGCGTGGCCGCGGCCTCCGGAACAGCCCCCGGGACCGGACCATGGAGCGGGGCACCCGGCCGACGTGCGCAAAGTTAAGGGGGGGTTTAGATAGGGCCGGGGGGGTGGGTTAGGTAGGGGAAGGGAGGGGAAGGTGCGGGGAGGGCGAAGGAAAGTTCCTCCGAGGCCGCTCCGAAATCGGAGCGGCCTTGGAGGGAACGGAGGCAGGCTGCGCGGATCGGCGCAGCCTGCCTCCGTTCCAATTGTACAATTGTACAATTGTTACAATTGTAACATTGTCTCTTACAATGCTATAAAAGAAGTGCACATGCAGAATTAAAGATGTGTACAACAAAAACAACTTAGCTAAGCTAAGTAAGAAAAAAATCACATCCCACATTCTGTCTTCTTATATAGACAGCCCCTTTATGGCAAACTATTATCCCGTCAGTGTCTGTTCTCTGACACGGTTGCTCATGGACAATAGCTCTATAAAATTCTTTGATTAGGGCTTTCAAGCCTTCCATCACATGGTTTCACTTATTGCTTAACTAAGCATCCAAGATGGCTGTAGAGCCTGTAGTTCCTCCTAGACCTGTATGTGAACACTAAAAAGGTATTCTGGAAGATCCTCCTTTAAATCTTGGTAAGTAAATTTCCATTTAAGGTACTCTTCCTAATAATTTGTTAATTGCAGGGTTTCACATTATAGTTGTGTTATCGGTGCATGGTGGTCTAAATTGTATTAGAGGGTACTATTTTACAACTTTTGTTTTTCAAATTGAGGATGGACCTGCCCCTACCCTTTCTTGGAGCATGACAGGGGATGGAGAAACTTTCCTTAAGGCTACTAAGTGAGAAAAGATGGAAGGCTGCAGCAGTAAGTGGAGGAGGACCAGGAAGCATATCTAAGCTATAGAGAACAATTGTCATGGTTTTCTACCGCTGGTTTTTATCATTGCTAATGTTTCATATGCTTGCACTGCAGTATACATGTGCATGGATGCAAACGTGATGCCATTTGCTGTCAAATTTAAGCTCATCCTCATGTAAAAGAAAATATGCTGTGTCCTTAGTATGTGCATGAGTCTTCTCAAACTTGTTGCCAGATCATACAACACATGTCTGATGGTGTGTTGTCCATACTGTATGACTAGTAGGTTGCAGCAATATTATATATATATAATATGTTCGGAGGAAGTGGTGTCTGTCTTCAGCAGAAGACTGGAAGGCTCATCTGCATGCTTCTTCCAGCAAGCCCAGCAAAGAACTCCAGAGGACACTGCGAGCCATCTGTGTTTCAGCTTTCACAACCCCCGCACTGTTTCCAGCAGCAGAGAATTAGAAGGCTTATTTACATACTTCTCCTAGCAGCCCCAGAAGAGGACTCCAGAGGACACTGTGTGCCATGTAGGCTTCAGCTTTTAAAAACACCCCACACACACACACCCCCCCCACACACACACACACACACACCCCCCCACACACACACACACACACACATACACACACACACTGATTCCAGCAGCAGAGAACTGGAAGACTCATTTGCATAGTTTTCCCAGCAGCCACAGCAGAAGAGCATCATAAGACATGGGCCAAAACACCATTTCCTACAAATTTTCAACAGATTTATTTATTTGATATTATAACAGTGAATTAGTTCAAAACAAGGGTCAATAAGGTATGTAACTAAGTAGTTATAAGTAGATTCATTGTAGTCTCTGGAAAATCACTGATAGACAAATGTAAAATAAACCAATAGATTAAAAGTACTTTAGATTAGTTTGGACATCCCTACTCCCATAGAAATTTTTAATCACTAACAACTGAACAAAATTAAGATGCAGACAGTAGTCCAGCAGTGAGAGGGAAGCTAACCAATATTTTGCAATGAGTGCCACATATTTGATTATCTACCAGGTAGTGAGAGGTTGTATGTGTGCACTCAGTACAAAGAGCTCTTAGCTCTCAGAGAACAAGTCCAATATCTGGAGGCTAGAGTGACTAGGGCTCAGGCTGGCGGGGGAGGTAGGCTGCAATGTGGCTGGGAAAGGGACTCAGCTTATGAAGGGCAGTCTGTTTGGGGGCTGGAAGGAGGAGCTTGGCCTGTTGAGGGGGCTGGCTGTGCTGGGACAGGGGTAGTGCAGACTATGCTGAGACTGCTGGGGAGTGAGGGCAGACTATGCTGGGGCTGGGGCTGCATAGGCAGGGGGCAGGCTGTGATAGAAATGAAGGGGGAAGGGCAGGCTACTGGGATTGGGCAGGTTGTGCTGGGGCTGGAGGGAGAGAAAACAATAACTAGAAGCCACTGGGGAATTTCCATGGGTGGCCGTGCTGTGGCTGGAGCTGGAAGGGGTAGCCAGGACTAGGGCTAGAGGGAGGGGAGGCAGGCTGTGCTGCTCCAGGGGCTGAGGCAGAGGGAAGAGAGGTCATGCTTCAAGGGTGCTGAGAAGGCTATACTGGGGCTTGAAGCAGAAAGGCAGACTGTACTGGGGCAGGGGTGAAGGGCAATTCATAGGGGCCTCTGAGACACTTCCACAGGTGATAACTAGTGTGCTATATAAATACCATGTATAGAGGTGGTGATTATGTCATTCAGTGTTGTGTGCCCCTTTTTCTCCACTGTATTTGCTTTTTCTTTCATTCCTCTTCACTATATATTAAGTTACCTTGGACCAGGCCAATGGCTCAGTGGTAATTGCTGCACATGTCCTTGTGGAGAGTTCTTGGTTCAATTCCTGGATCGAATCTTCTGCCGCCTGTGTTGGCCAGGACTAGGGATGCTGCAGAGGTAGTACACACATCCCCCGAGGGAGAGGAAATAGTGATCATCACTAAGGGAGATGCTTGGGGACTGAATTTAAAGTTGTTTGATACATGATTCCAGATGGAGCCCTGGTGCATGGCTTCCAGTATCTGAACTGTTGCTGCAATAACGAAACTAGAAACAACAGGAGGGATTATTAAAATAGGTGGGAAAAATCTCTGGATGGTTGCAGTTAAAGCATTATGGTGCTAGGATCCCAGCACTGGTTCCAAAAGAGCTAGAAGAAGAAGAAGAAGAAAAGAGGAACTAGCAAGTCAAAAAATATATATTAAAGTGCCTTTATCTAGGCTCTGTTCCTCCTAGGCTTATCAGTTGGCTCAAGATTTTCAGGACAGATTGATCTAGACCTGGTTTACTGCATGCATGGACTTGAAGTCTTGCTTTTCTTAGGGAATCATCACAGGAAACTAGAACTACAAGCTCCTACATGTAATCAGGTAAAACCAGGACTGGATCAACCTATTCTGAAAATCTGGAGTCAGCTGGCATCTCTAGTTCCTCCTCTTTTGGTCTTATTACAACATAAAAATGATGAAGATCAGCTTAAGATAACCCAAATTACTTACATTTATAATGGTAGAGGTAGCTACAGAGCAAGAAGCTTTTGAGCACTTTAAACCCATAGGGCCGAATTTTAAGACCTACGCGAGGGCGTAGATTTGTGCGCTCAACCCGGCGCGCACAAATCTACACCTGATTTTATAACATGCGCGCACAGCTGCGCGCATGTTATAAAATCCGGGGTCGGCGCGCGCAAGGGGGTGCACACTTGTGCACCTTGCGTGCGCCAAGCCCTAGGGGAGCCCCGATGGCTTTCCCCATTCCCTATGCCTCCCCCCACCTTCCCTTCCCTTCCCTTCCCCTACCTAACCAACCCCCCAGCCCTATCTAAAAAGCCCCTTACCTTTGTTAAATAAGTTGTGCCTGCCTCTGGGCAGGCGTAGGTTGCGCGTGCCGGCCGAGTGCCGGCGCACGGTCCCCCGGCACGGCCGCTATGCCGGAGGCCTTGGTCCTGCCCCCACCCCGCCCCCAGACCGCCTTGTCCACTCCCCGCCCCTTTTTTTCAAGCCCTGGGACATACGCGCGTCTCGGGGCTTGCGCGCGTCACCAGGCCTATGCAAAATAGGCTCAGCGCACACAGGAGCGGGTTTTTGGGGTTACGCACGTAATATACGTGCATAACCCTTTGAAAATCCGCCCCATATTTTCTCTCAGGCATGAAATACAAATTGGAAAGAGTATGGGAATCTCAATTTATATTTAACTTTCAAGTGAATTATTTTTAAAAAATCTGTAATGCTACTGTTCTATAAGCTATGTTAAACATTCCTTTGAGAAATCAACATTGCTATTTTTTTTAAATAAATGAATGCTAAGAAGAAAGCCCTAGAGTTTCACAGCTTACGTACAACAAACAAAATGTCAAGTAGCCTAAACGATTTTTCAGAAGAGCCATTGTTTTAGGATGCATGAACCCTAGATTTGTTCATTTCAATTTTCAAAATGCAAATTCAAATGGATTTTGAGAACTGCTAGAGATCGTTCAAATCTAAATGCATTTTATCATCATTGACTGATTTGGCTCAAAGTCTTTTTCCCAAGGGCCCTTTACAAAACTAGGTCCCATTACACATCAGTTTCTGGCACTAGTCTCATGCCACAAATGCATCATAAAATGGCAGATGACATGAGTCACCAGCTGGGACGAGACAATGCTGCTATAATGTGCTGGAAAATAGGCAGTGCTTCAAATGTTGTCGAGAAAATATTGAGGGACAAAGTCACTCACATGTGTGATAACATCTGTAGGCAAGAAATATATTTTGCAGAGTGATGGGGTATTACACTAGGCGTCAGGTGAAAATAACCTCAAAAACTAAGTGACAGTGCCAAGGAAAATCAAAAATTAATTATTAATGATTAACAGCAAGTGCAAATAAATATCTTTGGACAGCCTACGAGGCCTATTTACTAAGCCACATTAAAATTGGCTGCTTTAATATAGACATTATCTGCAGATTTAATGCCTAGTTCACTAAAAGACAGAAGCCCCAGCTTCCTGCAGCAGCTCAAGGGCAGATTCTGTGCAAAGGTAGGAAAAATCTATGGCAAAGATTTTCAGAAATTATGTGGCAATTATGTGAACATTTGCATATATTTCCTTATTAAATAATATACATTTTTATTTTACTTTCTAAAAATAATGCCATGTTCTGATATTTCTGTGTCTAGTTATATAGTTCTTTATGGGGGAAAGGGGATCTTAATGATCAGTACTGGAAAGGGAGGAGTGGGATAAAGAATACGGGAAGGGAATAAGATCCGAGAATGGGAAGGGAGAAGGGATCTGAGAGGAGAGAAATGGAGGCAAGAAGAGAGGGATAGGGGAAGGGAGGGAGATAGGGGAAGGGAGGGAGATGGAGGCAAGAAGAGAGGGATAGGGGAAGGGAGGGAGATGGAGGTGCAGGGGGGGAATTAGGGAGCAGAAAGAAGAGAGAGAAAGAGAATGAAGGGAGAGAGGGTAGAGAAAGAGGAGGGAGAGATGATCTCTTTACACCCCTCTCCCAACACCAAACCCTTCCATTCACACCCACATCTTCTTCAATCCCCTCTCTCATACCCCAAAGCTCCTCCAGTTCCCTCACTCACTATTCTTCCCAACCCCTTTGATCCCCAAATTCAAGCCCTACAGCTTCTCCAGTCATCTCACTCTCTCCTACACATCCCCTCCAGTACCCTCACTCGTAGCTTACAGCCTCTCTGATCTCTTCATCACACCCCCTCTGATCCATGCTTATCTTGTAGGCTCTCCAATCCCCTCAATATCTTCTCCCCTTCCTTCACTGACATTCCTCTTGTTCCTTCACTCTTCCTCCCATCCAAACAGACTGTAGGAGGAGGAAAGGAGCAGCATAGTGCCTCAGGCCATGTACTTCTCCTCTATTGCCCAGGCTTGGTGTCGTCCATTGAACTATATGGAATACTGTAGCACTGTTCAGTTCAAAATGCAGAAGGGGGAAGACATGGCCTGAGGTACCATGCTGTTGCTATCCTCTGAACAAGCTGAGATTGTGTCAAGTGGGGAATGGGGGCAGAGATGCAAGGGCTTCTGCTGTCACTGCCAATGTTTTAGCACCCAGTCTTTTGCAATGATTCTGCAAAGAATGGGAAATTCCATGGGAAGGGACAGATTTTGTGGTCTTCCTCCCAGCCAATGAACCATGGGAGACCAGAGGACCTGACAAAAAGCTAGAAAGCCTTTAGTGAATTCCATGTTAAAGCAGATTTGTGCCACAGATAATGTTGGTGTATTACTAGTACAGCATTAGTAATATTCATGGCTTTAAATACGGACCATCATACCACCCTTGTGTACATGAGACCTTACTGAAACTCTTCAGGGTAAGGGTCACTTATAATCATGGGTCCCAATATTACTTTTTAACATTTTTTTGTTGCAAATAAAACATGAAGAGTTTTTGGGACTTCCATTTAACAACAACACCAACCCGACATGACATGATATCACATACCGTTGTGTTGCACTGCATCAGGGGCTCATATTTTTACTCAAAGGGAAACTCTGCTACTTCTGCTTTATCAAAGAGAAACTCAGCTGCATTTTTCTTTTCAGAAAATGCATACAAAAAAAAAGATATTCTGATTCTGGTGTCATCTAAGTAAAATCAGTACAAACTCCCTCTACTACCAAGAGCACTGTAAAATACAAAATTTGGGGGGTAAACCCCACTCAGTACATGTGTAGCAAATCTGGCATAACATAGCATTCACTCTAAGGATTCAAACAGCAATAGCCCTACCTCTGAAAAGGCAGCAGTGCACACCAATGCATGTCCTATTGAGAAAGCACAACAAATAAGACTGATACAGATGCCTACATGCTAGTAAAATACCTCACTTCAATCACACACACAGAACCGACCTTCACCAAATACAGAATAAAAGACCTCAAATTACAAATGTGGAGACAAAAACTGGAATGGAAATCCCAAAAATCATTCTGCATGCATTGTAAAACTGTAGAACCAGAAACAGTAATATATTTCCTCATACACTACGCAAAGTTCAAAGATACAAGACATGCACGTTTCCAAAACTGAAATTTGTGGCTCTTGTACCTTAATGCCATTATTATCCCTCACTTCTCCCAATTGCTCTCTTTTAATCATCCCCTCACATTCACATCCCTGCCCAGGATCATCTTCCCTATGATCCCTCCCTCTCTCCCTTGCTTGACTCGCCCTGTTCCCTTCCTCCCCTTGCTCCTCCCTGCCTAGCTACCCCAATCCCCTCTTTTCCACCCCTTCTTGCTTAGCAGCCTCACACTGCCTCTCTCTGCCACCTCTCCCTATCCTGCATCCCCAACCTCCTTTCCCCAACCGCCCCCCCCCCCCCCCACACACACACACACACACACACACACACGCAGGATGAAGAGAGCATCAGCATTATCATTTCCAGGTCCAGCGGGGGGAGATAAATTTGGTGAACCAACAGTCACAGAAGAGCAAGAGTTGGCGATTTCTTGCTCTGTTCTGAGTGAAGGAAGAAACAGCCTTCCACTGGGCTAGAAAGAGGAAAAGGAAACAATGTAGCTTCCTGTCATGCCCAAAAAGGAGAAGTTGACTGACTCCCACTCAGGCTAATGAGGAAAGAGCAGCCTCATGCTGGACCTGTGACACACTTCCCAGGACCTCATGATTGTGTTGTGGGTGGAGGAATGGCAGTTCTGGATCACACAAACACACTAAGAAAATAATGACATCTGACTATGTCTTATGTAAAAATATCAGGCGTCCAATGCGGTTTATCAAAATACAAAACAACACCGCACCTATTGACTTTTCAACATCATCAAAGGTGTTGATTTCTTGTAAACTAATTTTCAGGAGGAAAAGACTTCAGATACCAAATCAACAGCCCAATAACTGAGGATTTAATGAAGGGTATAATCATCAGTCAAAAAAAACTCCTATTTTTTTGTTTGAAAAAAATATTATATCTATTTATGCAAAAAAAAAAAATTTTAATCAAAAAATAAAGTCATGAACAAATCTTTTTAGAGAAATTTTTTTTTCAATTTATAAAAAATGGAACAACTGATCAAAAAATATTATTTTTAAATCTATCAGAAACACTAAAGAATATTCATGTAGAAATCCATCAGAAACAACTCTAATGTGCACTTCATGGAATAACTTCCTATGAGTGCTTATATAAAAGAAGATGTAATCGTTTAGCCAAAACTTTTTCTTCAATATGGAATCCAATACCTTATATGTAAAAAATTATGCACTTAACAATTCAATGGATCAACCATGATAGCTTTCGATAGCTTTCCTCTTTTATAATGAACTCTGACAATCTGGCCAGTGTTTTGCCATGATAGCTGCATCAGGAAAATTCATTTATATGATCAGTGCTCCTAATGAAACAATCAAAAATATAATTTAAAAACATCAATTGAACATCTCTTTGTATAATACCCTCCTCAAACTCACCTTTTAAAATGATGTATTTTTCTTCAAGTAACACACAGTATTTATTGGTGACCAGCGTCTACCACTCATTCAAACAATTGAAAGGAGGCAGCTTATATAGTAGCGCGAATCTTGCAATTCATGTATTTCTATTGCTTCATACTGATGTCAATCATTCTGAAATCCAATCACCATCTCTATGTTTTGTAACCTTTCTGATGGCATTAATCTCATTGGCTTCAATACTTTTTAAAAAAAATATATAGAAACTGATTTGTTCTTGTGACATGTCAATCACTTGTAAGCAATGGATCATCATAATGATTTCAAAGGGATCTCATTAATGGCACAATCTTACTGAGAATAGTTTCATCGTATGATGTTTATATATTCAAAAGAATTTAAAATCTATAATGAACATATTTTATGAAACACTTAAAATTTACTTTTCACCTATTAAGCTTACAAAAAATGTGACCATTCTATATTTATATTCATCCCTTGTGCTTAAATACTATCCAATTCAAAGATCCATCTCTGTTCTTGCTGTAATAAACTCCTCTCTCTGTCACCACCACATAGATGCTGAAAACCCATGTCTAGAGCAAAAAATCTATGACTGTGATTTACACAATGCGTCACCATAGGTGCTTCCATCCTCTTATTTTTAAGACAACTACGATGTTCCAAGATCCGTGTCCTAAAGCTCCTAATGGTTTTCCCCACATATAACATATCGCAAGGGCATAGTGCTACATACGCTATAAATTTAGAAGCACACATTGTCAGATGTTTAACTCGTACAGTCTCTTAGTTTTAGGATGTAAAAACTGCTTAATTTCTAAAGAGACACAGCACACTGAACAATAGGGATGTGAATCGTTTTTTGACGATTTAAAATATCGTCCGATATATTTTAAATCGTCAAAAATCGTTAGGGCCACGATACAATACCAATTCCCCCGATTTATCGTCAAAAAATCGTAAATCGGGGGAAGGGGGAGGGCAGGAAAACCGGCACACTAAAACC